>NC_088204.1:83438329-83779437 GCF_037126465.1 Ornithodoros turicata
GAAGTCACCAAGGGACAGCAGGAATGAACAGCAGGAATGGACAGCAGGATACAGAGCTTTTCAGAGTCGTGAAATGTCGAGTGGAGACGGATGAAGAATGGGTGAGGTCGACTGCTCAGGATGCGCAAGATTTGTTTCTCACGCATTATCGCCTTCTGCTTCCGCTCACGAAGAATGTGGTTTTTGTAGCATACTTTTACTGCGCGAGACATTATTCAATCAAATACAATCAATCAAATACGCTCCTTCCACTTACCTGCATATTCCTTATTGGTACGCATTTCTTTGGCCAGGTACACCTGCACATAATCACGCTCGTGGAATTTTACAATCATCAAGATATGGTTCCAATGTGCGGCTTTGCGGAATTTAATTCTAAGTACTTTGCTGCAAGTTCAACTTTAAGTTCAACTAAGCATGATAAGAAAGCACCATTTATTCAATTGGATTGTCTAGGGCTGGCACCTCAAACTCAGCTTTATCCATTTGATGGATTGTCACCCTGAATGCAGTGGTAACCCTTGATGCTATGGTTCAACTTTGGTAATGTATGCCAGATAAAGGAAAAGAAAATCGAGGGTCCTATTATTCTTTATGTCAGAAAGAGAAATCACTGTCCTGGAGGAAATTTCTTCCTCCTGTAGCTCCCGAACCACGTAACGTAAAAACTTTTTTAATTGCACTAGAGTGATTGGCACAATTAACCTTCAGGATTTGATCAGCAATGCAAATACTTGTCCCGTCACGGTTATCTGCCTAAAAAGACACTAGCTCGAACAATGAGGAAAACAATTTTAATGGTAATGTTTCAATGCCTATACACAAAAGGGAAATATCTTTATTTATACTGTCATAAAGGCTTTGTAACATTCAGGGAGAGGTCCCTTGTTATCAGCATGGATATACCAAGATTCTACAACTTTTCTCATTTTCCATCTGCATTCACGTGTCAGTGTTTTGGTGTACTGCAAGTCCAAGGAGTGACCTATTTTCAAAACATGTTCCATCAGTTGAGATGGTTTTCTTACTCTACGTTACATTGCTCACATGCTAGTCTGGTTTCATTCGTACGTGGTCTTTGGGGTGGTACTTGGTCCCTTCGTATTAGATTTGAGATAGTCAAGTTCTGCTTAAGGTTTACTACGAAACAAAGACACGCCTCTGTAGGCCAGCATTAACGTTGGCGCACAACACAAACAGAAAAGGGGACAAAGACTACTTTCCTTGACAAATGCCATTGCATGTTCATCCTGCTTACATGTGAGGACTGTATTCTAGGAACACTCTCCAAGTATTCCCATTCTTGGTTGTACGATAGTTTGCGGCAGATGAAGCATCTCAATATTTGCCGTACATCTGATTGCACGGTGTGGCACTTAACTATGCACTCTTCCCATTGCAATAAACACCCACTTTGCTACTAGGTAGCTTTTGTTTCATAGAAGCTCTGTTCATTGTAAGCCCTTACAAAGGAGCACTGAGGTTTTGGCACACACAGCAGGAATAGAATGTGTTCTGATGGAAAAGCCTGTCCAAGAACTACTCTGAGACATGACACATCATCTCATCCATCATGTAGGAAATGCGCAGCTTCTTAGTTCACACCTTGTCAAATTATGACTCCATAAAACGACACCGTGCCATACAGTTGCTGCAATGGGGTTGCTTTTGAGTGTCCGCAACCATTTCTCGAGTGAATTTTTTTTTTTTCACTACGCTACGCGAACTTGTCACGAACAATGTGTGTGAGGAATATGAACCACACCACGAGTTGTCGAATATGGAAAATAAGATTTTGCCTCACTATCCCCCATGTGCATTAGGAAGTATGTCTGACATTTTCCAACAATCTCTTTTATATTAATTTAAAGAGCGTTTAAAGATGAACGCAACAATGTCACCCATATTAACGTTCTGGTATTTGTAGAAAGGCAGTTATGCGCCAAAAAAGTGACATTTTTTTTGCAAAGGGGGTGACTGCGATTTTTTTATCTGGACACCCGCAAACCCTAGAACCTAAAAAATAGAGCAAACAGTACAGCAACTCATGTACAATAAGCGTTATGACCTTAATGGTTACGAAGATACAATGCACTGCTCAAAATGGTCTAAGATATTTTCAGCTATTTCCTCCACCAATGTGCTTTTTAAACACTAGGCTTAAATATGTATGGGAACGAAAAAAATCTGAGAGGTGGACCCTGCCTGAATCTGCATGAAATGACCCAACTGAATATGTTAGTATTAGTTACAATTTTTAAAAAGTAACTAGGTCGTTACTTCGCTACAAAAAAAAAAAAAATGTAACTGGTTACTAGGTTACATTTACTAGGTTACTACTGGTTACTAGGTTACACTGGTTACTAACGTGTTACGTACAATCTGGATACAACGACATTAAGGCCTCCAATGGATGGATGGAACAATTCAAGCGATGCATCCAGAATACACCATCTCTAGCGATCACTTAAATATCAGCCACAAATGTGTTTTTAAGGTAAATGAAATCTCTGCTGTTTATGAGGCATTTTGTGGGTTATACTCCTGGTACAGATGTCACACATGTGATGTGATAGTAAGGAAAATCTCCAACCAAGGTACAGGACGTCCTCAGGGGTGATTGTAGTGGAGTTCTTGGATTCGTTGGATTGTTCTTCAGTTACGTGACGGAGACCGCTGTCCAGGTGTGGACTCTACATTACCCTCAAGGCCGACGATGCAGGTGTTTTCAAAGTCAGTGAGAGCACTTGGTTCCATGTCTGACTTGCGTACATCATTCTTATGTTGCCGTAGCCTTTCAAACAAGTTTTTTGCATTTGGTGCATGGAATTTTATAGACTACACCTCGCACTTTTTCCTTGGGTGTTGTTGAGGTGGGTTCCTTCTTTGGCTAGTATACATACCACATATATCGTATTTTCACGCGTATTAGCCGCGGCTTATGCACAATTTTTTTTTTTTTTCGCGGACGCTCTGCAGCTTATCCACGGGTGCGGCTTATCTGATAGCTATTTTTCCCTGGTATTTTCACCATACTCCAGATTAAATGAAAGGGCCGACAGTGCCTCATGTTTTTCGGAACAGGACCGCCCTGCCAGTGCACGAACAATACCGAACAGGTCACATTCGAGTGGACTGACCTTCCGAATACATTCCCCCACGCAGCTTTAACAAAAGGGGTGACAGTGATTAGTGTCTCCTGGAACACCACTACCTCATCATGTAATCCACAAAAAACACGCAACAAGGGCACAATCTGATCTTAGTAGAACACTAGAACTGACCCCCTTTGTTATACATCATGCCGATACCGGAATGTGGACCACAGGGTTTATGGCCTTCCCTACGCTCTCCTTTATCGGCTGACCCACAGGAAGGGTTCAATACACCTGACATCAGGATAAAACGTGGTCAGCTAAGCGTCAGTTCTCATCTGACCAGAGCAGCAGCATTCGTGGACACGGGCACGGCAGTTAGAGGTAAGGCATGTCTACAACGTGGAGACACAGCTACGACAGCGGCTTCAAACTAAAAGTCGTCGATGTCACGGACCAGTACGGGAACAGGGCCGCTGGCAGGGAGTACGGCGTCGACGAGCGATGAGAGTCTCTATTGATTTTGTTTGTGCATCACTGGTTTAGCGCACAAAGCAGTCGCATCATATTACCCGCGGCTTATCTGCAAAAACATTTTCAAAATGTATCTAAAAACGAGTCCTGCGGCTTATCTGCGGTGCGGCTAATACGCGTGAAAATATGGTAGTCTAGTCATCAGTGTATCCGCTCTTTTTTCCTGTCTCTCTGCGACGAACAAATCTTCTCGAAAGAAGGGTTCAAACCACGTAGGGCGATTGGAATCAAACTGTCGTCCCGTATTAGTGGGCTTCCTGCATACAGTCAAATTTAGGTCAATTCCTTCTCTCTTTACGAGTACATCGAGAAAAGGCAGAACGTTGTCCTTCTCGAGTAAACTGGATGGATGGCTCCATGCGATTTAGGTGTGCCAAAAAAATTGTCAACATCGCGATTCTTCAAAATACTACGTACTGTAATAATATTTTCGGTTTAATATCGGAGGATTCTTCAATTGACTCCATCACAAAGTTTTGTTACTGATATTGACGCACCCATCGCTGTTCTGCTTGGAGTACTCTCCGTTGAATGAGAAGTACGTTGCGCAGACATCAGTTGGTTCTAGTCGCCAGGTCGTTGCCATCTCTGTCCTCACTAAGTGGACAGAGGGGGTCGTACATGAGTTTGTGGAGACGATCTCAAGTCTACAATGTGTTGTAGGATTTCTTCAACATATCAGCAAGTACCTTCAGTAGCTTAGTCTGAATCTGCAATCTGTCAGGTCTGTACTGTTGTCATCGTAGTCCTGACGTTGAATTTCCCACAGGCAGGATGACAATCTTGGAGTCCTCCAAGTGTTTTATGCTCTTCCCTGGTTATGTTATGACATTGCTGTTTTTCGACATAACTCCAATCGCTTTCAGTCTTACTTGTTCTTGAATGCTGGAATCCAGATGTCTTATGCTGCAACCATCTTTGCCAGAGGTGGTTGTGTCGTGACCTTTCCCCAGCACACTTGTCTCCAAGAGATGTCGATGCCTGCGCTGGGTTGTGTCCTGGCTGCCTTCGTTAGTGACTCAGATATCCATTGTTTTTCTGCCACAGTTGGGGCACAAGTCCAGCGACTGAAATTAGTCTGCTGAGGATTCTCAATATTGACCTGCACTCGTGGATTATGAAATGCTTTGTGGAAAGATAATCTGTCCACACCTGGAAACCCATTCGTTGGAACGGCCTCCGTCACGTGACTGAAAAACAATCTAACGAATCACAAAATTCCAACCGCAGCAAGAACGCTACTGCCAACGGCCACTACAGTCGCCCCTGAGGATGTCCCATACCTTGGTTGGAGATTTTCGTTACTATCTTTACCCAAGATCTTCACGTGCCTCCCTCGTTGACAGAAATGATACTTGATACAGCTCAAAACAGAGTTGGACCGGCAGAAAGGAAAGAGTGTTTCGACTGTCCCACTTGGTGTATGCAGCATACCCAAGGGTGTACGCACATAGGTGGTCACATTCGCGGGGCGGCATTGTGATTAAAAAAATGAGAATGCACAGAGTCTAGTGGCAAATTTATTGAACTTGCTGTCTACTTTTGCGTGTATCAATGAGATAACAGCATCGCATCCGTGCCAGCATCCACTTTTACGTACCGTAATTTCACGCGTATAAGCCGCCACCGATTTGTGCGACAAAGGAGACCATAGAGAAGGCCCCTGTGGTCCATACTCCTACAACAAAGGAGGTCAGTTCTAGTGTTCAACCAAGATCGGATCGTGCCTTTGTTATGGATGAATATGTTATGTGGCCTTCCAGAAGACACTTTCATTAAAGCTGCTTGGGAGAATGCGCCTCTGTTATGCATTGTTTGTGCATTGGAAGGGCCATGCTGTTCCAGAGACACTGTCGGACCCTTCGTCAAAGCCGGCGGGGAAAAATAGATAAGCCGCAGAGCCCTTGTGAGAAATTACGGTAATCGCCGCAAAGAAACGTCATAGTGGTGGGTAATGCTGGATGGCAAGGCGTAGAATGTTCTCACCATTGAGTAGGACCCTTCGCCAATGAGTTTTCCAAATATGAAATCCTTGGGAGTCAGTTTAGGTGGTGTTGAGTGACCTGCCACAACGCTGTTGGTCGTTGTAGATGTTAGCATGTCTGTGCTGCTCTTCACCATGCTGGAAGCTCCTGTCAGACCACCCTATGAAAAACGTAGGTTGCCAAATATCATTCATCATGTTACTAATACAGGGCAAACGGAGACCAACAAATGTTAAAATCGCGAGGCTTTAGAGAAAATATCATTGTAGGTAGGGTTAACGAGGCCAAACAACTGTCTCATTTGTTCCACCCATGCCATAGAGACAATAAAGAGTTCAACACGAACAATGTCAACTGTGTGATTAATTAACGTCCTGTGAGGAAAGGTATCATCTGCGACATATTTTGAAAGCTCTCTGTAAGACGAGTTTCGCCATCAAACTCGATTTCATAATCTACCAGTTTCCAAGTGGAAAAATTTGAACCTGACAGAACAAACAAGCCTGGCCGCAATTACTAGACATGTCTGGGAAAGTACTGAAAAACACACAAAACAGAAAGACAAAGGTCACTGACACCGGCGGTAGGCCTAAATTATAAAACACCGGCCGGTTCAATACGCCAAACTGGAGTCCGTAGCGAAAGCTTCTGAAGAGAGGTACCGGCAGTACCTTGTTGGGGGTTGTCGACATGCCCGGGAGTTTACAAGTAGCACGTCTTTTTGTACGACATTGGTGAAACAAGCGACAACCAGTTGTCCACAACCGCTAGACATGAATGAAAAACATCTACAACTTTGCGGCGACGCCTGTTGCCAGACTCGTCTAACGCATTTAACGCAACGAACATTTAAAGGGGAGAGGCACAACCTGAACCTGAACCCAACGCTGAAGCAGTTGAAGGCGAGGAGAAGTTTCGGAAATCCTATGAATCTGTCGGAGCTTTCAAGTCACAAGTAGTAGCTTTTGTTCTTCTTTCCTAAAAAACACATACAATGCTAGCGCGTTTCATTTGCAGCTGACTAAGCTGGGGACTTGCATGCAGGGAACGCAATTGAAGAAGCTAGTCGCTGCAAACGGCGCTTCGACAATGAGAGCGACGCACTCTTCGTTGACGATATTTTGTCTTATTTGAATTGTGCATCACCAAATTAGGTGACGTACGGTCAAGCTTGGCAAGTGTTCGGTTGGCCAACCTGGCCGCGCTTGGGCTTGACACAGTGGCAGCGGTTGGGCGATCGCCTCCCAAAACGTCTGATTATATAGATGTGATTTTCCTCTAGCCCCTCCCCGAAACCGAGGGTCTGGATCTCTCCCTGACTTGGTCACGTTTCTTGCTACAAATCAGCGCCCTGGCCGACGGCTTGCCAACCCTCGCTCTGCCTAGCAGTAGTAGCACATAGCCAACATAGTACTTGGCTGGTCGAAAAGTCGATGGCCAGCTGGCATCCTATTTTCTGCCAACCGTCAGCCACCGGCCATTGCTTGCTTGGGGCACTTCGGAAGCCATATGTTATCGACGGAAGCCATGTTACATTACCGCAGTAGACTGTCGATCACAGCGAGATTTAGTATACCGTGGTAACGTCACCGTCAAGCTACCATATACATACTGGAACCAACGACAACGTGCATAACAAAAAATCTTCTCTGTTAGGTGTGGCAGACAGGCGAGGATCTAGGGGGGCTGCAGGGCTCCGGAGCCCCCTCAATTCCAGACTTGAACATAGGGTTCGGTGGACCAAACCCAGCATGCATGTGGCACTTGTCCATAGCGCCCCCCCCCCCCACTCGGGAAAATCCTAGATCCGCCCCTGGCCGTAGACACGATACTTCGGAAGTTATCAACGGTCTAGATTACAGTACATCATCGATGTCGTCACCGTGAAGCTAGGGCACCTACTGGAACCAATGACAACATGCACGACTCAGAATCTTTCTCTGTTGGGTGCCGTAGACAGGCGAGGATCTAGGGGGGCTGCAGGGCTCCGGAGCCCCCTCAATTCCAGACTTGAACATAGGGTTCGGTGGACCAAACCCAGCATGCATGTGGCACTTGTCCATAGCGCCCCCCCCCCCCCACTCGGGAAAATCCTAGATCCGCCCCTGGCCGTAGACACGATACTTCGGAAGTTATCAACGGTCTAGATTACAGTACGTCATCGATGTCGTCACCGTGAAGCTAGGGCACCTACTGGAACCAATGACAACATGCACGACTCAGAATCTTTCTCTGTTGGGTGCCGTAGACAGGCGAGGATCTAGGGGGGCTGCAGGGCTCCGGAGCCCCCTCAATTCCAGACTTGAACATAGGGTTCGGTGGACCAATCCCAGCATGCATGTGGCACTTGTCCATAGCGCCCCCCCCCCCCACTCGGGAAAATCCTAGATCCGCCCCTGGCCGTAGACACGATACTTCGGAAGTTATCAACGGTCTAGATTACAGTACATCATCGATGTCGTCACCGTGAAGCTAGGGCACCTACTGGAACCAATGACAACATGCACGACTCAGAATCTTTCTCTGTTGGGTGCCGTAGACAGGCGAGGATCTAGGGGGGCTGCAGGGCTCCGGAGCCCCCTCAATTCCAGACTTGAACATAGGGTTCGGTGGACCAAACCCAGCATGCATGTGGCACTTGTCCATAGCGCCCCCCCCCCCCACTCGGGAAAATCCTAGATCCGCCCCTGGCCGTAGACACGATACTTCGGAAGTTATCAACGGTCTAGATTACAGTACGTCATCGATGTCGTCACCGTGAAGCTAGGGCACCTACTGGAACCAATGACAACATGCACGACTCAGAATCTTTCTCTGTTGGGTGCCGTAGACAGGCGAGGATCTAGGGGGGCTGCAGGGCTCCGGAGCCCCCTCAATTCCAGACTTGAACATAGGGTTCGGTGGACCAATCCCAGCATGCATGTGGCACTTGTCCATAGCGCCCCCCCCCCCCCCACTCGGGAAAATCCTAGATCCGCCCCTGGCCGTAGACACGATACTTCGGAAGTTATCAACGGTCTAGATTACAGTACGTCATCGATGTCGTCACCGTGAAGCTAGGGCACCTACTGGAACCAATGACAACATGCACGACTCAGAATCTTTCTCTGTTGGGTGCCGTAGACAGGCGAGGATCTAGGGGGGCTGCAGGGCTCCGGAGCCCCCTCAATTCCAGACTTGAACATAGGGTTCGGTGGACCAAACTCAGCATGCATGTGGCACTTGTCCATAGCGCCCCCCCCCCCACTCGGGAAAATCCTAGATCCGCCCCTGGCCGTAGACACGATACTTCGGAAGTTATCAACGGTCTAGATTACAGTACGTCATCGATGTCGTCACCGTGAAGCTAGGGCACCTACTGGAACCAATGACAACATGCACGACTCAGAATCTTTCTCTGTTGGGTGCCGTAGACAGGCGAGGATCTAGGGGGGCTGCAGGGCTCCGGAGCCCCCTCAATTCCAGACTTGAACATAGGGTTCGGTGGACCAAACCCAGCATGCATGTGGCACTTGTCCATAGCGCCCCCCCCCCACTCGGGAAAATCCTAGATCCGCCCCTGGCCGTAGACACGATACTTCGGAAGTTATCAACGGTCTAGATTACAGTACATCGTCGATGTCGTCACCGTGAAGCTAGGGCACCTACTGGAACCAATGACAACATGCACGACTCAGAATCTTTCTCTGTTGGGTGCCGTAGACAGGCGAGGATCTAGGGGGGCTGCAGGGCTCCGGAGCCCCCTCAATTCCAGACTTGAACATAGGGTTCGGTGGACCAAACCCAGCATGCATGTGGCACTTGTCCATAGCCCCCCCCCACTCGGGAAAATCCTAGATCCGCCCCTGGCCGTAGACACGTTACTTCGGAAGTTATCAACGGTCTAGATTACAGTACATCGTCTATGTCGTCACCGTGAAGCTAGGGCACCTACTGGAACCAATGACAACATGCACGATTCAGAATCTTTCTCTGTTGGGTGCCGTAGACAGGCGAGGATCTAGGGGGGCTGCAGGGCTCCGGAGCCCCCTCAATTCCAGACTTGAACATAGGGTTCGGTGGACCAAACCCAGCATGCATGTGGCACTTGTCCATAGCGGACCCCCCCCCCCCTCGGGAAATCCTAGGTCCGCCCCTGGCCGTAGACACGATACTTCGGAAGTTATCGACTGTCTAGATTTCAGTACACCGTCGATGCCGTCACCGTCAACCTACCGTAACGGTCTAACCTAAACGGTCGACATTACAGTAGACCGTCGTTAACAGCGAGTTTTAGTGTATCGTTGGTAACGTTACCGTCAACCTACTGTACCTACCGAAACAATGACAGCATGCATGACTCAGAATATTCTCTATTGGGTGCGGTAGACACGGAACTTCGGAAGTTATAAACGGTCTGCATTACAGTAGACCGTCGTTAACAGCGAGTTTTAGTATACCGTTGGTAACGTCACCGTCAACCTACTGTACCTACCGAAACAATGACAGCGTGCATGACTCAGAATATTCCCTGTTGGGTGCGGTAGACACGGAACTTCGGAAGTTATAAACGGTCTACATTACAGTAGACCGTCGTTAACAGCGAGTTTTAGTGTATCGTTGGTAACGTCACCGTCAACCTACTGTACCTACCGAAACAATGACAGCATGCATGACTCAGAATATTCTCTGTTGGGTGCGGTAGACACGGAACTTCGGAAGTTATAAACGGTCTGCATTACAGTAGACCGTCGTTAACAGCGAGTTTTAGTATACCGTTGGTAACGTCACCGTCAACCTACTGTACCTACCGAAACAATGACAGCGTGCATGACTCAGAATATTCCCTGTTGGGTGCGGTAGACACGGAACTTCGGAAGTTATAAACGGTCTACATTACAGTAGACCGTCGTTAACAGCGAGTTTTAGTGTATCGTTGGTAACGTCACCGTCAACCTACTGTACCTACCGAAACAATGACAGCATGCATGACTCAGAATATTCTCTGTTGGGTGCGGTAGACACGGAACTTCGGAAGTTATAAACGGTCTACATTACAGTAGACCGTCGTTAACAGCGAGTTTTAGTGTACCGTTGGTAACGTCACCGTCAACCTACTGTACCTACCGAAACAATGACAGCATGCATGACTCAGAATATTCCCTGTTGGGTGCGGTAGACACGGAACTTCGGAAGTTATAAACGGTCTACATTACAGTAGACCGTCGTTATCAGCGAGTTTTAGTGTACCGTTGGTAACGTCACCGTCAACCTACTGTACCTACCGAAACAATGAGAGCGTGCATGACTCAGAATATTCTCTGTTGGGTGCGGTAGATACGGAACTTCGGAAGTTATAAACGGTCTACATTACAGTAGACCGTCGTTAACAGCGAGTTTTAGTGTATCGTTGGTAACGTCACCGTCAACCCACTGTACCTACCGAAACAATGACAGCGTGCATGACTCAGAATCTTCTCTATTGGGTGCGGTAGACACGGAACTTCGGAAGTTATAAACGGTCTACATTACAGTAGATCGTCGTTAACAGCGAGTTTTAGTGTACCGTTGGTAACGTCACCGTCAACCCACTGTACCTACCGAAACAATGACATCGTGCATGACTCAGAATCTTCTCTATTGGGTGCGGTAGACACGGAACTTCGGAAGTTATAAACGGTCTACATTACAGTAGACCGTCGTTAACAGCGAGTTTTAGTGTATCGTTGGTAACGTCGCCGTCAACCCACTGTACCTACCGAAACAATGAGAGCGTGCATGACTCAGAATCTTCTCTATTGGGTGCGGTAGACACGGAACTTCGGAAGTTATAAACGGTCTACATTACAGTAGACCGTCGTTAACAGCGAGTTTTAGTGTACCGTTGGTAACGTCGCCGTCAACCTACTGTACCTACCGAAACAATGACAGCGTGCATGACTCAGAATCTTCTCTATTGGGTGCGGTAGACACGGAACTTCGGAAGTTATAAACGGTCTACATTACAGTAGACCGTCGTTAACAGCGAGTTTTAGTGTATCGTTGGTAACGTCACCGTCAACCTACTGTACCTACCGAAACAATGACAGCATGCATGACTCAGAATATTCTCTGTTGGGTGCGGTAGACACGGAACTTCGGAAGTTATAAACGGTCTACATTACAGTAGACCGTCGTTAACAGCGAGTTTTAGTGTATCGTTGGTAACGTCACCGTCAACCTACTGTACCTACCGAAACAATGACAGCGTGCATGACTCAGAATCTTCTCTATTGGGTGCGGTAGACACGGAACTTCGGAAGTTATAAACGGTCTACATTACAGTAGACCGTCGTTAACAGCGAGTTTTAGTGTACCGTTGGTAACGTCACCGTCAACCTACTGTACCTACCGAAACAATGACAGCATGCATGACTCAGAATCTTCTCTATTGGGTGCGGTAGACACGGAACTTCGGAAGTTATAAACGGTCTACATTACAGTAGACCGTCGTTAACAGCGAGTTTTAGTGTACCGTTGGTAACGTCACCGTCAACCTACTGTACCTACCGAAACAATGACAGCGTGCATGATTCAGAATCTTCTCTATTGGGTGCGGTAGACACGGAACTTCGGAAGTTATAAACGGTCTACATTACAGTAGACCGTCGTTAACAGCGAGTTTTAGTGTACCGTTGGTAACGTCACCGTCAACCTACTGTACCTACCGAAACAATGACAGCGTGCATGACTCAGAATCTTCTCTATTGGGTGCGGTAGACACGGAACTTCGGAAGTTATAAACGGTCTACATTACAGTAGACCGTCGTTAACAGCGAGTTTTAGTGTACCGTTGGTAACGTCACCGTCAACCTACTGTACCTACCGAAACAATGAGAGCGTGCATGACTCAGAATCTTCTCTATTGGGTGCGGTAGACACGGAACTTCGGAAGTTATAAACGGTCTACATTACAGCAGATCGTCGTTAACAGCGAGTTTTAGTGTACCGTTGGTAACGTCACCGTCAACCTACCGTACCTAACGAAACAATGACATCGTGCATGACTCAGAATTTTCTCTGTTGGGTGCGGTAGACACGGAACTTCGGAAGTTATAAACGGTCTACATTACAGTAGATCGTCGTTAACAGCGAGTTTTAGTGTACCGTTGGTAACGTCACCGTCAACCTACCGTACCTATCGAAACAATGACATCGTGCATGACTCAGAATCTTCTCTATTGGGTGCGGTAGACACGGAACTTCGGAAGTTATAAACGGTCTACATTACAGTAGATCGTCGTTAACAGCGAGTTTTAGTGTACCGTTGGTAACGTCACCGTCAACCTACCGTACCTAACGAAACAATGACATCGTGCATGACTCAGAATCTTCTCTATTGGGTGCGGTAGACACGGAACTTCGGAAGTTATAAACGGTCTACATTACAGTAGATCGTCGTTAACAGCGAGTTTTAGTGTACCGTTGGTAACGTCACCGTCAACCTACCGTACCTATCGAAACAATGACATCGTGCATGACTCAGAATCTTCTCTATTGGGTGCGGTAGACACGGAACTTCGGAAGTTATAAACGGTCTACATTACAGTAGATCGTCGTTAACAGCGAGTTTTAGTGTACCGTTGGTAACGTCGCCGTCAACCTACCGTACCTACCGAAACAATGACAGCGTGCATGACTCAGAATCTTCTCTTGGGGTGCGGTAGACACGGAACTTCGGAAGTTATAAACGGTCTACATTACAGCAGACCGTCGTTAACAGCGAGTTTTAGTGTACCGTTGGTAAAGTCACCGTCAACTTACTGTACCTACCGAAACAATGACATCGTGCATGACTCAGAATCTTCTCTATTGGGTGCGGTAGACACGGAACTTCGGAAGTTATAAACGGTCTACATTACAGTAGATCGTCGTTAACAGCGAGTTTTAGTGTACCGTTGGTAACGTCGCCGTCAACCTACCGTACCTACCGAAACAATGACAGCGTGCATGACTCAGAATCTTCTCTTGGGGTGCGGTAGACACGGAACTTCGGAAGTTATAAACGGTCTACATTACAGTAGACCGTCGTTAACAGCGAGTTTTAGTGTATCGTTGGTAACGTCACCGTCAACCTACTGTACCTACCGAAACAATGACAGCGTGCATGACTCAGAATATTCCCTGTTGGGTGCGGTAGACACGGAATTTCGGAAGTTATAAACGGTCTACATTACAGTAGACCGTCGTTAACAGGGAGTTTTAGTGTATCGTTGGTAACGTCACCGTCAACCTACTGTACCTACCGAAACAATGACAGCATGCATGACTCAGAATATTCTCTATTGGGTGCGGGAGACACGGAACTTCGGAAGTTATAAACGGTCTACATTACAGTAGATCGTCGTTAACAGCGAGTTTTATTGTACCGTTGGTAACGTCGCCGTCAACCTACCGTACCTACCGAAACAATGACAGCGTGCATGACTCAGAATCTTCTCTTGGGGTGCGGTAGACACGGAACTTCGGAAGTTATAAACGGTCTACATTACAGCAGACCGTCGTTAACAGCGAGTTTTAGTGTACCGTTGGTAACGTCGCCGTCAACCTACCGTACCTACCGAAACAATGACAGCGTGCATGACTCAGAATCTTCTCTTGGGGTGCGGTAGACACGGAACTTCGGAAATTATAAACGGTCTACATTACAGCAGACCGTCGTTAACAGCGAGTTTTAGTGTACCGTTGGTAACGTCGCCGTCAACCTACCGTACCTACCGAAACAATGACAGCGTGCATGACTCAGAATCTTCTCTTGGGGTGCGGTAGACACGGAACTTCGGAAGTTATAAACGGTCTACATTACAGTAGATCGTCGTTAACAGCGAGTTTTATTGTACCGTTGGTAACGTCGCCGTCAACCTACCGTACCTACCGAAACAATGACAGCGTGCATGACTCAGAATCTTCTCTTGGGGTGCGGTAGACACGGAACTTCGGAAGTTATAAACGGTCTACATTACAGCAGACCGTCGTTAACAGCGAGTTTTAGTGTACCGTTGGTAACGTCGCCGTCAACCTACCGTACCTACCGAAACAATGACAGCGTGGATGACTCAGAATCTTCTCTTGGGGTGCGGTAGACACGGAACTTCGGAAGTTATAAACGGTCTACATTACAGCAGACCGTCGTTAACAGCGAGTTTTAGTGTACCGTTGGTAACGTCACCGTCAACCTACCGTACCTACCGAAACAATGACATCGTGCATGACTCAGAATCTTCTCTTGGGGTGCGGTAGACACGGAACTTCGGAAGTTATAAACGGTCTATATTACAGCAGACCGTCGTTAACAGCGAGTTTTAGTGTACCGTTGGTAACGTCACCGTCAACCTACCGTACCTACCGAAACAATGACAGCATGCATGACTCAGAATATTCTCTATTGGGTGCGGGAGACACGGAACTTCGGAAGTTATAAACGGTCTACATTACAGTAGATCGTCGTTAACAGCGAGTTGTAGTGTACCGTTGGTAACGTCGCCGTCAACTTACTGTACCTACCGAAACAATGACATCGTGCATGACTCAGAATCTTCTCTATTGGGTGCGGTAGACACGGAACTTCGGAAGTTATAAACGGTCTACATTACAGCAGACCGTCGTTAACAGCGAGTTTTAGTGTACCGTTGGTAACGTCACCGTCAACCTACCGTACCTACCGAAACAATGACATCGTGCATGACTCAGAATCTTCTCTTGGGGTGCGGTAGACACGGAACTTCGGAAGTTATAAACGGTCTATATTACAGCAGACCGTCGTTAACAGCGAGTTTTAGTGTACCGTTGGTAACGTCACCGTCAACCTACCGTACCTACCGAAACAATGACAGCATGCATGACTCAGAATATTCTCTATTGGGTGCGGGAGACACGGAACTTCGGAAGTTATAAACGGTCTACATTACAGTAGATCGTCGTTAACAGCGAGTTGTAGTGTACCGTTGGTAAAGTCACCGTCAACTTACTGTACCTACCGAAACAATGACATCGTGCATGACTCAGAATCTTCTCTATTGGGTGCGGTAGACACGGAACTTCGGAAGTTATAAACGGTCTACATTACAGTAGATCGTCGTTAACAGCGAGTTGTAGTGTACCGTTGGTAACGTCGCCGTCAACCTACCGTACCTACCGAAACAATGACAGCGTGCATGACTCAGAATCTTCTCTTGGGGTGCGGTAGACACGGAACTTCGGAAGTTACAAACGGTCTACATTACAGCAGACCGTCGTGAACAGCGAGTTTTAGTGTACCGTTGGTAACGTCACCGTCAACCTACCGTACCTACCGAAACAATGACATCGTGCATGACTCAGAATCTTCTCTTAGGGTGCGGTAGACACGGAACTTCGGAAGTTACAAACGGTCTACATTACAGCAGACCGTCGTGAACAGCGAGTTTTAGTGTACCGTTGGTAAAGTCACCGTCAACTTACTGTACCTACCGAAACAATGACATCGTGCATGACTCAGAATCTTCTCTATTGGGTGCGGTAGACACGGAACTTCGGAAGTTATAAACGGCCTACATTACAGTAGATCGTCGTTAACAGCGAGTTTTAGTGTACCGTTGGTAACGTCGCCGTCAACCTACCGTACCTACCGAAACAATGACAGCGTGCATGACTCAGAATCTTCTCTTGGGGTGCGGTAGACACGGAACTTCGGAAGTTACAAACGGTCTACATTACAGCAGACCGTCGTGAACAGCGAGTTTTAGTGTACCGTTGGTAAAGTCACCGTCAACTTACTGTACCTACCGAAACAATGACATCGTGCATGACTCAGAATCTTCTCTATTGGGTGCGGTAGACACGGAACTTCGGAAGTTATAAACGGCCTACATTACAGTAGATCGTCGTTAACAGCGAGTTTTAGTGTACCGTTGGTAACGTCGCCGTCAACCTACCGTACCTACCGAAACAATGACAGCGTGCATGACTCAGAATCTTCTCTTGGGGTGCGGTAGACACGGAACTTCGGAAGTTACAAACGGTCTACATTACAGCAGACCGTCGTGAACAGCGAGTTTTAGTGTACCGTTGGTAAAGTCACCGTCAACTTACTGTACCTACCGAAACAATGACATCGTGCATGACTCAGAATCTTCTCTATTGGGTGCGGTAGACACGGAACTTCGGAAGTTACAAACGGTCTACATTACAGCAGACCGTCGTGAACAGCGAGTTTTAGTGTACCGTTGGTAAAGTCACCGTCAACTTACTGTACCTACCGAAACAATGACATCGTGCATGACTCAGAATCTTCTCTATTGGGTGCGGTAGACACGGAACTTCGGAAGTTATAAACGGCCTACATTACAGTAGATCGTCGTTAACAGCGAGTTTTAGTGTACCGTTGGTAACGTCGCCGTCAACCTACCGTACCTACCGAAACAATGACAGCGTGCATGACTCAGAATCTTCTCTTGGGGTGCGGTAGACACGGAACTTCGGAAGTTACAAACGGTCTACATTACAGCAGACCGTCGTGAACAGCGAGTTTTAGTGTACCGTTGGTAAAGTCACCGTCAACTTACTGTACCTACCGAAACAATCACAGGGTGCATGACTCAGAATCTTCTCTTGGGGTGCGGTAGACACGGAACTTCGGAAGTTACAAACGGTCTACATTACAGCAGACCGTCGTGAACAGCGAGTTTTAGTGTACCGTTGGTAAAGTCACCGTCAACTTACTGTACCTACCGAAACAATCACAGGGTGCATGACTCAGAATCTTCTCTTGGGGTGCGGTAGACACGGAACTTCGGAAGTTACAAACGGTCTACATTACAGCAGACCGTCGTGAACAGCGAGTTTTAGTGTACCGTTGGTAAAGTCACCGTCAACTTACTGTACCTACCGAAACAATGACATCGTGCATGACTCAGAATCTTCTCTATTGGGTGCGGTAGACACGGAACTTCGGAAGTTACAAACGGTCTACATTACAGCAGACCGTCGTGAACAGCGAGTTTTAGTGTACCGTTGGTAAAGTCACCGTCAACTTACTGTACCTACCGAAACAATGACATCGTGCATGACTCAGAATCTTCTCTATTGGGTGCGGTAGACACGGAACTTCGGAAGTTACAAACGGTCTACATTACAGCAGACCGTCGTGAACAGCGAGTTTTAGTGTACCGTTGGTAAAGTCACCGTCAACTTACTGTACCTACCGAAACAATGACATCGTGCATGACTCAGAATCTTCTCTATTGGGTGCGGTAGACACGGAACTTCGGAAGTTATAAACGGCCTACATTACAGTAGATCGTCGTTAACAGCGAGTTTTAGTGTACCGTTGGTAACGTCGCCGTCAACCTACCGTACCTACCGAAACAATGACAGCGTGCATGACTCAGAATCTTCTCTTGGGGTGCGGTAGACACGGAACTTCGGAAGTTACAAACGGTCTACATTACAGCAGACCGTCGTGAACAGCGAGTTTTAGTGTACCGTTGGTAAAGTCACCGTCAACTTACTGTACCTACCGAAACAATCACAGGGTGCATGACTCAGAATCTTCTCTTGGGGTGCGGTAGACACGGAACTTCGGAAGTTACAAACGGTCTACATTACAGCAGACCGTCGTGAACAGCGAGTTTTAGTGTACCGTTGGTAAAGTCGCCGTCAACTTACTGTACCTACCGAAACAATGACATCGTGCATGACTCAGAATCTTCTCTATTGGGTGCGGTAGACACGGAACTTCGGAAGTTATAAACGGCCTACATTACAGTAGATCGTCGTTAACAGCGAGTTTTAGTGTACCGTTGGTAACGTCGCCGTCAACCTACCGTACCTACCGAAACAATGACATCGTGCATGACTCAGAATCTTCTCTTGGGGTGCGGTAGACACGGAACTTCGGAAGTTACAAACGGTCTACATTACAGCAGACCGTCGTGAACAGCGAGTTTTAGTGTACCGTTGGTAAAGTCACCGTCAACTTACTGTACCTACCGAAACAATGACATCGTGCATGACTCAGAATCTTCTCTATTGGGTGCGGTAGACACGGAACTTCGGAAGTTATAAACGGCCTACATTACAGTAGATCGTCGTTAACAGCGAGTTTTAGTGTACCGTTGGTAACGTCGCCGTCAACCTACCGTACCTACCGAAACAATGACAGCGTGCATGACTCAGAATCTTCTCTTGGGGTGCGGTAGACACGGAACTTCGGAAGTTACAAACGGTCTACATTACAGCAGACCGTCGTGAACAGCGAGTTTTAGTGTACCGTTGGTAAAGTCACCGTCAACTTACTGTACCTACCGAAACAATCACAGGGTGCATGACTCAGAATCTTCTCTTGGGGTGCGGTAGACACGGAACTTCGGAAGTTACAAACGGTCTACATTACAGCAGACCGTCGTGAACAGCGAGTTTTAGTGTACCGTTGGTAAAGTCGCCGTCAACTTACTGTACCTACCGAAACAATGACATCGTGCATGACTCAGAATCTTCTCTATTGGGTGCGGTAGACACGGAACTTCGGAAGTTATAAACGGCCTACATTACAGTAGATCGTCGTTAACAGCGAGTTTTAGTGTACCGTTGGTAACGTCGCCGTCAACCTACCGTACCTACCGAAACAATGACAGCGTGCATGACTCAGAATCTTCTCTTGGGGTGCGGTAGACACGGAACTTCGGAAGTTACAAACGGTCTACATTACAGCAGACCGTCGTGAACAGCGAGTTTTAGTGTACCGTTGGTAAAGTCACCGTCAACTTACTGTACCTACCGAAACAATGACATCGTGCATGACTCAGAATCTTCTCTATTGGGTGCGGTAGACACGGAACTTCGGAAGTTATAAACGGCCTACATTACAGTAGATCGTCGTTAACAGCGAGTTTTAGTGTACCGTTGGTAACGTCGCCGTCAACCTACCGTACCTACCGAAACAATGACAGCGTGCATGACTCAGAATCTTCTCTTGGGGTGCGGTAGACACGGAACTTCGGAAGTTACAAACGGTCTACATTACAGCAGACCGTCGTGAACAGCGAGTTTTAGTGTACCGTTGGTAAAGTCACCGTCAACTTACTGTACCTACCGAAACAATCACAGGGTGCATGACTCAGAATCTTCTCTGTTGATTGGGTGCGATAGACACGGTACTTCGGAAGTTACCGACGGTCTAGATTAGAGTAGACTAGAGCCCTGCACGAGCCCGGGGCCCCGACCCGGCCCGGGCCCGACCCGGCCCGCGGGCCGGGCTTGTTAGTGGCTGTGTGCTCCGGGCCTAGCCGAGCCCGGGCCGACAAAATACGCTAGCACCGCGGGCCGGGCCGTTAAAATACGCCACCACCCCGGGCCCAGCCGGGCCCGGGCCAACAAATATGTTTCCGAGAGTCAGGCCTGGCCGGGCCACGCAGCTAATTCCACACAATGGAGATGCATTAGTTGTCTGTGTACATTTTGCAAAGACAAGCGAGGGATACTGCATTAGGCATATGATTCGACCCTCTAGAACATTCTGAAAGCCACTTTACATTGCTCCTCACGTATTTCAGAATCACTTGGCAAAGCTTGGTGAGAGGGGTATGGACTGGGAGAAGGAGTTTGTCGACAGCATCCTCTACGTCCGCAAAATCTTGACAGTGTAACGATAACGCCCATGCCCGCGTACGTTCTGGATTTAATTTGGTCTGGTGCGGTTATGGTGTTAAACCGCCCTTATTTGTATGTTTGTCTTCTCTCCTTATAAATTTACTGATAAATTTGTTTGATAATCGCCAGAAACGCGTACGTCGCGGCTGCAAATACTATGCCGGGATCTACTCGCAAAATCACAACTACTTCACTACTTCAAAATCACAAGTTCCATAGAGGTCGTCACCAGCCACCGTGAAACCGAAACTCGAAGCAGTACAAGCCAAGTCAAGCCCACATTTTTACAGCAACGTCAGTTCAGGCGAGCCCTTTCACAGCCACCTGGGAGGTACAGGGTTGGAATCCCGGTGTCGGCCTTAGAAATGGGCTGAGGACGTCAGTCGTGACGTTGCCCACCTCTGTGAGGCTGACAGCCAGTCCCATCGACCCCCTGGATATTCGTTATTTTTTATGTTTAGAAGCTCATCGTACATGATGATCAACAGCGGTAAAATGAATAATTTCTATCGAAATAATGTCTAGTTTTCGTGCAAAAAAAAAAAGGAGAAAATCCTGCCCTGAATTCGAGTGTTTTATAGTTTTGCCGTGTTTGCACGCGTATATGTCCCGAGTTTTAAAAGATATTGTAGTAAAAGTTTTTTATGCTTTAGTATGCCTACATGCCAGCAGTCCGAGCGCAGTTTGGCGCGCAGGTGCAAAGCTCTGTGCTATAAAAAATCTCTCGAGCAGTTTTGTTCCAACTTGGACGTGTGATTTCTCTGGCTGTCCCTCATTACCATACTTGGTATCAGTTCACTCAGCTCACTCTCATCTGAAATATCTATCGTGCATATACCTCCTAAAGGTATCTTCTGAAACAGGCAA
This sequence comes from Ornithodoros turicata, assembly GCF_037126465.1. Lineage (NCBI taxonomy): Eukaryota > Metazoa > Arthropoda > Arachnida > Ixodida > Argasidae > Ornithodoros > Ornithodoros turicata. Next base: position 83,459,457 of record NC_088204.1, read on the forward strand.
ATGTTTAGGCATATTTGGGAGGAAAAAAAACGAGGGTTTTGCGCGTCCGTTCCTCGAAAAGGTCCCTTTTTATTTCATTTATATTTTGAAAGGACACGATCCGATGTTAGGGCTCGCCGTGATCCGATGTTAGGCCTTTCATCTGACATAAAAAAATGTGCTTCAAAAGGCGTCCACTGAGGAAGAAGAAGACTACGAGGAAGCACGCGATGGATCGCCGGCGTCGTCCTCAGCAGCAACAGAGGATTAACCCTCTGAGCAACTTCACGATGCCCAAACAGATGGTGTACGTCTTCCCGGAGGCTTTCTCGCCTGAGTGCGTTCGTCTTGTGACAGACACTGAGGACGGCTCAGCAGCGGTTGCCTGCCTGCTCGGCTTTTTCAAGCTCGTCGCGCCACAGGGTTACCTCCAGGTGAGGAGATTTTCACACCAATCACGCAAAATGTCAGCTTTGGGACTGAGTGATTATCTGAATGATTGCAGTATGTTCCTACGTTATGGTCATTATGATTCAACTGGAGCTGCATTTCCTCCAGTTTAATTCACATACTGGGTGTCCCAGAAAACGTGTCATTCAATTCTAATCACCTAGAATCATGTGGTCAACGGCATTTATTCTTACTAGGTTTTTGCCACCATCTGTAGCGAATGTCATGTAACGTCAGTTTGGTTATGTAAATAGTCAACTCGGAAATTTGAAACGCAAATGTCACTTTTTTACCCCACCAATACGAAGAGCGTGCCGAATTTACTTAAATAGACCTCTACCTGTTTGTAAACAAATGACGTCACTGTTCGACAGCGCCACGAATTGGGTACAAAGGGCGCGCCCGAAAGCCACGGTCAATAGGAGGCAGCGAACAACCCAGTTCTCCCCTTGCGATCTGTTTCGGTTTCAGTCTTGTCTACCAACGTTCTCGGGTACAGGTTTATTCGCGTTTATAGGGGGTTTGCGTAAGTCCACCATATTTTGGGCAAGCGTTGCGCGGACAGCAAGGCTCTGTTTGAACCACGCGCCTGGGGTGATCTTTTGCCGCCTGGGTCTTGGTCTGCTTTCTCATCGAAGCACCGCTCTTTTCATGAGTGGATCATCCATCTGCATTTGTAATGTCAGCCAGCGTGGCGTGAGAGAGGAAACAAGGCATGTGTATACAAACTGTTTGGCGGCAAAAGTCCTCATGATACGTGGCTTTCCAAATAACTATCGTCAGAAGCGTTCTGGTGTCATTCTCAATGGACCAACTATAAATACCTTGTATATGCGAAGGCATAGAACATAATAGGATATTAGGAAACATCCGCCAAAGCGTGCAACAGTAGGATCCCACGTTCAAAATACACGACTGGTCTTGAAATGTGCAAAAATATCATGTGCCGTACCTGGAAGTCGACAGGGCGACACGGATGGAAGTTGAACCTGTATATGACACGCATAATAACTGTTCTCTCTATTGCGCGGCCAGTCGAGCCAGATGCAGTCATATGTTCACAAAGGCGTCCATACGTCTTTGGGAGAACCCATCTTGTATGTTCGTCAAGTCTCTTGACCACTGAATATTCTCGTTTGCCATCGCTCGTTGGCTTACCATACACGGAACCACATGTACGACGTGCCAAAGATATGGCCGACTGTCGTCTGCTAGAAGGTTGCCAGACTGACTTTTGAAATTGACTGACTTTTGAAGCTATCCCATCGGAAGAATATCCCAACATCATACTTTTCGGAGCACCACAAGTATAGCGCTCGACGACTTCTTGAGCACAGTCGTTGTCAGTCCGACGAAAGGAGGTTGCAAACCACAGAGTGATAGTAGAAAAAGTGACAGTTCCTGAAATTGGAAGAGGGAAGGCATGATCCCCGCCGGACGCAATAAGCCATGCCTGTGTTACCTTTTTCTACGATGCCTCCTTTCGTCGGACTGACACCGATTACCCTGAAGATTTTGTCGCGCGCTATCCTCTGTGAGCTTGATGTTGGGGTATTTTTTTCCGATAGGTAGCTCCTCAATATATCCCTGTCAATTATCATCAGTTTGAGTAAATTCGGCACGCTCTTCACATGGTGCAGTAAAAAAAGTGTCTGAGAACCTACGTGTGTCGTCTTCTGTGTCCGTGTCTCTCGGTCTTCTTCATGGAAAAAATGTGACCTTTGGTTTGCAGATTTCCGAGTTGAGTTCGCAAGTATTTACATAATTAAACTGGATGTAGTTCGTTACCGGGACCACTGCGTTTTTGTAACCAAAGAAAATAACTAGGTAAACGATGTTTCTTTTTTTACCTGAAGAAGGAGCAAATTAGGAAGTGCATCAGATGGGGTTGTTGAAATGCATATAAAAAAAACTTCGGGTGTAGTTCCGTATATTGACCACTCGGGACCATTATAAAATTCTGTGGACTAGAAGTTTTTTATATGTATTTCAACAACCCCATCTGATGCACTTCTAGCGCAAGAGCAACACGAGAATGCTAAGCCGAACGGACTCGAAACTTGCCATCTTGCAAGAGGTAGGGTCGTTGAATTGTGCTAAATCACCTCACTTTAGTTTGTTCCATCTCAAATCGAACAATTCGGTACACTTGATGTCTCGAATGAACGGGAAAAAAATATATGTTGAAGCCATGGGTGAGTTAGGGGAAATAGGAGAGGAGGAAAAAAACTGGCTCTGAGAAGACTATGTCGTCGCGCGGTTTGAGCGTTCCCTACAAGGCTATTTCTTGATCTGGCTTTAGACCACCACAATAGGCTCCTGCGTTGGCAGTGCTGTGCCGGTTTTTGTTTGTCTGCAAAAAAAAAAAAATCAAAGTTGACTAAAAGTGCCGAAACGCACCATATTCACTGCAACTTTGTGGACGATGTACAAAACGAATAAGATTAAGCTTTATGTCGTTTAATTTGTCATTCATTGGGCTATCGAATTATATATAATTTGTTACTCTACTCTGTCAGGGACGTAAGCGATACCTCTTTCAGTAGCACCATACCTCCGAAAAATGACGAATTGCGGAAGCCTGTATATGAAAAAAAACCCATCAAAAACTTGCCTCGAAATTTTTATATGTCGTAGGTATCCCTTAGACTGTACACGGAAGAAAAATGAGAATTTGGACTTGATCGGTAGCGCACTATGCATTTTTTGCCGGCCCATACACCGAGCGCATGTTGCAAAATGGAATTTTCCAAAGAGACTTGACATGAAAGTAATTGCTATCGTTTGAAGCCGTTCTGAGCGTTTATGTTCATAACAGTGTTGTAATCGCTGAATGTAGATTGTGGAGCAAGCAGATGTGGTCGCATTTTTTGCGGGATGTCACACGTGCATTGCCGTGAAGAACGGTATGCCGGCGGAAATCCGAAACGGCCCGAGTGGCGCCGCTGTCCAATATATGTATTCTTCGGTTGGTCCTAGTCGAATTAGTTTCGCATCATCTTCCACTACAGAAGTATGTGAAGACATCTAGACAAGCACTAGGCAAAACAGAAGGTCCTCCGTAAAGATGGCGAATCACCTTCACGCAATGTCATTCCCGTTTAATTCCGTCACTAATTAGTTCCTCTTTTACGTAAAAGCGTTTCATTTTTTTCTTTAAAAAAAGCCAGTGGTCCCGATACGGAACTACATCCACACAATTTTATAATTATTCCATTTTTAGATTCAGTATATGACCTTCTTCCACTTGTATCCTACCTTCCGAAAGTGGCAAAAACCTAGTAAGAATAAATGACTGAGGCAATATTTTTGTAGGTCCTCCAAGCGTGCGATCGTGACGGACTCTGGCTGGATGAGGTGGCCGTGACGGAGGAGTTCCTGGACCGTGAACTGGCATGCCTCGAGTTGGCTCCATCTTACATCCAGCCAAATATGGACGACTTCTACCTTTTGTTTACCGTTATGCTGTGCAATCTTCCACGTGTCAAGGGTTCCAACCTCAACCGGGACTGGTTCCAGAATCGTGCAAATGACCTGGTGGACGTGTTCAAGAATTGCTCCAAGCCCCCAAAGGTACCTCTATACGACGTGGCGCAGGCAGATGCCATTGCTAGGTTCGGCGAGGCATGGCCCCACACCCGCGCTGCCATCTGCAACGCCATCCTCAAGACAAGGTACGAAGGTCGAATGCAGGACCTCAAAGAATACGTAGCCGTCGGTTGGCGTTTCGCTGGCATGAAACACATCCACCTCATATTGGAATTCCTGGCCGGAAAGAACTCTTGGGTACTGGATGTGATACCCGAATTACGGCCGCGAAACGACAGGTTGCACGCACTCCTGGAAGCCTATCAACGTCTAGGAGAAGACGGACCTTACATGAAACTGCTGAACCTTCCAGAAGCCCAGACAACTCTTCGGAAACACCTGAGCCTTCACGTCGCCGCGGCCTATGCATTGGCCGTCTTTGAAGATGACAACTGGTTGCAGTACAAGGGTGTACCCAGAGATGAATTCGAACAAACTGTTTACGAGAAGATCACCGCCATCAAAGCTATGGGGATGACACCGCAAGACGAGGAACCACAGTAAAAAGGGATTTTCACCTACAATAAAATGTCTGGGTTCAGCAAAGAAAGTATTTTTACACGCGGTCCTCAGGATGTCCCCACAGTGTCATCGTCCTTCGAGGTTATCCTCAGGACGTCCTGAGGATAACACTCTTGGACTGTCCGTGAAGAGTCCTTCAGGTACGTCCTGTGCCCGTACCTGTGGGTAGCTAGCGGGACGAGAAATATTTTGTTTAGTTTACCTGTTCAGACCTTCTAAACACATTTGTTTTCTTTTTGGGCCGATCCTGGGACCTGATTGACATTTTTCTGAAATAAAGGGTGGTCCAGGGTAAAATTCTCTGCATCTAAAAAGGATGACTGTCTATGATAAATGGAGCGCATTACTCGTGGAATGGAGAGAAACGCGCGATTCTGTCACACTGCTTTTGACCTTCAAAGCTCCTACCTGAACCACTCGAACCAAAAGGAGTAAGAAACAGACTTTGCATTGATGGACCTAATACTTCAATCAATTCCTCACTTTGAGTATTCTTTCTTTGCGTAATCTAAAGAAACATGGATAGCTCACCCTTCGTTTTGTGTCACAGGCGAGCAGGACTCTCGAATGTACGGAGGATCGCGTTATAAGCAATAAACAGTGTCTGTTTTGGCTTCGGAAGAGAATTCTAGTACCTCTCGGAGCGGGTTTCTCGGACTTCGTGCCCGTGACAAGATTTTTTTGCGTCTTTTATGTTTATCTACTTTCTCTTTAAACCGCTGCGCTCGTTGTCCGTTATGAATTGTACTAGAAACAAACAGCGAGATTGTATTGCGGAAGTTAATCAAAATGTATCGAAAAAGAGAAGTTATCAGGACTGTGTCTGGTTTCGTATAAATGATACGCAGAAAAATGAGGTACAGGTGGGCGCAGGTGAAGTCGTCCTCAGAAGGTCCTGCGAGTGTTCCAGGTTGACACCCTGAGGATGTGCAGGTGATATGACCGGGAGTCCCACTTTAACACGGAGGTAACACTGGGAGGACCAGTTGATAACTTCCTGAGGATGTCATCGTCGTCCGGGGTTGACATCCTGGGGACGATCGTAGGACATTTCTGTGTTGTTGGGGTATATGGCCTAACAGCGGTCCTTTTGTTGGACACCGCCGGCAGGAGTGAGTCACCGACCTCTTTTGTCGCACCGCCTCGCCGGCATCTAGTGATGGGACCTAACTTTCGCAGTCATTGCAGGAGGAAGTAGACAAAATTCGCTACACGTAAAACGCGCAATGAAGAGTCCTTTGTGAAGCGATTCGGGATGACGTCGGAGATTGTACTCTTTCGGAACAGACATTACGTCCGCTTTATCTCCCAATGCTCTTGGAAGGTGCGCTTCGCTTCCTCTACCGGCCGCTTCAAATGTGCCTTCGAGCAGGCCCCTTTTTTTGTGACGTGGAAACACTGTAGAGCGCAAACCGACGCTCACCGGAGGCTTGATAGTTGGAAGAGACGACCTCCCGTGTGTTGGGATCAGCGTGTCGGAGCGAACCGAAAACCGAAAAAAAAAACGCTATTTTGGAGCGAACCGGAACGGAATCGAAACCGTATACGTTTTTTTTTTTTTTTCGCTCAGGAGGGAAACCGAAAAATTTATTTAACGGTTTTCGGTCCAAGCAAAAACTTGGCCGGTTTGGACTACGAGTAGGCGAATTGAACTTACGTCGTGCGTTCTGAAGTCATGTCATGGATACTTTACGAGGGTTACGGTTACGGTGCAATGTATGTCGATATCCCTTTGTAACGTTTTATCGTTCGCGCACATATACTTACAGGTACATGTGACCGGTTGTGGCTCTCTACCAAAGTGACATAGTGTTCGTTTTAATTTCATCCGCCCAAACTCTCCTCAACTAAACAGCGACCCAACGGCTTCTCTATCGGTAATGTCCCTTGCTTGAAAGCAGCCAAGTTGAATGTATCCGCGAGGCAAGCGCATGCGAAGTGGTGCCTCTTTTGTCGACAGGACACGAAGAAAAGCAAACGGAGCCGTCGAGCGCGTTTGTGAGTGAAGATGCTCCTCGATTTGCGTCGTACTCCTGCGGTAGCTAGTGCTTGCTGGCTAGGAAGCAGCGACAGACATTGGGATGGGATGCGATCGCACCAATCCAGCAAGAAAGTATACGTATGACATCACAACATGCACTTCAAGAAAGGAGACAGTCACCAACATTGTTGTGTGGGCAAACGAACGCGACTCAGGTGTTGTCGAATCGTAATTTCTGGCAAACTGTGTCAAATTACATTCATTGTCCCGGACTCTGTTAATTTGTTGTGCCACACCGGCCATGTGACGTCACCCGCGGAAACTGGTCTATAAATATCAAATACCATGTATGCGGAATAAACGGGTTTACATTTTGCAACATGGATTTTTTTTCTGGGAATCAATATGCCCACCAGAAGCGGAACCGTTTAAAGTCGGTATGAACCGTTATTTTTTTGCTCCGGAGCAGAACCGGAACGAAAAACGTTTCGGTTCGACACCCTGGTTGGGATTCCACGTTGACTTTCCCCCTTTTTTCGTTGCGTCGCGTGTTGGAGCCCTCGGATTTAGATGCACACATTACTTACGTCAGTTCTTGGGCATATCTTTGACGTCCTTAGCGCAGTTTCAACACAAAAGTGTGGAGTTTATTCCACAAAAAAACATGAAAAAAAAAGAAACCAGTTCTCTGCTACATAGTGCTATTGTCCACTTTTGTGTAAGCAATGTGTAAATTGTCCTTCAGAAAATATTGAATGTGCAAAACGTTTTAATAATCTGAAATAAATTACTTTCTACATCTAAATGTTCCACAATTGTACACACAAAGAATAATGGAATGACAATGACTGGCATTTAGAAGGGCGTAGTATTTTGTGTAGTAGCAATTGAAAAGGAATGCTAATGAGCAACCCACTTTTTGCACAGTTGTGAGAGTATTTGCTTCGCTCCTGTGTGTTTGCAATTGGTTTTCTAGCTAAAAGCAAACCCATCAAATGATTCCAATTAATCGCATAAAACACACATTGAAGGAACTAATGAGGTATATACTCTACATGTTAAAAACACCCTTTCTTCTACACTCCTTGGATAAAATAAATAAAGCTCTATAGACAACTTGATCTTGTGGAAGCAACTACCAAAAGACACATTAATAAATTAATCGTGCAGAAAATAGAAGGGGAGCAAAATGCAACAAAAAGTACTGGGACGATGTTTCCACGTTGTAGCAAGTACAAGTTTTTCACACGCAGTCCATCCCTGAGAAGATTTGTTGCCTTCTTTGGTTTCAATAAATATCTCGCATTTTTGTGAAGGCATTCAAATACCATAGTAGATTGTTCAGTAGTTGAAGACATTGAAGAGCACGGCAAAGAGCGTACACGCCGCATACACACCCAATGCCAGCCACCACAACAACTGTTCGTGGAGCTTCTGCTCAAAGTTTTTCAGAACAAGAAGTCCAATGGTGAGCCCTGCAAGTGCTCCAGTCAAGTGGGCCACGTAGGAGACGGGTGGGCCTCGTTGCTCTGCGGCGTACCGGTCGTAGATGGCAAAGCCCACATCTGCAGAAGCTGCACAAAAGACAAATACTACAAGCTGTGTAAAAAAAGACTCATTTTTTACACAATATTTGTACAATTTATACTCGAGAGGCATTTCTTGCCACCTTATGGCGAGTGAAAAATATCATTTGGGACTGCTCGTGGCTAGTTTATTATCAGTGCACGACTTACCGAGACCAGAGTTTGTTACCAAGAAGGGAGCTCCATTGTTCCACATTGGGTTTATGGTGCATCTAAAACTCTTTTCATTTTGAAAGCATCTGTTTCCAGCACTGCAGTGTTTTGAGTATCGCTTCCCACTTTTTAATGTTGAAATTGGTCAAGAGCTTAGCAGTATCCTTAGATGAGAATGTGCATTACATCATCCAAGAACTTGACCTTCATCCTGCTGGGCACACCAATTAAAGCAACGTAGAGCGGACTACAATGAAGATGACTACGCTAATGAGTGGGAGAAAGTTGGGTCCACATTCTTCCAGTGCCTTCTAATGTGCTTGCGTTGGTGGTCAATAGTTTTTGCACAAGGCCAGCAGAAAAGAAAGTCTTGGTCCTCCATTGCTTGGCATCTTTGTTAGGCATTTCCACATTTTGCACTCAAAATGCACAGAGCGAGAAAGTAACCGCCGGTGTTACTACTTGCCACGGATTTTCAATTCCGGGAACGTTTGTGGCGTTCATTTTCTCAAGTTGAAGACAAAAAATGGTGCAGGACACAACAAGTCAATCCGGTTCAAATACAATTTACGCCAAAAAAAGCGTCGCAATTCCGTGCATTTTTGCTCAACCATGGAAAACGGGTGGCCTTAGTTATGGCTCATTTGCATCGCGAAATTCGGCGATTAATATTTCAACATGCACAAATTACAGGATTTTTACCCAAACAGAATGGCTTTCAATTACAGTATTGATTAATAATTTTACATAATCAGTCATCTCACAGTTACAAACTATCTCAGAGAGGATGTCCACTCACCCACAAAAAAGGGTATCTAAGCTGCTCTGGTAGCTTTTTCTTATATAAGAAATATGTAGTGAATGAAGAAAAACATGGTACATAGAACCATGGAGGTACATTTTACACTCCCTTTAAAAGTTTGTCATAATAATGCGTCGTAAAAGATATCCACTTACCGATTACAAAAACTCCTACAAGCCTTACCAGGCCGAACTGCATTTGATTATAATTCTGCAATGAGGATAAATACTGTAATGAAAAGAAACGTGGCAAATGTTGTACTCACCAATAATACGTTGGCTAAATGCGCCGCAAGTAATGCATAGACACCACCCGATGCTCCAACCAGATAGACATCCGTGTCAAACACAGAGGTACCCAGGGAACCTGCAGGGAAGAGATTCTTTCTACCTCTTCTACATTGCATGGGGGTATGTATGTACCTACCTGCCAGTACCCCAGCCATGTAGACAGTGCCTATTCGAAGAGACCCATGGACCATCTCTAGAGGAAGCCCAACCAACATCTGAACAAGCAAGTTGAACAACAAATGGATCCAACTGAAATAATACCAAGTTTGGTACATTGATGGTTGGAACTCGCGACGCTTACCCTGCATGCAGCACCATGTAAAAAATAAACCTCCACACTTCGATTCTTTTATCAGGACGGTAGATAAAGAAGCTGTCGATGGGAACTGGTCCTGTTGTTGTCACGGCTCCCGTTATTACTGTGTAGTATGTGAAGAATCCAAGCTGGAACCAACATTTATGAGAACATCACTTTCAAGCCACACTTTAAATAGACCATTTTAAAAAGATGCTCTGTCGAATGTTGTTGTTCTTCCTGTACCTCTGTTCCCCTTGCGTGCTTGCTTTTCTAAAAGGTCTATTGGAACCCACGATACCGCATTTTGCCTCTTGACCTGCTTCATTTGTGAATCCTATCATTTATTGGGTACGGTGGGCACAGTACTACAATGGTATGAAGGAGGCCCCCAAAGTGCATTATCTCATTAATGATTATAGGTTTAATGGCACAAAGGTGGCCATGCCATAACTATGGTGAGAGATGAGGATGAATGATGTGGCAGGTAAAAGCAAGTAAACAAGTATCAGCGATGAGATTTACATGATGAGTTAGGTGCCAAAGGCTAAAAGCGGAGTAATGTTGAATATCTACATCTGGACAACATTATCAAACAGCGCAAGAGGAGTTTCACCCGCTAGAAGGGCTGGGGTAACGATACAGAAAAATTATTTAACGTTGCTCATCCATCATCACCTCATTCCGTATTTCTTTTGCGAACAAAGAGTTTAGTGCATTTTCGTCAACTGTCCATTGAGAGCTGGCAGTATTTGAAATTAAAAAAGAGGGAGCCAAGTTTCTCGACATTATGTGTGTGTGCATTGTGCTGGTAATTCAAAGCTTGAATGTGGCAGATGTTTCAGTTTATTATTGACACAAAGTTGTTATTCTTTACCTGTACACACCTAAACTGTGCTTGAAGCTAGCCCATGCAGAAGATAGGATTGCCTGCGTAATAAACTTAACGTTCACATGATACATAATTTTCGTGTGCACCTCCGTCATTGGTGGGCACATGCACGTAAAGCAAGCCTACCCTGAGCTTTATCCTGTTTGCTTTTGATTTGCTATGTGATGCCATAGCATGCTTGTTTCATGATGCTGCACTGCACCATTGTATGTGCAACATTTGCAGTGTTGAAGAATGACTCAATTCTTGACAAACCTGATTATCAGTCAACGAACTATCCTGTGCCTCGTAGCGCATACCAGGAATATTCTTGGAATAGATTCTTATTCTAGATTGCAAATATTTTCAAATTTTGTAGAACACTACGCAATACTGCACAGTTTTGTGGAAAGTTGAGATCATTAAGGTAAAAAACGTGGTGACGAAGCTCCTGTTCCTCGTTCGATCAAGTACTGTTTAGCTCGTAATTTGTATTTTATTTTCTGCATTCAATTGCTATAAGACCCTTTACACTAATACAGTTCGAATCTAGTCCCCCAGGACACCTTGGTTGGAAATTAGGTTCAGAATTTGAGAAAATCCCTTAGACCCACTTCGAACTATGGGTATCAGAAAGAAGGAGGGCTTTATGAACTCTCTGCTTTCACTGGGGTTCTGAGCAATTCAGCGACCCATCAGCAAAGATGAGCCAGTCTCGTAAAAAAGTCTATTAATGGGAGCTCCAACCACATTTTGAGCTGTCAATTCAGTATCCACATTTCACTCTTATATAAAGGTGGTGTCCACAAATATTCTAAAGTTAATGCAATATCCGCTTGGAGACCTTTCCCTTTGTTTTGTTTTTTCAGCATTAAACATATCCCCACTCGGAGATGCCTTCCAAGAAGAATATAAAATAAGCCACTGCCTGCTTCCACATAAATGGAGAGTCGGAAGAGCACATTTTGTGACAGCCTCCAGTGACGTCGGTTCACACACCGTTGCCAGAGATGAGCAAAATCCCATTAAATTCATTTTCACGTATTTCACCTTTAAAGGGGCAATAAATGGGCTTTTTAAATTCCACAAAGCAACTGTGGCTATGAGCCCTGCAATGCCCTGGAAACAATAGCCACATGACATTTTGACGTCGCACACCATCAACCATTCAGCTTGTGAGATTGTAATGTCAGAAAGCTAGGTCAATTCTAAACATCTTTCCACTTGTTAGTCCCAAGGTAGCCAGATGAAACGGTACCAAAAGCCCACAATGTTCCATTTCAGTGTTATATTTCACCATGATGCTCCAATTCCTCATTGGCTAGGAGAGCCAAATCCTGGAATGCAGTGTTGCCACAAGCTGGAACATTGTCACGTTACCAGGGATGACTCTTTGAATGGCATTGTTTCAATTCCACATTATTTGGGAATGTTGGTGTCCCTTTCCCATAGGAATGGCCCCATTGGAAGGAGAGTGCCCAATAACATCCATGATGATACGATGAAAGTAGAAAAAATGTGCGACATTCCTGCAATACATTTTCTTTGGAGGTAACACATTTTTTGGCACATTCCACTTACAGACAGGTGAACCGTCAGGATATTTGACACCACAAAGAGGTCTCCTATTAATGGATGACACTGTGTTGGGGAACTGGACTGGTTTAGATTGAAACAGATACCCCATGTGGACACCTTTATCAACTGCTTCTTCATTCACAGATGGCTGCAACTTTTAATCACGCAACATACTCAGATGCAATACAAAATATAAATAAAATTCGGTAATACAATCTAAACCTTCACAGGGTGTAGTTCTGTGGAGGGACTTATGGCTTTAAAGAAGTAGCGAGCGTGTTTAAAAGCCCAATAATGCATTCGAGTGAAAGAAGGCTACGTACCGAATGTGTGCTCTACAAGTTCTTTTTATATGCAGTTCAACAACACCAGCTGAAGCACTTGTAGCGCGGGAGCAACGCTGCAATGCTAAGCCTAACGGACTCGGACGCTGCCATCTTACAAAAGGTAGGGTCGTTCGGTGGGGTTATGGGGGGGGCTCCCAAGGCACACACTAGGTGTCGCTGGCATGAGACTGTGCCGCTGGTTCGGTCCTGGGAACCTCAGTAAACGTGCCACATCATCTTGAAGAAACGGGCACAAAATTTTAATTTTTATACGTTTCGCACGACATACCACATAGATTCTTGATTAATTTGATGCCTTATTTTCTCTTCTATCTGGTAAAACCATCTCGTTATTTGATCTTTATCCCAGTTTGCTAAAAAAAAAGCCATAAGTCCAGCTACGGAACTACATCCCTTTTACGCAATTCTTGGGATCCTGGTGTTGACTAGGCCTAATGCCAGCATGAAACGTGTCATTTTCCCGTAAATAATGATGGCAATAGTTACAAGAAGGTATATACCGAAGGAATGCCCCATTTAAAGCAATGAAAAGCACTCCCTTTTCATACAGCTAGCCTTTCATAGAGAGACAGGAGGAGCCTAACTCGTATTGTCCGTCGACGCCATATTGATGCCGAGCGTTGTTCACGACACATGTGCAAAGCCGTGCGGTCTTCGCTATCGGCCGATTTGCCATGAAGAAGAAGAAGAGGAAGAACATCGCGGTGGCCTTCAATAGTGGGCGCCCCTGAGCGCGAGTGTTCTCGACTCCGTTCCGGATGCTAGAGATTTTTCGTGACGTACTTCCTGTTTAGCGTCGGCAGACGATCTTCGAGGCACGCACGCAAAATACGGAGTGGCTATGTTGCCAAATGCTTCCATTTCGGGAAACGGTAATATTTTTTCAAACTGTTATCATGCACTTGCCACAGCTCCTATGACGTCTGCTACAAATTCTCATTTTATTCGCTCTTAAGAAGGACAAGTCCAAACTAAGCCAATGTGTATTGCATCTGCAGACAACAGGAAGAGAGTGTCTGAAAACTCCCGATTTGAGGGCGCATTTCATCCAGTTCAATTCACGAGGCAACCAGCTGGCGCACACCCACCAGATGGCTGCTAAGTGGGTTTCTGGGCGGCGTCAAAGCATGCTAACACTTTTACAACAACTTGCAACATTTTATTGAAGCCTACACATGTTGAGGTATGCGAGTTCCTTATCGGACAATGCGATCGACTTGGTCGCTGTTCAAACTTTCCCTGTGGAAACCCCAGCGACGAACGATGAAAGTCAGTCCACATCTTGTGGATTACCGGTCCAGCTAAGCTAACAAACCTCTCCAGCGACTTCCAAGGGCGCGTCATAGGAAGAGACAAACCAGCCACTCTCTCTCACTCATCCCCACTCTTACACACACTCATACGACGGGATCGACGCAAGCGGCATCAATTGAATATGAGATGTGGGTTCGGGTCCTACAGCTGGCTAACCTTTTCAGTGACTCGCATCTTTCATCATTAATTTCTTAGGCATTTGAGGCGCTGTATGTATTTGTCCTTTCTACATGTGTTCCAGCCTCAGAACATGAGTTATCTCACAATTAGTTTTCCTTCTAGATTTCAAGATACCTGCCCTGATCCAAATCGGACGCCTGAACAGTCTACAAAATTACCCATTGTAATTCCAGAAAGGAATAAGACGGCACGCGTCACTGGCACCTACGCGTGCCACCTGGCGGACATCTTTTCGTGCATGACGACCGCGTTTCTTCGTCGCCAGAGGTCGACACGCTTCAAGAGGTTCATGCGGCTGTGTGGGTGGTAATAAGTAAAGATGTCTAGAAAAAGAGGGTGATACGGTTCACGGATCCTTATGATTGTATTTTCCTTAAAAGAAACCAGGAAGGAGTCAAAAATATCTCCATTGTTGCTCCTTATACAGAAGACATACCACGAAACAAACTGCTTTCCCAAAATACCGTCATTTGGGGCGCGACATGTGGGTCGCTTTCCGTTGTCGGAGAGAAAAGAAATCTGCTTTGGGCAATAGCAGACGACAGCCCAAAATACCGCCCTTGAGGACGCAGAAATGGGTTGTCAAAATATTGACTCAAATTATAATTTCCAAACGAAATCACTTGATTGATGAAACCTGAGGCTTCACCTCTAATGTGTATACATATTGATTACTTACTTCGACTAGTGTAACGACGAAGATGAAGAAAGGCGGAGGCTTGCAAGTGTAATGGTCGGCGTAATACTTGCGATCTCGAACATCAGGCAGGAACTCCGTGGCGATGGCCTTGACCATCTTGCCGAAAAAGTCCTGATGGTTCTCGGAGAGAAGTGTGTTGTTGCTGCCTGTCGGTTGCCAAACTTGTCGGTCGTCCCGGCGATGAACGGCGATCTTAAAGCTCCTAGACCGCTTGCCGCTCATCTGCGATCAAAACGATCATCTTTTTTCTCTTTTTCAGACCACCCGGTGTGGGCGTCGTCAGAGGTCACCGCTAGTCGTGGGAAACGAGGAACAGGTTAATGGTCTTTTATCGTGTCAAAATATGTACGCATTTTGTTGGCCTTTATTTGGCAATTTTCACACGACTGCACAATAGTCACATTTACATGATGACCCCAATCGGGACAATGGCTTGTATCGACCAGTGCTTTGCTTGCGTCGTCAGTACCACAGACAAAGGCGTATTTCATGGCTGATGCACAACGAAAACTACTATACTAAGAAAGCGTACATTTTTCGAGAGACGGTATAATGGACGGAGGAAGCACTATGGGACATTCGAGGCGGTCGCTGACTTGAAACGGTGTCGCGACGACCGCTAAAAATACTGGCGGCACCCGCGGAACTTCCGCTATTAATGCGCGTTTCGACGCCAAAGTTGGAATACCGACGCGTTTGGTCGTCATACATAAATGACTGATTCCACAACAGAGTCCGACCTGTCTGCCCACGCACAGTTGCCACGCAACAAAAGGAATCAGAAAAAAAAGTAAACTACCGCGTCAAAACGATGGTATCGACCAGCAAGAACCACAGCAAATGGTCTTGTGAAATAGCAGTGAACACGCCCTTCCATCTAAATGTCAAAACTAACGATATGTTAGCGCATTTGCTATTGGTATCGCGTGACACTTTGTAAAGAAAACAATAATTTGAGCCTCACCTGTCGAACAGCAAAGCAGACGACACATTTCAGTCTGCCCCCAACAAGAAGGCGAGAAATCCATTAAAATCCATCGGATGGGACGACCG
Source organism: Ornithodoros turicata (assembly GCF_037126465.1). NCBI lineage: Eukaryota > Metazoa > Arthropoda > Arachnida > Ixodida > Argasidae > Ornithodoros > Ornithodoros turicata. Next base: position 83,475,146 of record NC_088204.1, read on the forward strand.
GTCGTCTGCTACTCAACACAAACTCACACCTGCATGTTTGAGCATACTATGGTTCCGCTGAGACATGATTGGACACGTTCGTCCAAGTGATCCCCTCGGCTCCCGAATGCCGACTGGCTCCGTACGCCAGAAAAGGTGGAAAGAGAAAGTGAGAGAGTCTGCCGCGACTTTTTTCTTTGTGCTGTTTGCGCGTGCCTGTATTGTTCGGGAATGTCTTACGAAGGAGGAGTGTGTCTTTGTTTCATTCCAAGGGGGAAGTCCTCAGTAAACTGTGGGACATTCCCGTTCTGCCGATTGACGGGATTTTTCTTCTTCTCGTGCTCACTACGTTCATGATCTTCGCCAATCCATTTGGCATTCCCGGTGGATCTGGGCCGTACAACACAAAAAATATCTTGGATTGATAACCAACTCCGTGGTATGTGTGGTGAAAGAATGGTTTGCGTAAAAACCTCTCGTTTTTATTTACGGTTCAATTTTTTACTGTTGCTCGGGTCACTAACTGATGGAGAATATGGGGACAAAATCACCAGGTGGAGCGACTTCCGGTCTAGAGCGGAAGCTGACTCCGGGAGCGCCCTCTCGCGTCGACACAAAGTCGCGGAAACGACCCTCTCGTGTGGACCCGTTTTCTGTTTGTCTGTTACCCAGGCATTGAGTGTGAATCGGCCGCTTTTCGGTCCAAACCCTCGTGGCAAAAATAAACTGCCGGAAATAAATGTTTCGTGGTCCCCCTGATTGAAAATAAACTGCCTAAAATTGCCAGTTCCGCGATGGAAAATACCAACAACGAACTGATAGTCAACTAACCAACATATGCTGTTCCAGCGTGTACGCCCTACTAACCCTAACGGCCGCTAAAATGTGGTTTTCAATCGCTAAAGGGACAGACATCGAAAACCCGTGAAGCGAAGAGGTTAATTTGTTACATGGAATTTTTAAACAACGGCATATCAACTCACGAAGCAATCGACCGTATTCACTCCATTCTGACCAAGAAATATATTTTTGAAATATCCTCTGTCGATAACAGGAACAAACCGAGGCAAAGAGGAACAATCACGTTCCGATGGCGGTGATATTTCGATTACGAGAAATCTGAAAAGATTTGTCGACAAAACACCGACATTAGACGTTTTCTTTTTTTCTTTTTCGTAACACTCGCGGAGATGTTGATGACGCTCATACGACATTATCGTCGGCAAAACACGAAATACGTTGCCGTTTTGTCTTGCAATGTGCCGCTGAATCCAATGAAAGACCTCCAGAAATTTGGGCTTATTTGACGGAACCGCACACAAGACGGAAATTCTTTGTGAGGAGCGACTGAAAAGCTCCATTCATGGCGGGTAGCCAAGCGAAGTTCCTTTGTAACATGACTGCCAAACTTACGGTACAGAAACCCAAGCGTTCTGTCAACGGAAAGTTTTTTTTTTTTTTTTCATTAGCCGCCAAAAGGTCCAACTGTCCACCGTGGTCAATGCCTCTTGATGGTCTTGAACCAGCCAGGAAGTATGCTCAATCTCAATAACGAACTAATGAAAGCGTCTCTTTCTCAAATAAACTCGACAGATATGTATGGAAGCACTTTGTGAAACTCTGTGGACGTTGATAAAAATAGAGTGGATGCCATCGACAGAGTTGACTTATGTAGGCGTCGTTTCTACCTACGGGGCCAACGACAGAAGAAAGGTTGGGGAAAACGCCCCTTCCAGTGTAGCGGACATCTGTCCACCATTGTGCCTACCAGGTGTGCGACCCCCCTCGGAAGTATTATAAAAGAAGAAAGGTAAGACGGCACGCGCGTTGCAATACAATGACGCTTCCGATTAAAAAAGAAAAAAAAAAGGGAAGCTTCTTTTTGTGATCATCTTGAGAAGCAGCACCACTGACACATAATTTAGAGTGCTTTGCAGTTTGTCAGTACAGGGTGTGCGCGTACCAACTTCCGGTGGTACACGACGACGCATTTATACCATGAATATATATATATATCGTGGTAACCAGACGTTGCGTGACAAGAAAATTTGCTACGCAAATTGGTCACCGTGCATTTCGAATGAGGTATTGCGTTTTCCGCACGCGTCTAGTCACCGCCAGGTGTGCTGGAGAATTGATCAATATGTAGCTATAATATTACTTTCTTTAAAGGCTATGTGGCGTATGCTACCGCCCGATACAAAGGGAAAGCTGTTATCCATCCAAGACGCGGAGCCGTCTATAAAGTAAGGCTGTTTATACCTGGAACTCCAACGACGCCTTATTTACTTGGCCTCACCATGTTAGATTGGAACAGAACATGGAGAGAACTGCTCCTCGTACAGACGGTATCAACCTTTAATCACGCAGCATGCGCAGATGGAATCAAAAATTGGCCAAGATATATAAAATTTGGTAATACAATGTAAATTTTTACGCATCAGTGGCGTCTTTCCCGCTATTTTCTCGGGATCTTCACTAGGCCTAACATTAGCGACGAAACATCATTTTCGCGTAAATAATGATGGCAGATCGAAAACTATTTTGCAGATAGTTAGTACATGATGTTCACAGAATGAAATCAAAGTTTATGAGGGAATCCCGTTTCAAGCGATGGGCCTCCATAATGGGGAAATTTTGGTGTCAGGCAACCAATCAAGTTTTATTGTAATGGCCCTTTTTTTATACACGGCTCTGCGCAACCAAAATGGCTTTTTCCCTTTGGCGCCACCTAAAGAGTATTACAGTTTTATGCCACGAATCATTTAGAGGTGTTTTGTGTACTCGTCGCAGTCGTTTCGGAAGCTTCCCATAAGGAACCCTCACATTTCAATATTACGTTATCTCCATCCACAAATGTTTTGTCTACGATTTCCGAATATTTAGCTACATCCCTGTCCTCCCTCTAGTCGTGTTCGACTTAAAGGTACCGTAAAGCAGCACTGATGAAATGTCATTTACTGTGGCTATTCGATAGTCCAAGCCAGGACAAAAACTGCGAAAGTTTCATTCCAATCGACGGTGCAACTAATTAGAAAATTACAATTAAAGATTACGGGCAACACTGTACTAGGCACTCGAAATGAATCCGTACTCCTGACGCATACGGCGGCAACCACACTGCATGCGTATAACACTGGGCCCGACATACGAATCCACCATAAAATCCGCCCCTGCAATCCACACAACGATCCACATCTGAGGATAAACGGATAAGCGAACTGAAATGAAATGTGAGCAGTTGAAAAAAAAATGTGTCAGACGTTCAAGAAGCCAGACAGCGTCGGGACTTGTTTGTTCACACAGGTCCACAGAGAGAGTTTGTTCGTTCGAAAGAGGCCGTGAACAGAAGGAGCGCACAGGCGCAGCAGAGAAGTAGGGAGAACCTCCATCGAAAAGCGGCCAGCGCTGGGTTACTTGGCAAAAACAGAGGTTAACAGGTTAAACTGTTAACAGGGGTTTCAGAATGCATATGTAAACAGGAAAACTAATAATATGGTTACTAAAATAACGAAGTTCCGATGTAATAGTGTGTAATACCAATTTTCAGTGTTGCCCGCTGTACAGGAGGTTGTTTGACACCAGGCGTCGCACCGCTCCACTGCTACGCCGCAGCGCCGTGTATGCCAAAGGGAGTCTGGCCATTAGGAGGAGCCTAAAAAAGGGGCTCGACCTGTCAATCAAACTTGGGCGCATTTCATTGGTTACCATTTTCCATGGGCGCTGCCATGACACCAAATTTTCTCCAAGATGGAGGATGGTGCTTGGAACAGCGAAGCGGAGATTTCGTGACAAAATTTTTTCACAGACTCCTTTAATTTCATACTCTGAGTATATATCCTCATGTACGCTTCTGCAAAATCAGCTTCAAGTTTCGCTCCGCCATCGTTATTTACGCGAAAATGGGATGTTTCGTCGTAACATTAGGCCTAGTTAAGACCCTGATACCAAGGAAATAGCAAAAAGGATGACCCTTATACGTAAGAGTTTGCATTATATAATTGCATTTTATTTATACATACATCTTTGCTCATTTTTGATTCGATCTACTTACATTACGTGATTTAAAACTTCATACCTGCAGTCGTCTGCTACGAAGAAGCGGTTGTACCGCTCTCCTGGCCAATCATTTCTGCCAGCAACCATTTCTGCAATGCTGAGCCTTCCCAACATTTCTCTCTCCATGCAGATGGCATTGATAAAAGTGGGCGCAAAATCCGTCGTTTTGGTCTGTCACCAGTGATATCCATTGCAATCCAAATCAATCGAGTTTCTCCAAAATGGTGGCAACCAGAAAATAAGGGTCATGGAAAAGGTACTGGATGGATGTAATAATAGAAAACTGTATTTCGACCTGTGATTGGCTAGATACCTAAAAAAGTGGGTGGAGCCTCAGGTATAGGCAGGTCCCATTAATGGCCAGACTCCCTTTGGCATACACGCCACTGCTACGCCGCATCTTTCATTGCAAATTAAAAGTATTTATAGCGCGTTGACGGTCGTATAGTTCCGCATGTGGTATGTAGAAGCAACAAAGTCACATCACCGGCATGTCATGCTTGTCTACTGAATCTAGTCTCAAAATATTACTGCTGCGCCGGATAACTCTCTCTGCTTTCGTATTCCGGTTCCAACGGCGTATGTCTTGCCGAAAATTCCCGTATTTCTTTTTTTGTGTTCGCTGTACATGCCGGTTTCTCTTGCATCTTCCCATTTTTACCCTAGTCTACGATGACACAGCAGGAGTATAGTGCAGGGGTCGGAACCGGAACTGAACCCGAACCGAAAACCGAAAAAAAAAAACGTTATTTTCCTACCTTTTTTGTTCGTTTATTTTTTGAAAGATGCGAGTAAAAGTTTGTGACAACAGTTTTTTACCCCAGCAAAATAGGGCGCTGACCGCGGGTTCTGCCAAAAACATTCCAGCACTTGCCTTTCAGCAGACGACCACGAGAGTACGATACAGTAAAATAGCGTTTATTACTTGTCTCGTGTTTTCATCTGCTTTCCCGAAACGGTTATCTCACCTCTTACAACCGTGTACGGTGAGCGTAGCAAAATTACTGCCCATGAACCAGTTAAACCGGGACCGAAAAAAAGTTCCAATCCCTGTAAATGTCCCGACCGGTGACTGGGTTTTGTCTGTGTTTGGGCGGAGGGCTCCGAACCGATATAACTGAACCGGTTCAAGCTGACAATTTCGGTTCAGCGGAGCTAAACCCGAACCGAAAAAAATACCGGTTCCGATCCCTGGTACAGTGGGTGTACCAGAGGTGTTTCTTACACAACACTTTTTGGGACACCTATTTTTCACTCGAGGAAAAGTCACTTTTTCTTGTCACCGAAAGGCGCCCGCTTGAGGAATTTTCTGGAACGAGCAAATTTCTTTCCTCTACCCATTGTTGCTGTTCAATAATCGTTTTACCCCATCAGTATTGAAGGAAAATCCTGAGGATAATGAAACAAACTCGACAGAGCATTTGTTGTTTCTGAAAGCATAGAGATTCTCCTTGTCGGAACAAAGTTCCTCGGACCTATGGAATTTCCAAGGCCATCCCTATTATTCCTCTAAAGTGGGCGGCCAACAACAGGTAGGCACAAAGAGACCACCTGGCATCGTGTTGTGCGCCACCTGGCGTTGAGAATGTGAGCCTCACGACAACGCTCGCGTGTCTGCCATGCGCGGGGCTCTCATTCTACTTTCCACTCAATAGGTGGCGTCCCCTTCACACAGTAGGTCAATGCTTGTTTACCACTTTTCCACCTTGACGATGATATTTGTCTGGGTCCCGGATGCGTATTGGTGGAGTTCCGGCTAGTGCGTCGGTGGTCTTCCCGGCCTCGCTCATGTGCAGATCCGTTGTAGGAAGGATCCACCCTTCCGGTTCATGACGGGTCAATAAACTTGCCGTCCCTTATTTTTCCGCTCACCGAATAAAGGGTAATCAGCCATCCACGGTTTTCCCCTTGCTGTTTCCACAGATACCTCTCGTTCCTCTATAAAAGTATGTTGGTGAAGTATTACAACGGTTGGAATGGAATTTACGAGCAGAGCTGCGAAGGAACTCCGCTTTTAAAAAGATATATAAATAGCGGTGCGTGAGAGACGGACAAATTAGCTAACGACTGATGAACAGCGAATGTGCGCCATGTTTGTGAAGGCCGTCTGAAGTCGACCCATAAAACTATAGACGACCTCGTTGCGACGTCTTCCCATCTCAGCGCCAGAAAGTTAGCCGAGCCGATAAAATAACATTTTATTTAAGAGCCAGTTCTCTGAGCCAAAAAGTCACGGCCATCAGTGAGTATTGAATGAGGATCCAAGCTGGGAAGGGAAACAACATTTTCGTGGCTTTTCTCGTCAACAGCGGGGATTCTGTGGCCAAACCTGCCCAAAGTTCCCAAAGTGGTTATCGTGGAAACCGCAACCTCAAACTTGGAACCCAGGTCCATGAACTGCGTCTGCTATACTAAAGCCCTCGAAAGAGAAACTGGCCCTGCGAGAAATGCTTCTCAAACTGAAGCCGAGATATGTTCTCTAATACAACCGAGGACTTCCGCACACGACTGCGAGGTATACCGCGATAGACGCCCTTAGTGGAAGTTGACATAGATTTTGGCCAAAGTGAAATGAATCGTGAAACCTCCGGGAATAGCACACTGCATATATAGGCTGCGTCACGCGTGGTCATCGGCCGTCGTTAATTGCCTTTAAATTAGATGGCGTGCCATGCAAGCCTGTTGTAGTTTTGGGTGCACTTGACGCACGGACAGAGAAAAGGGGTCACAGGTAAGCTCTTCATTTTGAGGAAAAATTGTGTTTATTCGTATCGCATGCTTTTGACAACTCGGACTTCCTTGCACTGCTACTCCACTGGAAATACTAAGAAATTATGTTTGGCTGTTCTTATAAATCTCAAAAGCATGGATTTTCTATGAACAATGCGCCTTTCCCTCACAGTCGCCCAGCTGTGCCGAAGACGCTTTGAGGAGACCTGTTTCGATCGTACAAGGCAAAGGTATCATCTCATATGGCCCAAGTGATAAATTTGGGCTTTTTGAACATTCGGGTCAAATGAGCAGGGCAGGACAAGGTGTCCAGAAGGCCAAAATAGTCATATGGCCCGAAAACCAGGAGGGAAGATTAGGAGTGTCCTAGATGGTTATATCTCATATGGCCCGAGTGCGCATAACGCCCAAATGTTCATAAGACCCGAAAAGAAATTGGGCCTTTTGAGTATTTGGGTCAAATGAGCAGGGCAGGATAAGGTGTCCAGAAGGCCAAAATAGTCATATGGCCCGAAAACCAGGAGGGAAGATTAGGAGTGTCCTAGATGGTTATATCTCATATGGCCCGAGTGTGCATAACGCCCAAATGTTCATAAGACCCGAAAAGAAATTGGGCCTTTTGAGTATTTGGGTCAAATGAGCAGGGCAGGATAAGGTGTCCAGAAGGCCAAAATAGTCATATGGCCCGAAAACCAGGAGGGAAGATTAGGAGTGTCCTAGATGGTTATATCTCATATGGCCCGAGTTTGCATAACGCCCAAATGTTCATAAGACCCGAAAAGAAATTGGGCCTTTTGAGTATTTGGGTCAAATGAGCAGGGCAGGATAAGGTGTCCAGAAGGCCCTAATGCTCAGAAGGCCCAAATGGTCATATGGCCCGAAAACCAGGAAGGCATCAGATTGACCTGTGATGTCATGGAACCGCAAACAACAGAAGCGTATTTCCCCATTCAACTAGGCCAGCCTCAACCTTCCCTCACCTGAAGGAAAGGCTTCTGTTGCCTCAGGGTCCCAAAATTTGCACTGATAAAACTACCGTATCTTTCTGTGTATAACAGCCGTTATACATTTTAAAACAAATTATCTGAAGAAGACCTGCACGTCATATGATGTCATCATATGCGCGTCATCATCCTGCGCAGGACTTCTTCAAATAACTTTTTTTTAAAATATATAACGGCGCTTATACACAGAAAAGTACGGTACTTTTATCAGTGCGAGTTATATGCAACAAATATTCTTCTGCAAAATCGCCTTTCAGGTGTGACAGCGCAGGAATTCCACACTATTCCGAGAAGCCCTACGGCTTGGTATTTTGGTCGGGGCTGAGATTTATTATGTTAATCAAGTTGCGCCCATTTTGGACGATTGCACTCGGTGAATCATCGGAATATGCTCTTTCTGCAGCGCGCATCTGACGTGAACACAAACAATGCGCTTCTTCCGCTGTGTGAAATGTAGTCTCCAAAGAGTTCAGTTACAGAATCAATTCCAAGGTGTTCGCCCATTTGATGGAACCTATTTGGTCGAACGGCCTCGAAAAAATGGCCCCGGAAAATTTGGTGACGGAACAAACGATCTCGGAAAAAATGGTTCCCGAGGGGTTAGAGCGGAAAAAACGGTCCCTTGCGTAGGCATGGTTTGCTACGTTCAAACCCCTCCCGAAATCGTACATTTGGTAGCTCGTTTGGTATAGGGAAACGAGGAGTAAACCCTTTTCTCCTATGCAAATTTCCCTCTGAACCCCTCCAGAAATATTTTTTCTGGCTACGCTACTGCCGTGCCCGGCTTGGTTACCTTCGCAGAAAAAGCGGTACTCATTGTGCGTCATAGCAGTATTTCAGAGGAGGTTGAAAAGCTTTTAATGTGGCAAACGGATAAGTTATTCAATAAAAATATTAGGCACAGAGCCTACCAAATGTACCGAACGAAATATTGAACGCCGTAGGGATTCATATTTATTTGTATTTAGTTTTTGCCACATCTATATCTTATTTGCTTGAAAAATTGTTTCCTCATTTCAGTACATTTATTGATATTTTTAGTTCAGTTACCTTTTTCTCCTCTGTCGCATTCATTTAATATTGTGTATAGGAGCAAAGAAAATATCTAGGACACTCCTAATCTTCCCTCCTGGTTTTCGGGCCATATGACGAGGAGGAGGAGGAAGAGTGTCGTTGGGAGGAACCGAGAGGTCTGCCTGCCTGATTAGGGAAGGGAAAGGTGGTGGAGAGGAGGAGAGGAAAGGGTGAAGTGGAAGACCGAGCGGAATCCGAGGATAGCTGCGTCCATGGGCCGACTTCAGGGGAACTGTGCTGGCATACGCCTATTACACATCTGAGGGAAACCCAGGAAAAACCCCAGACGGCACAGCCGGCCCGCGGATTCGAACCGCGGACCTCCCAGTCTCCAAGCGCACGCGTTACCGCTGCGCCACCGGAGCTGGTGGGGGCCATATGACTATTTTGGCCTTCTGGACACCTTATCCTGCCCTGCTCATTTGACCCAAATGCTCACAAGGCCCAATTTCTTTTCGGGTCTTATGAACATTTGGGCGTTCTGGTCACTTGGGCCTTATGCACACTCTGGCCATATGAGATATAACCCAAGGCAAATTGCACCTACAAAGTTTGACCTTCCGCAGAACCTCCTAAAAGCAGCTCATATCCTCCAAACGCCCGTTTCCGCCGACGTCTCAAATCAACCAAAAGCTCACTTGATCCGAAAAAATATTCGGAGGTTCTGAGCTTTCGGTTAATCTGGACCCCTCAAATGCTCTTTCCACCCAGAACCACCGAAAGCGGGATACTTGAAAGGGAGAGGAGGAAGTGACTCTAGTTCTCAAGCGTGTGGGAATCCAATGTACAGCTCCAAGTAGAGTTATCTGGAACGCTACTTGGACTGCTAGCGGCTCTTACGAGAAATATAAGGCAAATAGTGTTTCACAGTTGCTGCGAGGGTGTCCGCCTTGCCATGACCTGTTGACTCGGCGTTACCCTCAGCTGTGGTTATCATCGCGCTGTTTGTTTGTGGCGATTATGTGAAGGTGTATGCCGGCAGATATTTATCTCACTGATACACGCGTTCGCTCAATGGGGTATTTTCAGATTTGTGATAAAACAAATGGGGATGCGTCTATAGTAGGAAATTTATTGCGTGTATCAGTGAGATAACAGCATCGCATCCGCGTGATATCGACCTTTACATAATCGCCACAAACCCAAACAAACGTCGCAGTTGAGGGTAATGCCAACTCATGCCAAGGCGGACACCCTCGCAGCATAATGGCGTGTTCTGCCAGATCCATATTCGCTTGGTCAAAGTGAAGCGCATGTTTGTGCGGCGCTTTCCGTAATTTGCCAGCTAGAACTTCATTCGCCCGGTCTCGAAACGATTGAGCGCCCAACTATGAAGAAGACCGAGAGATACCGTCTTCTTCGTGGATCTACACCAGCTAGCCCTTTCCCTTGCTTCGTTGCCCAACTGTGTCCGGAGTCGTCAAATCCGCACTGCAACAGTGGCGAGTGCTCTCATTGGCCCGCACGTCCAAGTTGACATGATTTAGCAGACGGGCGACCGCCATGCCCCTAGTGTGGTCCAAGTGTACGAACTCTGCCTTGGTTCAAAAGGGATGAGGCGAGCCTGATCCTAAAATCCCTGGCACTCATGGTCGGGTGGCAACTATCACGTGATCCAGCTCGGGAGCCGACCTAGCAATATCCGAGCGCTAGGCAGTGTTGCCATAAAATAACCATCCGAATTCACCATAAGCAGGACATTAGTTCCCTTTATTTCTCCTAAGCGCCGCTAGGGTGGCTCTCTTCCCGATTCGTCCAGTGCCGTGTATGCCAAAGGGAGTCTGGCAATTAGGAGGAGCCTAAGAAAGAGGCTCGACCTGTCAATCAAACTTAGGCGCATTTCATTGGTCACTGTTTTTCATGGGAGCTGCCATGACACCAAAATTTCTCCAAAATGGAGGATGGTTCTTGGAACGGCGAAGAGGAGATTTCGTGACAAGAAAATTTCACAGACTACTTTAATTTCATACTGTGAGTATATATCCTCATGTACGCATCTGCAAAATCAGCTTCAACTTTCGCTCCGCCATTATTATTTACGCGAAAATGGGATGTTTTGTCGCTAACGTTAGGCCCTTATACGTAGGATTTTGCATTGTATAATTTCATTTTATTTATATATACATCATTGCTCATTTTTGATTCGATCTACTTACATTACGTGGTTTAAAACTTGATAGCGGCAGTCGTCTGCTACGAAGAAGCGGTTGTGCCGCTCTCCTGGCCAATCACTTCTGTCTGGGTTTTTCCTGGGTTTCCCTCAGATGTGTAATAGGCGTATGCCGGCACAGTTCCCCTGAAGTCGGCCCATGGACGCAGCTATCCTCCCCCCGAGCGGATTCCGCTCGGTCTTCCACTTCACCCTCTCCTCTCCACCACCTTTCCCTTCCCGAGAAACATGCCGCCTAATCAGGCAGGCAGACCTCTCGGGTTCCTCCCAACGACACTCCTCCTCCCTCTTCCTCGCCTCTTTCCATGCAGATGGCGTTGATAAAAGTGGGCGCAAAATCCGTCGTTTTGGTCTGTCACCAGTGGTATCCGTTCCAATCCGAATCAATCGAGTTTCTCCAAAATGGTGGCACCCAGTAAATAGGGTTGAGGTATAAGTATTTCGACCTATGCTTGGCTAGGTATAAACAGGTCCCATTAATGGCCAGACTCCCTTTGGCATACACGGCACTGGATTCGTCATGAGGCACGGTAAAAGAACATGGTGGGGATGGCATGTTCTGTGGCTGGAACATATAGTGGGACGGCGGAAGACCTTTTGAGGACAGTTGAGACAATACGCATTCATATTGCTTGCAAGCTTTTTCTAGGCGTTGTTTCAGCCGGTTAATAACGTGTTTTCTGAACGTCTCAACTGTATTAACAGAATGTAAAGGAGGAGATCCTTTTTGTAACGAGGTACTGCAGCACCAGCAACCAGCGCTGTGTGCACTGACCTCAAGGACATACGTGCTGATACAATCTTTTAATTCATTCTACACGTCAAGCATTTCCATTTGTTTCTTTCTATTTCTTGTAACCTCTTTCGGGACCTGTGCCGTGGGCGCTTTGTTACTATTCGCTTTCCACTATGATGACCTATACACAGTTCCTGGGCCCTGCAGTCACTCACATGGAAAAAAATATCTCTCTGTTCGGATCCACATGCGGGAAGTACATTGGATCACCCTTCCTCCTCTCCCTGTTAAACCGTCCTTTCCAGGAATCAGAACCGGAACTGAACCGAAAAAAATGAATACGGTTACCGGTTCATGAATCGGTTCAGAGGTGAAATAATTGTACTACCGACCGACCTTTATTTTTCCTTTATTTATTTATTTTTTGTACGATGCCAGACGCGCCTAAAAGTTTGTGACTGTTGCGCCATTGTTTTGCCGGAGCAAAAGGGCCCTGACCGAGTTCTGCGACCAGCACTTGGCTTTTAGTTTTCAGCAGATGACCACGAGAGTAAACTATCAGTGTCCTGCTTCTCCCTTCAGATACCCTTACGATCTTGTACAATGAACAGGCAGAGAGTAAAACCGAAACTATGCAAAACTTTGTGCGTTTCCCAAAGAACGCTGCGTCTTGTGAATCAAGTGAAGGCGAGGCAGCAGAAGACGCTTCTTGAAATGGTTATCTCATACCTTTCTCTTACAACAGTGTACGGTGAGGATAAGCTCGCTTTCATATAGCAACATTACTGCCGATGAACTGGTTAAAGCAGAACAGAAAAAAGCAACGGTTCCAATCCCCGTAAATGTCCCGACCGCGGTTTTGTTTTTTTTTTCCGTTGCTCCCTGAGCCGAACTTGAACCAATATACCTGAACCGGTTCATGCTGATAATTTCGGTTCAGCGGAGCTAAACCCGAAGCGAACCAATATGCCTGAACCCAAACCCGAACCGGAGCGAAAAAAATATCGGTTCCGACCCCTGACGACCAGTATTCAGAATCTATTATCACTATTTCGGTTCAGGTCCGTGAAGCTCCGCCGTGCTCCACAGCCTTTGTCTGCTTTATCTCTAGGCGTGGGCCCTCCTACAGACGGCGTCAAATTGCCCAAGTTCTTTCCTGGTGAGCTGTCTCAGTGGAAAGGTTTCTGGGATCAGTTTCGTGTCAGACTTTGAAACGAGCAAGTTTCATGAGGCTGTTACGGTTCCGAATCTTCAGAGTCTGGGTCTATCACGAAGCCAGATTACCATTTTCCGGACCTCCACCACTTGAGTTGAAATACTGTCGAGTGTGAAGAGAACCGACACTGCAGCCACATTGACGGCCGATGATCTGTCATCGAAAAGGAAACTGGGTCGAGAACGGGTCGACAGCTTCGTCTATGGAGGATACTGCTGATCGCCTTTACTCTTGTTCTTTAGCAACCAGGGTGACAAACACGGTGCGTGTACTCTGCAAGTCTAAAGAGCATTCTCTAGAAGCTTGTACAGCCCCAATGAGCACAGCGGACAAGAGCAGCGTCGGGAAGGACATTTGTCCAAGGACTGTCGCGTCTGCTACCGACTTGGTTGCCAAAACTGCGCGTCATGTCACACAGTTGTGTCTGGAAGGACTTTCTGCTACATCGTCAAATGTGGCTGTTACTCCAGACATGCTCCCAAAGTGCAGCTTCAATGGGAAAGGTACGGGTACAGGGCAAGAATCACCAACGATGTCTGCTGCGAGTTCTGCTCGATGGCGGCGCAGTTTTATCTGCAGGGATATCTCGGCCAAGATTGGATACACTGTGTCGCGTACTGAGGACTTGCATATTCACACCCTTGGTCGCTCCCTCACGTACTACATACCGTTGCGTACAAGTGGTACTGTATAGCCCTGACCAGGGCCTTGCAGTTACGATCAAGGCACTTGAATACAAGCAAATACGGCAGCTGAAAGCCATGGGTCTTGGCATTGCTGACGAACCCATGAAAGCCAGCTGTGACGTTTAGCTGCTAATCGGCAGTGATTTTTACTGGTTATCAGAACAGCTGGTAGCGGTCGAAATGCTTTTCGGGTGGACGCTACAAGGCCTGTCTGCGAACACCTCCAAGAAAGACGATTCTATTGGAGTAATGCAGATTGGGGTACAATCTGGAGACACTATCGGCGATATTGACTCCAAGCTGCGTGCTTTCTGGGAGCACATGGGCATTGTCCACCGCGAACAGTTTAACCCAGATAACGACAGTTCCTCGGCTTTGTTCGAAGATGGTCGGTACGTAGTACGTCTGCCAGCGGATGAAGAGAAGCGGCATCCGTTTGTGGCGCATTTAGTTACGGCTCCTGACCAATGGAGACACTGTCAGGGACGGGACAATCCCGCTGATATTCTTACAAGAGGAACGTCTTATCTTCACATCGTGGATAATCTTTGCGGGTGGAACCAACCGGTGTAGTTGTGTGACAATTAATACGTGGCCTCCCGATTGGCCCACCCAAGTTTCATACTTGTTTGCCTCGGTCACACTGCCGTGAAAAACCCCCCTCACTCAACTACAGTTCATTTTCTAGGCGTCACGGCGTGTGTTCTTACACAACTCTCGTAACCAACAAACCAAAAGAACAGGAGCTCTGACTACCACAGATACTGGATAGTGGAGGCACAGCAGTAGTTTTTCGACTACCAACCTACCATGCTCATCTAGCGCAACTCAGAGAAGAATATTGGGTCGTTAGGGGTCGTCAAAAGAGTCCTCCGCCAGTGTCTTGTTTGTAAACGGGCCAAGGTTGTACTGAGGGCCCCTTTGCTGCACGATCGGGTATCACTCTCAGCACCGTTTGAGGTAGCGGGCACGGACTATGCAGGACCACTGCTGGAGCACTCAACAAGTCCTACATACTCACTCATCAAGTCTCAAGATCTATTCTCACATTTAAACGGGTCCGCCGAGACCTGTCCCATGACTCACTGGGCTCCTTACATCGAACCGAGTCACTTGGCGTTTCATTGTCGAGCATGCTGCCTGGTGGGGAGGGTTTTGTGAAAGACCGCCCTCCACAAGGTTTTGGGAAACAAGTTCGACGGTTGTGACTCAGGTGGAAACCGCTCACCTAAATCTCTCAAGATCCAAGCGACTGCTTGGTGGGGAAAAGAATCCAGCACCCCGTCCATCTCCGAAGACGCTGGGATTGCGAATGTGTGTCCGCCTTACCCTTCGACTGGCATCAAGGTTGGGCATATCGTACTCCTCACTAAAGTAGTATGGCCTCTGGGTCCAGTTCAAGAGGTATTCGTCAGCGCAGACGGCAGAGTACGGTCATGCCGTGTAAGGTTGGGGGACGGGAGGATGTTAACCCGACCAATTCAGCTGCTTTACACTGCGTCAGCTTCGGAATTGTGTGACACCATGACGTCACTACACATCATCCTTATTGTGATCGCGCCAGGTTTTTTCATTTACCTCAGTTGGTTGCATTAAACGCACATCTCTGTCACCCCTGTGGCGCTTTATTCCACAACTTTCTCAGTAGTTAATTACTGTACCCATTCTAAAAAGAGTAACTTTCGAGTAACTTGTAATCGAATAACAGTTACTTTTCCAGTTAGACAGGATTTTCTCCAGAATTGGAAAGTTTCATTCATTTCGTGCCGGATATGACATTTTGAGACCGAACATTACTTTGGCATGCTGGCGACAATGATTAGTCCAACAGCAATTTACGGCTCAACAGCCAAGCCATTAGAAGGAGCATAGGTGTAGTTTATTATAAGTATATAGCCGAAGCGAAATCTGGCCCGGCAACCCTGGTATTTTGATGCGCCAGCGAGGACTAATACGAAGATGATCAGATAACACTAATGACTTGCTGTAAAAGGGGTTAATTGGCGAATTCGTGTGGGAGCGCGTTTCGGGAATATTTTGCAGGACCTTATAATTTCGCGAGTCCGTGTGGAAGATCGGGCGACCACGCTTACCGTAAACTCCAATCCCGTAACAATGACATACGTGCTGCTTTTAGTAGTATCTGCCAACAGATACTACTGATGTTCAAGTGGCAATTATTATACGTGTGAGAATAAAGCTCGTCAAATAGGTCCGTCCATTTGTCTCTCCGCTACCTATATTTCTACTTTTACAGCACTCGGTTTTTTAATATAGGAAAAGACTAACGTGAACGTAAGTAGAGAAGTGGAACATAATGAGAATATTCCCAGCGGCGGACGTTGAGAGGACCACTTCGCGACCCACGCAGGGCAGACTTGAAGAAACCAATTTCTCGCTCTTTTTGTGAAATTTTGTATTGTCCCATTGGGCGCTCGTCTGAGCCACTCTGTCGTTTCCTCGGCTTTTCTTTAAGTTTGTACGTAGTCTCATCACAATCGAGTATAGGATGTGTGTCTCTGTTGCCTTGTGGGATCGACGTGTCCCAGGAGTTGCCAGGCATCCGGTTCGTGCCTGGAAAAGTAGGACACTCACTCACCAATAGTTTGGACTTGGGGGTCATTTATAATCGACAGATGCCCGCCGGTCACATTTTTATTTTTTCCCGGAAAAATTACGTGTTATTCTTTGGCCGAAAATAAGCGAAACGAGCTGGACCGCGGGTCTGTGCGATATCCCGTTCTCCTTCTGGAGGGGGTTAAAAAAAGCGCACATTTTTCCGGGCTAAATTTTTTCAAGGTTTGCGGCGTTGTATCTCTGGAACCAGATGTCGCCCTCAGACGGCAATTTTTGTCACCATAGAAGGGGCGCATGCGTCTCACTTAAGCTAAAAAAAGTTGTGGAAAATGGCCGAAACATATCGGGAAAAATTCCCGAAAACGCTCCGAACTGCATTTGTTGCGCAAATTTGCGGGGTTGTTATAGAGCCGCTATAAGTCCGACGTCAATGAAACTGATATTGGATGAAAGCTCATTTTTCGCTCTTTCGTGTGGTGTGCAGTTTGTCACGTTGTGATCATCTACTCTTTTGGTACGGCGCTCTAAACGAGAGGGCCTGCGAAAGAATCGGGTTTTTGGGGAGCGCTTCTCCTCCAAAACCCCCTGCTTCAAATTTGTTAATATTTTGTGTGTACATAGCTTAAACATCCATCTTTTACCACGTAAAATAAAAAGTCTGCTTATTTCACTTCTAGGGGGCGCGCGAAATATTTTTAGCTCGCGTACTCGCGCACTCTCCGCGGAAGGCTAAGCGAACGGAGAGTGTGCTTCTCTTTTCGGCTGCGCTTTTCTAAAAAACAAACAGCTCGAAATCGGCAGATACTTCCTTCAAATACAGTCTTGACACTGTTCTCTCACATTAAAAAATTAAATTTCTGCTTATTTGCTTCCTACAGAGCCCGCGAATTGTTTTTCAACGTCGTCCCACTGTAAGCTCTGGGCTGTTCAACAGGTACACAAAACCGCTCACTCTCTCACTCTTTCATTTTTTTAAAGCTGTATCGTACGCATATTGCATGGTCGAAACATCGTTCACAAGTGCCGACAAAAAGCAAATGTAGGTACCACTAGTAATGCGGCAAATGAAGGCACTGTAATCCTTAATCCTTTCAAGGTCAGTTCCTTCATGGGGAAGCGGTTGCTTGCCTTTTCCCCTCCACGCGATTCCTTCTACTTGAAAACGGATGTATATTTTCAACGCTCATAAAGCCTGGACAGAGCCGAGAACGGTCCTTGTACTTGCCTACTCATGTTAAAGGTTCAATGTGAGAGGCTTAGCTACAACTTACACGTGGGAAAGTAAGCAAAATTGGCTTTCGGGCGCTTTGGTTCGTCATACGTCACACTCCACTCTCACTCTCAGCAGTGCGGAATGCTCTCGACATTTTTCGTAAAAACCACCGATTGTCTCGAAGGTACTTGTCGGCGTACTCTATAGTCGCGAACACAGCATTTCAGCACATCCATGGCGGACAACGTCTTTAGCGGAGACCGACGCTTCTGCCCGGACTATACTCGACGACACAAGAACAAGGTGCTATGAAATAAGACCTTCAGGCCTGTGTCATCCATAAGATCAGAATTGTTGAGGGCCATCCTTCCAGCCTCGGAAGCTGTTCGCGTTAGTGATAATGATCAGCTATGTGCTAACTGCTACAACCACTTCCGATCACGGCTTGCTGACGCCCTCCAGTGGACAACACGATCAGTCGGCGAGCCCCGAGGACACAGACTTTTGGGATCCAATAGAGATTGTGCAAAATGTGAACAAGAGCTTGAGTGCAGAAGACATTGGTGTCAGCCCACTGAGGAAACCCACCGAAGTTGGACACGTCGTCCCATATGTAAAAAGGAAGAAATTGTCTCAGCCGTGCAGTGCATATGGTGTGGAACTGCCAGCTGAGGACGAGCCCCCGCAAGCGAGACAGCGTGAAAACTGAAGACTGGAAAACATAAGACGGGCATACGTTGCAAGCAAAACACTACAGCAGCGGTGCCGACTTCTGACACTGCTTCCGTCATCGTTCTCCCAGCCTGAAATTCACGCAGAAGCGACAACATACATGATCAGGAAGAGTCCGAAGAAGTGGTGGAGTATGGGCGACGCCCGACCAGTACTCTGGTAGACATGTTGTTGACCCCGAACATGTTAAGTTGGCTCTTGACTACTATCTCAACGACGACCTGGACTGTTCGATTCAAAGTCCCAGGCCACGGGACGTTGTTCGTGGCGCGGACGGCGGTACCATATGTAGGAACTGTTGTGAAGGAAGACGAAGAGGAGAGACGATGAGAGGAGAACCAAGTTGGAGTTTAGGTTTTTGGGTTTTTTGGGCTTTGGAGTTCGTGGAGGTCGGTAACGCGGTGGATCCGTTGCGAAATAAATAGGTGCTACTTTGGCCAGAAGTCTCTCTATTAAGGTCCGGGGCAAGAATTTTCTACAGATAGAGGTGGTGCCGAAACCCGGGAAGCGGATCTGCGAGAGAAGAGCCGAAAGACTTCGTGTGGCATCACAAGAAGCGCCGTGGAACGTTAGGCCTACCACCAGAACGAACAACCAGAGGATGGAAGAACTGAAGCGGCGTCGAGGAGCATTGAGAGTGCTCTTTCTCGCTCGATCAATGGAGCAGTGGAGAAGCTCACCGAAGCAGATCTTCGGGAGGAAGAAATCGAGGTCCTGACTGCACAGCTAAAGAAGAAACTGGAGAAGTTGGAGGCAGTGGACGCAGAACTGGAGGTCCTCTGGACAGAACAAGAACTCGAGGCCGAACAACATGAAAGCTTTGAATATAGTGACCGAGCGACAGCGCTATTGGCGAGGCTGCAGTTTCGTGTGCAAAGACTGAATTTAGTAGCCAGTGCGTGGGAGTCATCGTTCCGAAGAAAGGCCTGTTGGCGACTCAACCGCATCCGGCCTGCAGATCAGGTTGCCGAAGTTGAACGTAGTCAAATTCAACGGGCAACGAAAGGACTGGATGGCATTTTGGGAACAGTTTCGGCAAGTCATTCATGACAATGGGACGCTTTCCGTTTGCGAGAAGTTGAGCTACTTGAGGTCAGCTCTCACTGGGGAAGCTGCAGCAGCAATATCTGGACTGCCACCTACAGAAAGGTGCTACAATGACGCACTTGAAATTTTGCAAGGTCGTTACGGGAATGAAGCCCTGCAAATAGAGGACCACATGACGAGGCTCATGGGATTACAACCAGTCAGGTCCCACCAGGATGCAAAGGGTCTCAGGAAGCTCCATGACGGGCTGTCATCGCATACAAGAGCTCTGAAGGCATTAGGAGTCTCGGAGGAGTCGTTTTCGTCAATGTTGTACTCCCTAATGCTTCGCCTGATACCACAAGGCATCGTTGTGGAATTCAACAGAAGGATGCTGGAGGCAGAAGATGGAACTCCAGAGGAAAGGGGACAGAGAAAATCCATCACCTTCCAGCGGGGAGCACGTCGCTAAGTTACGTAAATTCGTCAAGTTCCTACGAGTGGAGGTAGAATGCTTGGAAAGAACGCTTACTGCTCAAGGAACAAGAAAAGGAGATGGATTTCCAAAAATGAAAGGCGCTCGAAAGCAGCGTACAAAGGGATCAGCGAGACTGTCGTCAGCAGCAGCACTAGTCAACACTACAGATCAGCTGTCGGATTGTTTCTTTTGCAAGTCACGGATATCACAGGATGACAAGCTGCGAAGGCTGCAGGAGGCAGGGCGATGTTTCCGATGCACCACGTATCGAGGAAATGTTGGAGGAAGGTGAGATGCGGTAAGTGCCAAGGAAGGCACGCGGCTTCAGTGTGCAATCATCGTAGAGGAGATGAAGAGGTGATTCAAGACCGCGCAGCGGATGGAACAACTCAAATGAGCTTATAGCTGTTGAACGGAGATTATGCTCCTACGACTGTTTTGCAGACCACAGTTGCTTGGTGCAAAGGGGAAAAGGAGCAACGGAAATGTAAGGTGATGTTCGACAGCGGCAGTCAACGCTCGTTCGTGACCAAGCAGGTTCGTGACCAAGCAGATCGCCCAGACGCTCCACTGCAGGACGGTGGGAGAAGAGACTGTAAAAGTAGGAGTGTTTGGAGGGCAAGAGGAAGAGCGGCTATATAGACGAGTTCGACTGACACTGCAAAGTATATACAACGAGAACGAGTATGGCCTGGAAGTCCTGGTAACGGATACCATATGTACACTGAGGACACCAAGGCCGGGATCCGGAATACTGGACCAGATGAAAGAGAGACAGCTAGCAGTTCAACATTTGACGTGTGCAGAAAGCCAAGGACCAGTGCAAGTTCTCATCAGCACAGACGTGTACTGGGATGTGGTGACAGGAGAAGTGATCAGGTTAGGACGAGCGCTGAGAGCAGTAGAGACACGGCTGGGATGGACAGTGCACGGGGCTACTTCAGAAGCGGTAACGAGTCACGAGTCCAATCGAGCACTGGTACTACGAGTTTCTGCTAATCAGGACCAGCAGGATAACTACGTGCAGAAGTTTTGGCAACTGGAAGCAATTGGAGTCGCACCAGAAACCGAAAACAGTGAAAGCGATAGTGTACTGCGGCGGTTCGGCGAAACGGTGACTTTGAACGAGGGACGCTATGAGGTATCGCTTCCATACAAAGCCGTAGGGAACTTGGACAGCAACGAAGAGATTGCGCTGAAGAGGCTGGGCCAACTAACCAGAAAACTGTCAAAAAACGAAGAACTCATGAACAGATATGATGAAGCCATATGCATGTATAGTCAAAATAACATGGGGGAGAGTACCAGTGAAGAGACGAGTAGCACTACCAAATTGAGAGTGGTGTTCGACTGCTCATCAAGTAATGGAAGCACAAAGTCCCTCAACGACTGTTTGGAAGTCGGGCCTAATTTAAACCCGGATGTAGTGGAGCTAATGATCCGAATCAATAAGGTGGCTTTAGTAGCGGATGTGGAGAAAGCCTTTCTGCAAATACAAGTGAAAGAGGACGATAGGGATGATTTCCGCTATCTCTGGTATGAAGGAAAGCCACAAAAAGGAAGCCCGCTACCGAAAGTACAACATTGGAGAATGACAAGGGTACCCTTCGGCACAACGGCGAGTCCTTTTCTGCTGGCGGCGACATTACGACATCATTTTAAGGTCATGGAACAAGAATACCCTGATACCGCAAAAATGCTGGGAAAGCACATGTACGTGGATGATCTGGTGACTGGGGCGAATGATGCAAAAGAGGCAATCAAGATTGCAAAAGACTCAACAGAGATCCTACAACGTGCGAACATGAAGTTGCACAAGTGGGCATCAAACGATAAAAGCGTGCTGGAGTTCCTGAGAGGTGAGACTGAGGAAAGGAAAATAGGCGAAAGCGACGAGATCCAGAAAGTGTTGGGATTGTCGTGGGTGCCAGAAACAGACATGTTGACGTTTTCTGTCGATGGAGTTTGGAACATGTACCAGGCGACTGGGGCCACCAAACGACTTGTGCTACGAATTACAGCACGGATATTTGATCCACTGGGGATGTTGGCACCGTTTACTATCTGTGGAAAGGCAATATTTCAGGAACTGTGGAAGCTAAAGGTCAGATGGGACGACGCTTTGCCTGCGCAAGTATCCTGGAGCCAGTGGGGTTCTGAACTGTCTCATCTTCAAGAGGTTCAATTACCAAGGTATTATGGAGCGAATGGGCTCGCCGGCGTCAGACACATCGAAATACACATCTTTTGCGACGCCAGCCCGACCGCATATGGGGCAATGGCATACACAGTCATGGAAGACAAGTCTGGGACGAGAAGCAGTGCGTTTCTCATCGCTCTTCTAAAGGCGCAGACGATACCTCGACTTGAGCTGATGGCTTGTCTCGTCGGAGGAAGGTTGTTAGCGTACCTGAAAGCAAAGTTTGAAGCATGTCCCACGCAAATTCATTTCTGGACGGACTCAAAGATTGCGCTCTGTTGGATACAAGGGGACGCCAACCGCTGGAAACTCCGCGGAATGGAGATACTGCCACACAAAGGAGAACCCGGCGGATATGCTGACCAGAGGCATCACTGCAGACAAATTGATTGATAGCCAGCGGTGGTGGACGGGACCAAACTGGACGCCAATGGCCTACGTCGAGCACGGACAGGGAAAATTTCAGGAAGGTAGAGCTGGAAGAAAAGGTCTCACAAGACGTGATTCAGACGCTAACCGCAACAGTTGGGGAAATCGTCGACATGAAGACGTACAGCTCAGTAAAGAAGCTACATCATGTGGTAGCCTGGGTCTTGCGATTCGTAGCCAAGCTGAAGAAACGAAGTGAGGAAGGTGGACCTCTTGGCTCAGAAGAGGTACGAGAAGCCGAAAATTATTGTCTGAAGATCGTGCAGCAGAACGCGTTTCATGCAGAAATAGCAGCGGTTCACAGCCAAAGACCGTCGCCTGCGAAATCGCCCCTACAAGGGTACAGTCTGCGAAGGGATCCTCAGGATGACTGGCAGATTACAAGAAAGCGACCTACCCTACACTCAAAAGCATCCTATTGTACTACCAAAGCAGGACCCTTACTCGGAAGCTATCATCAGAAAGTGCCATTTGGATGTGTTACACAGCGGTATGCGAGATACCCTAGTACAAGTGCGAGAGAAGTACTGGATAGTACGTGCTAGGCAAGCTGTCAAGAAGGTTATAAGAAGTTGTGTCATATGTCAACGATACAATGCGCAGGCTTCAAGACAAACCCCAGCACCGCTGCCAGCGTCAAGGGTATCGCAGTCGGAGCCGTTTACAGTTACTGGACTTGACTTCGCAGGACCATTGATGGTGAGGACGAGCCGATCAACGAGGCAGATATACTTCGTGATATTCGTATGCGCAACAACGAGGGCCGTACACCTGGAAGTAGTGGAGGATATGGCCACGCCAACATTTTTGCTGGCTTTCCGAAGATTTGTTGTACGACGTGGAATACCGAGCAAGGTGTACAGCGACAATGCGAAGACCTGAACAAACAAAGAGTTGAAGAAATTGTGGAAAATTGTAACTGGAGAGGGTGTCAAAAAGAAGATCACTGACTGGGCAATTGATTGGCGATACAATGTTCCGTACGCTCCCTGGTGGGGCGGATTTTATGAGCGACTCATCAGATCCGTCAAGGTGGCATTGAAAAAGACCATCGGCGCAAGGTGCCTGAACGAGACAGAGCTCACCACTATCGTTACCGAGATAGAAGCTGTTATAAACTCGCGGCCCCTCATTTTTGTTTATGACGATCAAGAGATCCGCCCATTGTATACTGCAGCGTTCCTTACGGGAAAAAGACTAACAACGCTACCAGCTTCTGACACAGGCGACATGCCGGAAAGCTCATCCGACACCATCCAACGTTGCTGGAGGCAACGAGCGGAAAGCTTACGTACTTTCTGGGAGAAATGGTCACGGGAGTACCTTACAGAACTAAGGAATCTTTGGAGTAAACGTCGTGGTAGAGCATTACAAGAGGGCGACATGGTCATCGTACGCGAAGACTGCAGGCCGAGGCAAAGGTGGACAACAGGAAGGATTTCACGATGCCTGCCAGGAAGGGACCAGAAATCACGGGCATCAACGGGTCAACTATCGTCCGATGTGGTGAACTTTTGTATAAACTTGAAGTGTGAAGAAATTACATTTCTTCGGGGGGCAGTGTGTAGGAACTGTTGTGAAGGAAGACGACGAGGAGAGACGATGAGAGGAGAACGAAGTTGGAGTTTAGGTTTTTGGGTTTTTTGGGCTTTGGAGTTCGTGGAGGTCGGTCACGCGGTGGATCTGTTCCGAAATAAATAGGTGTTACTTTGGCCAGAAGTCTCTCTATTAAGGTCCGGGGCAAGAATTTTCTACACCATAACCAAGCGATATATGTCCCGCACAATTCGGGAGACATACAGCAAGTTCCGGGAAGCTCATCCTTAGGTCAAAATGAGCTTGACGAAGTTTTACTCACTTGGACCGCCGCACGTTACAATGAGTCCCTACAGAGAGGAGTGTGTATGCGTTTACTGCGCGAACTATGATTTGTGCCTCACAGCGCTGAGTCTCGTCTCGGAGAAGACATTTACGCTTGACGACATCAAATCAGTGTGCCTGTGTACTACAGAAACACTGGAGTGCACTCTGGGAACGTGTAGCCTGTGTCCAGGAAGTGGTGCTCTGACTGCAGACGTGTTGGAGATATCGGCGGATGCGGAGCAGATCGAGGTCATCCTGTGAGAGTCAAATGCCCTCAAGAAGCTTGTACTTGACATTGAGGAATTTCTTGCCCTCCTCAGAAAATGGCTTGTGCTGTACATCACACATGATAACGTGCGCAACGTTCACCGCGATACGAAATGAGAAGATGCTGCAGGATTCGAAGCCGAAAATTGGACTGTGGTTTTTCCTTCCGAAATACAGGGATACCATTGGCAGAAGAAACAAATCACAATATTTACCTGCGTGGTAAGCACATTCTCCGGTTCCAAGTGTTTCGCCGTTGTGTCAGACGACATGCAGCACGACACTGCTTTGACACTTCTGGCAAGCAGAAAAATCGACAACCACATGGATGAGACTGGACCCTTGTACAGTACGTGTTCTTACGTATCGGATGGCGCCGCTGCACACTTCAAAAACCAATTCCAGTTCTACGAGCTGCAGAGAACTCGTCATGTTACGAAATGGCTGTTCAGTGCATCTGGCCACGGTAAAAATGCCTGTGACGGGATCGGTGGTGACGTCAAGCGCACTGTTTCACTCCACAACCTTCGGTCGGCTCCATCAGGAGCTATCCAAACAGCAAAGGATCTTGTCGTGAAATTACAGCCAAAACTTGAAAGGATGCAAAGAAGTCAAACGCCCTGTTCCGAAGCTTCGCTCTTGCTACACATGGGCAAGAGAGGGTGACTGTATCTACTAATTACTAGCTTATTAGATAGCTCTTACCTTTTTGTTTTGAAATGTCACGCATTAAACTTGTGTGCTCGTATCACTTTTCTCAAGTCATTTACTAGACACGCTAAAACAATTTGCGGGCTCTGTAGGAAGCAAATCAGCAGAAGAAAATATCTGCCGATTTCGAGCTGTTTGTTTTTAAGAAAAGCATACTCTCCGTTGGCTTTTTTGATGGCCACATTTGATTCTGATCAGCATGCCAGTGTTGGGCGTCGATGTTCATGAATTGTTGTGTAGGCATCATAATGGCACTGCTCGGATCGAGTCTTCTCGGGTGGTGCTGTGCAGAAAGTGTGTATGTGTGCAATAGTGTGTTGCATCCGGTGGTATCAACTTTCTTGACGTTGCGCTACTGCTTGTACAGCTAGCGCGTTTTCGTCTACTAGCTGCTACTTATGTTGAAGGTTGTGGCGGTGATGAAACTGCTAGTCGGTACACTTGCAGAGGGTTCAGGCAATGACCCCCGTTTCTCTGCCGGGTATTGCACTTTTTTCCTAGTCGGGGTTAGTGTGAGTGTGCTGTGGCTTTGAAATTTGGCAAATGTATAATAAGTAGACCACCAATTTCCATGCAAATGCATAGACTTTCTCTCGATATGGTGTCGTATCTGGACAATAAGAACACTTTTACTGGTGGTTTGAGACCCTAAAGGTGTTTAACGTGCATGGAAATGTACCTTTTGTACGTTATGGCATGTTCCACACGAAAATGCGCGCACAGTGCGTATTTTGGGACATTTCGTTTCTGTTCCAAGTACCTTTTCTCTCTCTCTTTTTTTCTGTTCCTTTTCCCACTGAACATTTTATTGTCTTCGGGAACGCTTTTGGTGAGAATTTCGGTCACAGCATAATAATAATACGGATGTTTCGGAAGGATGTGGTGTTCAGCCCCACTCTGGCTTCTCCACTGCGCGAAACATTAGAAGCCAATATTCAAGCTTGGCGAGCGCGCTCTCTGTATACTATTGGGAACACCATGCACCTCGCATGCTGAGCATAAACATTGCTTCCAGCATATCAAAAGAGGTGGTCCAAATTACCGCACGTGCAGCCACGATCAGACTGATACAGACTACGCGCACTCCGAATTATATTATTATTCGGTCTGCACAATGGCGCAGTGCTAAAAATGCCAACTTTATGACTGTGGTACGTGTACTATGCCTTCTTTGTTGCATGCTCCTGAACGGCGACTATATTATTTTACCGCATGATCTCCAATACAGTACACAAATTTTGTCAAAAATTCATTGACTTCGCAGTTCGCAGCAATAACGATACAAATTAACACTTTTAATGCATATTTCGAGTTGCACATTTAGCGTTGCATGAATAGCATACGCATATTTTGAGTTTTTAGTACATATTTATCCGCGATTATATTATTTTCGGACGAAGCTGTCACGGCATGTGGACATTTTATGCGGCAATGTCAGCGTAAAATCATAACGCGGAAGCACGGTGTGCTCTAGTTGCCCAAAACGACATCATTTTGTTCACCTGACACTGACCTACCCAGAATTGATACTGCACAATACCCTTTGCTTTGTCTACCTGATCATTTGCCCAGGAAGCAGGTATGTTTCGGTGCTAGCAAGAAGAAAAAGAAAACCGAGCGCCAGAAGACTCTCTGATTTACATAACTGATATCAAAGCGTCGCTTCTTTACGCGCCAATCTCCACAGCACATCTGCTCTATGGAGCGATGCAGCCCTCATCTCCTGTCGGAAGCGTCACCGAGCCCCCAACTCCAAGTACAACGTTGAAGACATCACATCACATCACATCATAATCTATCATGAGTGAATTCGGCGACCTATGGTGTTGATTTCTTCATATGTGATTTTTGTCAATTCGCTTTGGTTCTGGGGCTTGTGGCGTCTACAGGTTTTCCCATGCATTTTAGTCATAGTGTCATCTGATCCAAGTGCCATTTGAAATAATCCAGGTGCTATTCAATTTAATACGGGTGCCATCTGAAATAATCTATGGCATTTTTAAGCACTATAATCGTATACTCACACGACGGACATCATCGCGGAATATTCTAGTGGAAGGAAAAGTTAAAAAACAAAAAACAAAGAAGAAACTGCTGATGTGACTCAAGTTCTGCCACGTCTTGTGTTGAGTATTCGCACGGCACCAAAGTATTGGGAGTTGGAACACAAGCACAGCAAACGACACCATTGGTGCTGTCGTCTGCTATAGAATGCATTCTAACTGAGCTGCAGGATATTCGCTGCAGGCAGAAGAGTGCGAAAGAACATGCCGCACATAGCAGACGACACCATTGGTGCTGTCGTCTGCTACGGAATGTTTTGTCACTGAGCTGCAGGATATTCCATGCAGTTAGAAGAAAGACATGACGCACATAACAGACTACACAGTTGGTCCTGTCGTCTGCTACGGAATATCTTCCAACCAGTGCCTCCTCTACTACTCAATGCCTGTCCATTTACGCTTCCCTTTCTCACGGAGGGCACGTAGAGGGCGCCACTTCCCCATTCTTCCCTTGTCTGATTTCGATAAGCGAAAATGCGGTACTGCCTTCTGCCATTTTTTTTACTTCTGGGACCAAGAAAAAGGGGTATCGTTTCACGAGGTGCCTGTGGATCTCGCGTTATGAAAGGAGTGGTATAAAGTGATAGCGAGGAAAGATTGGGAGCTGAACACTACTTCCAACTGTTCCATTGTGTGCAGCAACCACTTCCTTGAGAGTGATTACAAAGAAAACATCAAAACACGAACATGTGCGGCAGGTCAGACCTGGGTGTAGGGTAGTGGCGCCGTCAAACGAGAGGTACGACACCTCTGACCAAATGGAAAGGCAATGGAGAGGCATAGAGGAGGCGCTGTTCCAACAGAGCTGAAGGTCATGTCTTTCTGTGTTCTTCTAATCTGGGAATATCCTGTAGCTGAGTCACAAGATATTCCACAACAGACCAATGGTGTCGTCTGCTATACTTCCACTCCAACTCCTGATATCTTGGCGTCGTGCAAATGCTCAACATAGGACACAGCAGATTTTTACCTTCCCTTCCACTACATGTCTGTAGAACATACAGGGTGTTCAAAATTAAGCTTTCACGAGCGCTACGCAAACCCAGCAATGACAGGAAACCGGATGATAACTTTACACTACTTGTGTAAGAAACAGGTGCTGCTAATTATGTAGCACCTGTTTCTTACTCAAGGAACAGAAAAAGTAGCACCAGTTTTCTTTTGTTCGCCTATTTATAAAGTGCTAGTGAAAGCTTAATTTTGAACACCCTGTATTGCGGGGATGTCCCTCATGTGAATACAGGGTTATGGTGCTTAAAAACGCCATAGATTAATTCGGATGGCACCCGGATTAACTTGAATGGCGCCCATATTTCAGTTGCCACTTGGACTAATTCAGATGGCACTTGGACTAATATGGGTGGGTAAACTTGTAGTTCCTATGCTGTACTTTCTATCATAATGGTTGATTTTTTTCAGGGATCGGAACCAGTATTTTTTTCAGTCCAGTTCAGACTCAGATTCAGGTATATCGGTTCGGTTCAGGTTCGGCTCCGGGAAAAACGACACAGGGATTGGAACCGTTACTTTCTTTCGGTCCTAGTTTAACCGGTTCATTGGCAGTAATTTTGCTCCATGAAAGCGAGCTTACCCTCACCGCATATGGTTGTAAGAGAAAGGTGTGAGATATAGAGAGTTTCAGGAAGAGTCTACTGATTGCCTCACCATGACCACTTGCGTTTTGCACAAGATGGTCAGGGTCTGACATTTTATTGTATTGCACACCGTGGTCGTCTGCTGAAAAGGAAAAGCCAAGTGCTGGAAGCCTTTGGCAGAACCCTGTCAGGGCCCTCATTTGTTCCAGCAAAAAACTGGCACAAACTTTTACTCTCATCTGGCATTGTACAAATAATAAATCGAAAAGAAAAAAAAAAGGTCGGTCGATAGTACAATTAGGTATTTCACCTCTGAACCGGTAACCGTATCAATTTTTTTCAGTTCAGTTCCGGTTCGGGACAAACAAAAAAATTGTTTGGGTTCGGTTCAGGTTCAATGGAAAATAACTTTTTTTCCGGTTTTCGGTTCGGGTTCAGTTCCGGCTCCGATCCCTGGATTTTTTGCATCCAGTCCGTTTTTACGCCGCAGCATCCGAGGTAGTAGAATATTCTTTTTGGTAATGATTCTTCCGGCAGATGAATAAGTCGTAGTGAGTTTATCTTACGTCAGGAAGGACCCTGGATAGCCACGTTTGTTGTTGCCGAGCTCTTGCCATCCAGGAACTTGATTATAGTTGGGGAAAAGACTATCATTTGTAAACGCCCCCAGGTATGTCAATCTTCCCACGTTGTATTTCTTGTAAGAATGTCTAGCCAAATTCCAAATACATCCGTTGAGGACTTTTTCTTTGCTATAGGTTCACTTGGTGTTTCTGCAGTTAATATTCTTCATTGGTGAGGGAAGTATTTATATTCTTTGGTACAGGTTATTTGCTGGTCCTCGAGGGTAAATTGTAGAGATGGGACGAATCCGATTCCGAATCCAAGGAAGGTTCTGCGAATCTTTCCAATCCTTTCTTTAAAAAGAGTTTAAAAGGCCAAGAAAAAAAAAACTGCGACAGAAAAGTGTTTTGAAGCAGAATATGGATACATTTGTTTAATGAAAAAAAAAAAAAAAGAAAGTTGAGTTTCGGGAAAAAATATACCTATATTTATTTTATTTATTTCACATTTACGTAATTTATTTAACATATACATAAATTGTCGAGCCTGAATTATTTCCATAAAGCTAAAGCAAGAATCAAACTTGTAATGTAACAGTTCCTACCTGCACTCTTTTAGTCCAGAGCAACGTAAACAAAGAAACAAACGTGGTCAGTGGATTCCCCGTTTTGGGCACTGGGATCTCGATCCCCTGCCTAGGATTTGCGGATTCCTAGTAAATTGCATTTTGCTTGGACCGTTGGTGCCTGCCAAATGTCATCCACTGTCGTTGAATTTAAATCCATCTATCTGGGCCTCTTCTGTGCATATGTTGCAGATCTCGTTCAGACGGTGGAATTATGGCAAGCACAGTGGCTAGACGTATACCTTTTGATTCATATTGACTGCCTCTCATCTATGTATGCCCAGCAGACCCTTGGTATAGTTTTCCTGTTAGACCTGTTCATGTCAGTTTACTGGTCATAATCTTGTGGTCTATCGCGTCATAAGGCCAAGAATAGGCAGTTGTTTCCTTTTTCATTCGCGATGTACCAACTCGCCCACACTATTGCCTCAGCCAACAATATATCTTGTCTTTCTTTCTTCTTTTCATCTCTGTTACTTGAGTTAGGATAAAATATACTGTCACATACTTGCCGGGTATTTTTTTTCTTTTCTGAAACCATTTTGGATCTGGCAGAAAGTGTTATGGTGTTTGCAAAAGTTCCAGAGATGCTATTGATGCCAAGAGGGGTGGACCTAAATATTCCCAGTTGCGAAATGGATCTGGAAATTCCCGTTCTTGAAACAAGGAAAATCAAGGAGAATGCTTCGTAATACGGAATGTCATGTTTATCTAACCATCCAAATTCGCGGGTTTTTTATGCCTGTCCAAGTCGTTTTAGGAAACGAAAGCAAAGTTTTAGGGGCCCGGTTAGGCTTGGCAGGACAAACACGACGGAACACCACGTTGGTGAGTTTATCATTAGGTTAGGTCAAGTTTGATGTTTGCAGTTTCCCACGCGCGACTGTGCATTTTATAGTCAAATAACATTTATTTCCACTTAGCTAGAAATGGGCTAAATCACCTCACTTTAGTGAGGTTAGTCCAGGTTAGGTTCTACAGATTGGGAGGATCGTTGGATCTAGTACCACATTTCCACAGGTACCCCAGCAAATTGTGATGTGTTACTATTGTGTTTTCCTTTAGGAGGTGCTGCGGAAGGTCAAACACTCTTGAGTTATGCAATTTGCCCTGCCCAGATTTAGTACCCAGAGTACCCAGATTCAGATGGGGCCCCTATTTTCGTGACTCAGGTTCTGCACCCACTTCTTCGGCACAGCTCGGCGACTGTGAGGGAACCTGTATAGAGCAAGCCCATTGTATTTACGTCAAGTTAAGTGCATATTTATCCGGAAGGGACTACCAATTAATGACTACAAATCTGAAGGCCAGCTACGTCCAGCACCTGCGCAATGAGGATGGAAATCTCGCACTAAAGAAATAAAGTTTCTTTGTCACGCATAATCCGTTAACGTGATAATGCACCGTGGTGGGAAGTTTCTTAGTCAGCTTGTTCCCACATATATCTCACATAGATGTAGCTCAAGGCAGGGGATGCCATTTTAGCCATTTGTGCCTGCATCTGACACATGGTCCCCCACCCTGTTAGGGTCACCCAATGCTGAATAAAACATCGGGAGAACACCCCCCTTGGGGCAGTCGATGAAACACGGTCACAGCACCAGCATCCATATAAGATTCGGCCCAAAAAATATGGTTTAAATCGGTTAATTTCTCCGCGATTGTCTATCACTATCGTTGGTAAGGTCATCGATTGGAGTTTTGTCTGCAAGCCACATCAAGAGGACCCCTCATCAAAGACTGTGATCATCTATATAGGTACGACTTGCAAAACACATTACGAAAGACATAAAGATGGACGATGTGCTTCGTGAATCTGTGGGTCGGAACGACGAGAGAAGATGTACGTCATTTGGTTAAACTTATTGAAGCAATACATCGCAATGCAATGGTGGAGTCAATACTGTACAGTGTCACAAATATTTTTAGGAAGTGCATTGAAACAGTGGTATTCTTTTTGATACAACATAAGAGGCGATGATTTGTTGTTAGGTTGTCTCCATTTTTTTCTTTATCCTATTATTTGTACAAGTATCTCAGCATTTATTGTCATTATTCTATCATTACTATTCATAGCTCGCTTTATTATCTTCCTTACAAGAAGGCGTACCAGCCCCCCACGTGGGATTATTTCTGCCTCCCCATTATTTGAGAACATTCCGACGTCCCTGTTTGTGTGTTGTCCTTCCTTCCGTGTTCTAACCTGAGAACATCAATTTCTATCGTGTAAAGCATTCAAAATTGATATTTGGGTGTTGATTATTAAGAGACCATGGAGACGTCGGTATATTTGAAAATACAAGCTCAACCTTGTGTATGGGACGCTCATCATAGTTGACAATGTAGAATGATAATGCATACTCGGAGCAAATAAAATGTAGTTTCTAATGTTCCACAAAAAGGATGTGTTGTAAAACCTACACCATTAAATGCTCACGAGTACTGCGACCCTCAGCAATGACGTTTTATTCCAATCCCACCGGCAGCTACCCCGAAGCAGAGGCAATTCAGTACAGAATAACAGAGAACATTTGGAGATTGGAGTGCTTACTCACCACAGCAACAAAGTCATCAAAGGTGATCGCAGTCGTTCTGCGTTCCAGGGCCTTGGCAGTTAAGATCTCCCGTTTGGCCGGGTCAACCTGGTCAAGGAAATCGTTGCTTTCCAGAGCCACCACAAAGTCCTCCCATGGAATCTCACCGAAGCCTTCGGGGTCAAACTGAAAGATTTTGTTACATGGAACGTCACAATTTCACTAACCAATTAGAAAACTTACCTTATCAAAAAGTCGTCTCCATTTCTGAAAGGCAGGAACAAGAAGGATTAGAGGGCAACTTTCTTCAGGAATACATGTTGGTTGGAATTCAATTTAAAGAATAAATGATCACTTTAAATAATGACGCAGATAAAATGTTGTTTCTAGCATTTAATAATGAAATCAGGACCTCCCTTTAATTGTTACTAGAAGGACGGTCCTTTAAAAAATAAATGGTCCAGAAGTTGGCACATTTCCCACTCAGCTCTCTCCACTTGTTCTCTCATGCTCAACTCATTTGTCACATTGAGCATGAGTGTGAATTTTGTCAAGTATATCACATTCCTCTGTGTAACTGTTCAGTATGTCTCAATGGGATATCATGATGCTTAGATCCACTTAGAAGTACATAGTACCCTCATTTCCTGTTCACTCATGCTCAACTCATTCGCCACATCGAGCATGAATAAGCATGCTCATGAGTGAGTTTTGCCAGAGTCTGCCTAAATTGTTCCCTTGATGGTCATACTTTCACCATACGGAATCACTTTCTTTGGTGTGGTGATGCATACAGACAGCAATGACTAGAGCGCAGATTTTCGTGCAATTTATTTTTTTTTTCTCGACACGGTTTCATATCTGGATCATGGAAAAAACGCTTTTGGTCTTGGTTTGGGACTAGTCTGAATGGTTCTATGGTGCATATAAATGCTTGCGTTGCACATTTCTTGCATATTTCACTCGAAGGTGCATGAAAAGTGCATATTTTGCCATATTTCCAGGCATGAGCGCTTACTTGTTTTTTCCCGAGTTCTGCTGGATTCACGAAAAATCTGTCGGAAATGTTTTGGTGGAATGTGGGCTGTTCCAT
Organism: Ornithodoros turicata; assembly: GCF_037126465.1. Taxonomy (NCBI): domain Eukaryota; kingdom Metazoa; phylum Arthropoda; class Arachnida; order Ixodida; family Argasidae; genus Ornithodoros; species Ornithodoros turicata. The sequence goes on from NC_088204.1 coordinate 83,508,770, forward strand.
CCACCACTGCATGCCAATCGGCCATACTTGACCTTCACCACATTACCGTTACAAAGACGGCCGCATTGTAATCGGCATGATCGAGTACCAAACGCAATACCATGACAAAACAAGCCACAGGCATTGCCTCGCGTACCATTTAAAAGGTTGTTTTTCTATCCAACAGTAATAATGACAAACAGGTCTGTAGAGGCCTTTAATATGACCTAAAGCCAGAGCTGAACTAATGGGTCGAACCAAGACGCCGAACGAGAATTGGGGCTCCCCCAAGGAAAAAGAAAACGGCAGTAAAACTGGCATAGAACTGGAGGAACGAGAGCAGGTGTAGTAGCCATTGTGTCAGGGTGAAGGTGACCAGTTTGACTGTGTCCGGGCGGCCCTGAATGGACAGCCACTTGAGGTGTTGCACGAGTGTTGACGAGTGGGGTTGCAACGCGCCCAATGAAAACGTGCATAGATGTTGCGAGGTCTGGTGCGGCAAACGCTTGGAAGATGATGGCTGATAGGGGAAGGCCGGATTCGAGACGTGGTTGCACGAAGAAAAGAAGACGCCAGATCGGGAGAAGAATTGGAATGGAAGCCCAAGTGAAGTGCCAAACACAAGCTCCGCGTTGGAGGTACCCAGGTCTTGTTTGAAGGCGGTGCATATTCAGAGAAAAAGTTGTTCTTACGTCAAAAGATACAGCCTCTGCTCCGACATTGAGGTCAGACGAATGAGCCCAGCATTGAGAGTGTCATACGAGACGACAAACAGGTCTGGCGAGGAACAGGCAGTTCTAAAGCCAGAGGCCAACTAATGGCCGGTGTAGCTTCAACCGGATGAGAATATATCCCTATTCCTAGCCTGACAAACACAAACATACGTGCATGTTTATTTGTCAATATAATAGAAAGTGGACGATAACACAGCGCAGACCCATAGCAAAGAGGTCTACAAACAAAAATGCTATCCACTCGCAGCAGCAATAATAGCCATTACTCAGTAACAGATAATGCCAGACTATCATACAGTAATCAAGCAATATAAAGGAGTCATCCTGCCTGGTTAAGACGATCGAAAAGAGCTTCGTTCATGGCAGGTTTAGAATTCTCTACTGCCTTCACACTTGCAATTCCCTATCTTTACCCTATTATATCCAATTGTTTGTTTACCGTAAGTATTTTTCGCATTACATAAATGAAAGTTGCCCACGTACCCAGTGTTTCATTTGACCAGGGTGAGTCTCAACTTTATGCAAAGTAAGGATAGTCGCATAATCCGAAGGAACAATTTTTAAATTCTTCTAATATGGTGTCATTATGCGCACGTATCTGTTTTGTAGAACACGAATAGGTAAGCGTAAGCACTACACCAGAGAAACTGCTCATCAAGACAGGTGTTGCCCAATGCTCAGGCTTGTTTCATCGTGGGTTTTGTTAACCAGCTAGCCTGATATTTATCGATGCTTCATCCATGATTTATCAATCACAAAGCCTTCAGCTTCTTGATTTATACCTGTGATGCAAATATTCCTCGTTGTGTACTGCAGAAGGGATGCGGTTTTATTTATCCGCACTCTAGTAATGCAATTTTTGTCTCTTTCTTTAAAAGAAGCAGACTAAAATTTAATTTCTGTTCATTATAGAAACTGTTCAAGAACAGCCTTTTCGATAAATTAATCTACCATAGTAGCAGGAGCTCAAAACCATGGAAAATGGATAAGTAAAGCACGTAATATAAAATGTGATTGTAAGCACCTTGTTTCTCTGGTCAGCCCAAGAGATACTTTTTATAAACTATCAAGTACAGGCAGGCAGTAGAAATGATATTCATTCCCACTGCTGCTCTGTGGAGATTGTCACTCACGTCACTCAGCAGCAAGGCCCGATGCAGCTCAAAGTCGTCCACCAAGTGATCCTCGATTCTTGCGTAGAATTCACCTCCTTCCGGGCCCGGCCCACACACCGGGCCCGCCGAGGGAAACGTCCCACAACCAGGTGTCTAGATGTTCCAACAAATTCTATACAGGGTGTAAGCATGTCGCAGGCTTGTCAACACAGATCATCTCTTGCAAAAATTCATTTGTCAAACTTATCTTCCTATGCTCCAATCATTTTCTCAAATCCCATATGTACTTGAGAGATTCTTCTCGACTCAATTCTCAAACCATCGAGCGCATGAAGCTAAAATATTTTCTTTCAGAATATCTGCAACAGAAACTTATTGTTTCCATTTCAAAACTATAAACTGTTTGCAAAAATCTGTCTTCTCTAAAACATAATCACTTCTATGCACAACTGTAGGATGGATTTTGATCTTCTTTATGTGATTTGAGAGTGTACGCTAGATGTGCAGCTCTATCAAGTCCATACGGGAAGTGTTGGCAATGAAGCCATTTTTTTAAATTGGTTCAAGGTTTTCAAGGGTCACCAAGTTGGTGTGCTGCCATGTGCCATTCTATTCAATAGATCTGTGTTGGGCTTACCAGAATCTTACCAGATTCCACAATAAGTGGTTACAGACAACGAGAAAGCAGATATGTCATCAAAACATTCCCCCTGCCATCCTCACCAAAGATATGATTCATATGAGTCAACATCCAGCTATGAGCCAAAAGAAAGAAATTCCTCGTGTCACTTTTTACTTTACCGCTTCGTTGACAGGAAAAATGACAGCCCCAAAAAGTGTAGCACAAGGGAAAAATCAAACATGGGCCCACTTGTATCGCTCCTAGAAAGGGAACGGATCACCGTTGGCTATTATGAACTTTGAATACAGTGCTGGACACCCAGCTAGTGTGTCCCTTTTGACTCAAGTCACAGGTGCTCGGTGATTTTCAATTTAACATTGGTATGGGGACAATCTTCCAAAGTCAAATTCTGTCCTCCCCGGGAATTGGACTAGGCGGCGCTGACCAATTCTGACCCACTGTGCTTCCACCCAAGACCCTCCGTTCAAAAAGACACTCTCGATACGGATATACAAAAGGGGGAATCAAGCGAAACTCTTGCACTTACCTCCAAACACACCGCCGGGTGGCCAAACTGAGCCACTTTCATCAGTGAATCCTCGCAGTTTCGTCAGAATCCGGAATTCACACTATCATACACCCCGCGTCGAATATACGAGCAAACGAGCTGACTCATCAAACGGATTCTATGCAACTCAAAGCACGCTTCCTTTGCGAGACGACACCATCTGCGCATGCGCAGGCATAAGCCTAATTTTTCTTTTTTAGAGCATCAGAGTGGGGCCAGCGGCTGATGATAGCAGGCATGCACAGGGCATCTCAAACGGCCTTGGGGATCACTAAGTTATGGATGGAAAGTTGAATAACTCGCAGTTGATAATCTCGAAAGGTTTGAAGAGAAGTTTTTAGAATTCTGGCAGAATCCCAACTGACTGTACAACTCTGGAGAGTTATTTTATGCCATATTCGTCCAACAATGTTTCTGTTTTGACTAATATTAAATACACCAATATAGACTGGCCAGAACGACTGCTGTTGGTGGAGGAGGAGTGGACGTGGTGAATAGGAAACTGTTTTTTCATGTGCTGGCTACCCGATACAAAGGGTATAGCCACTATGCCAGTGGCAGATCCAAAGTCAGATTATACATTGGATTTGCCTCTACACGCTCCTACAGAGAAACCCCCAAACCAATGGTCTGGATCCATCCTCATCAGAGGCTGGCTTCCCCTTTAATAATCGTGTCATCACCAGTGAGCAAACTGTTGACTGGACAATGTTTATTAAGCATGTACGCATGACAGACCACAATGGTAAACATTGCAGGTTGCTTTAGCCCGTCTTTCTGTACAAGTTGACACACAGCTAAAAGTAACGTTTGTGCATCAGCTTCAAGTGCCCATTGGCAAGTTTGTTCTACCATTAAAGGGCCCTGCGTGATGTCCTCAAAGGCACATCATAAAGTAACACTGCCTTCCTGGCAGTGAAACTTGCGTTGCACTCTCAGCACAACTATGCGCCCTTCGATGAAGATGAAAATGATGCCATCATTGCACTGTGGCACAAAAAAGAACACTAGCAAGGTACTAGACAGTATTGCTTAAAACCACACACCCTGCAATTGTCTTTAGAAGATTGAATTTAAAAAAAAAAGCAGGTTGTACTGGTTTGCCTGCAATATGAAAATGTCTCGTAACACAGTGTCTTGTAACACAACACCCAAGTCACTTTTATCTCTGTGCTTCCACTTCCATGGCATGTGGGGAAGAAGATGAAGGAGAAGCAGCAAAACCCACGTAGTTGTTATCTCCACCACGGAAGCTATTGCTGCTGCTGTTATTATTATGCATAGTGCCATACACACGGTGCGGTGACGTTCCCATGGAGGAAGACGGCGGACTTGTTGTCATCTTGGAAAAGGCCATCAGTGTGTCTGGGAAGTTTGGTGGTGTGGCAGGGGTGTTGGCAGGGGTGCACATCTGAAAATAAAATGAAAAATATTTCATCTTTCCCTTCAAGGTCAGCTCCCTTCCCGTAGTTGATCCAAATGAGCCACAGAAGGGACACTGAAAAGATGCCGTCCATTTAAAATGTTCCGTAAACAGATTACGAGCTCCCGATACACTCTCTGTGAATGTTGAGCCTGTACAGTCGAGAAAAATTATGTCTTTACATAGCTGGATGAAATCTGTCCACCTTACACAGAAAATTCATTGAAACCCCCCTCTCATCAAACATGCTATCTGCATTCTCTCCAAGGGACTCCAAACACGACTTTTCTCCCCACTTGTAAAAAGGTAAAGGTCTCCCCATTCGAATGCACCTAAATTGCAATGATTGCAAATCTGGACAAACAGGCGGGACACGGCTCCAAGCAAGACTATCAAAGTTTCACACAAGATAACAGCATTTCTACCATTTAAAACGCATTTTGGCTTATTGGATAAAAGAAACAGATATTTATTGCTGGCGTCTAGCAACTTACACCTCAGAGTTGTAGAGTGACAAAAAAGCGTGTGTTCATTGAGGAATGCCGATAGAACAGCAGCATTCCGAGAAAATACGGAAATTCAACCTGTCTTCAGCAACTTACTAGTCTAAATAAATATATACCAGCAGGTAACATGGGTTGGCGCAGTGCATACGATGGTTAGCACTGTTTAACATGAATAAGCAGCACATGATAAACAGAAATGTCATGAAATCCTTAACACCGACCGCATTGAAATGTCCAGCATGTGGGTGACAGCTCGGCACCGTCGCTTCTTGGAAAAAGATACTGAGCGCCGTCTGCAATGAAAATAGAAAAGGCAATGAGGCTCAGCCATGTTGGGCCAGACACCCCCGGAAACTCACCTCAAACTGCCAATGTGCCGCTTGTAAGAGTTGCTTAGCTTGGTCCCGCGCACATCCAGCAGCTAAAACGAACTGGTTGATCATCACTTGCTCTCGAAGGGAATCCATAATACGGGACTTTTTCACAGAGAAGCCACTTAGGGCAGCCGCTCTGTTTTTAACACGATCCAGGCGAGAGTGACGTCACGGTCAGATGGAAGGCGTCATTGGTTGATGAACATCACCAGCTCGCCTCTGATTCGTCACTAACAGACAGTTTCCTCTTCCGGCTGAGAACCAAAACACAGACGGGGAGGGAGGTTGAACGGAGCCGTATGTTGTTTGTAAACAAACCGATGCAGGTGGTTATGACTAAATCCTGTTTGGAGAGGACGAAAATGCCTAGCCAAAACGTCAGCGTCATCTTACACATATATTCATGCCGAGAAAAACAGTGCAAATAAACTGCTGGGTTTGACTTCTTTTGTGATGGGATCAAAATATGTGGCAAGAAATACCTGCTGCGCACGCATGTATTGACGCCATTTTATGCTTTTCTTTATTTTTTCGTGAGACGAGTGACTTGGAAGAGTGTTTACACATTGCGTTGAGAACAACACGCAACCTCACCTTCAAATAAATTTCTAGAAAATACAAATAAATATAGAGAAACAAACATAACACATTCCCCAAGCCATAGCCTCCTCTATACGTATAGAGGTGGCTATGCCCAAGCGTCTACTACTACCCAACACCGCCTCCTTTCTTTCTTTTTTTCATTAATAAACATATACCTCCTCCCAACACCGCCAAGCGAATCGTGCGCTCGAAAACGTAGTTCACGACGGTTGACAGGAGGTAAATTTGGGTTTTTTATTGAAGCATTCTTTGAAATCTAATTGCATTACATTTCCTGGCGTTGCGAATGTTGTAAGGGTAAATCTTGCTAACTGAGGACATGCTAAGGATATCCGTGTACATGTCGGATAACCATGCGTTTTACGGACGACACGAATTGTGAAGTGATGACGGAGACGTAACTTTCTGATACTTTTCTTTTTCTGTTTTTTTCTTTTTTTTTTAAAGCCCGTCCGCACAAACTACACACGTGCTGGACCCTCGATACATAGAGGGGGGGCACCAGGATCCATCCATCCATCCACGGACGTAGCGTATTCCTCCATCCATCCCTTGTCGATTCCGTCATGGAAGTTGTCGATGTCTGGTATAGTAAACAAGATTACATCGAAACTGTAAGTCGCATCTGCGTTAATTATAAACACAAGTTAAAACATATGAACGTTAGGCTTCAGGAAACAAAGTGAGCAGAAACTCTGTGCTTTGTGGCAGCCAAAATATTGTCCTCAATGGAAAGGTAAGGCAGCTTTTAACGATGAGCAAATCCAATAAGGGTTGCTTCAGACCATTATCCAGTCCGAGTCCATCATCAGAGGCGACTTGGCAAACGTGAGGATAGGCCGCCACTGCGTAATCAGCGAAAAATCTGTCATAAGACCTCCATTCAAGAAGTTCAGCAAAGGGTAAGTTCTCCGCCTCTTCAAACAGGATGTAAAAAGATTTTTACAGGGTGGCGTTTTTCCCGCTCCAAATTGGAGATCACGTCTTTATCGACGAAGGCAGCGTCATAAACGCAGCTTGCGTTGGCTCCTATGTGTACATCGGCAAAAACTGCCTTGTGGTAAGCCCATCTTTATATCGTATGGGGCAATCTGGAAACCCCTGCCTGTTGTTAAGGTCTTTTAGGACGTGAGGGGAATCCTGTAGATTGCTGTGATACTTTGTGACATCTGTAACTAATCCTTTTCATGGGAACTGTTGCTCTCATCTGCTACGACTGTATATCTGCTTCTGCACGTTCAAAATTCCAATATCCATTATCCAATCATGATAGAGATCCTGTGTAGCACCCCTAGCAGGGGCAGATCCAGACCGGCCTTCAAATTTTGCTATCTATTGTACATTTTTTGTAAGGACGATGAGCGTTTATATAAGCTTGCATGTTGTCCCGACGTTGTTTCCACATGTTCACCATGCACTTTGTGTTAGACGTTATTGACAGCTATACTAGTCATGTTGAACGTAAGAAGGAAAAGTTGTTGGAGAAATGCGCCATCTGTAGGGGAGTGTCAGTCAATTTGGAGTGAGTACATTATCTGGTACACGCAGGGATTTCTTTTCCTTCTTAAGTTGAACATAACTATAGTGCCTAGAAAGTGTCCCTTCCTTCCAAGCATGTCATCACTAGATATTGTGTGCAATATAAAAGAGTTGAGGCAGTTATTTTGCTTCGATAATTTGTAATTACTACGTCTACAAGTAAAATAATATTTCTTGTCTTGTAGCAACGTACACAGAACCAGTTTTAAGCCGAGAGACATTACCCTAAAAAGTCCACAAGGTTCTTGAAAGAATTACCAGCGATGTAACGACTTTTTAGTGTGCATGATGCGTATTCCTAAGAAACAAAGTATCCCAAAATTTTACATCTGTCCTGTGTAGGGACGCAGATCAGTGTTGAAAGACTGTTGTATGATTATGGACAACACAGTGTTAGCCCCAGAGACTGTTGTCCCCGCATTTGCAGTATATTCTGGCTCTCCAGGTAAGCATTCTCATCGGTGTATTTGCGCACCCGTTAAAATGTCTCCATTTTCTTTCCCCAGGATTATTTAGCGGAGAGCTCCCGGAATGCACGCAAGACATAATGGTTGATTTTACTAAAGAATATTACCAGCATTTCAAACCAAAAGGTTCTGGGTAGCACCGATGTATTGAATACTTTTGTGAACAAAGCTCCGTCCTGTCTATTTATTTTTACTTCTAGAAGGCAATACACACACGTAGCAAATGAAGTTTGTTTAATTACACAATTTTTGGCATTGTGTCATTTCAAATTCATTTTGTCTTTTTACCTGGAAAAAGAAAAATATCATTTTATTTATGATCCAACACATAGCTTGAAAGCAAAGAAACATCCTCAGTATGTGTCTTACCCATAGAGAACCATTTAGGTGTTTTCCCAGGAGAAACTTTGGGCAAAATCTTGGGAGGGGCTTGTACCACTTCTTGTGGGTCCGCATCTAGAACGCTCCTCTTGGACCTGAAACAAGTAATAAATACGCTTGGTTCAATTAGCACAAGTTTATTATATATACCACAACTAATTGTTGCGAGAGGCATTACTTTCCTCAGTCCTAACATATAAATACACACGAGCATTGCCATGGGAGCAGCTGTGGTTCTAACTCAAATTATTCCTTTTGAAGCTTCTCATAACTGATGCCTTTGCCATGTCTGGTTTGTCATAGCAACCTTGTGCGCTACTGAGGACAGCCACCGTTGATCTACTTGAAGGCCAGTTCTTTGTAAGATTAGCTGACTCACATCCTTGGTTGATGGGTAGGATACAGAACATCCTCCTCCATTGTCATGCTCAGTTTGCATCATTTCTTCTTTTACTGCACATGAGGCCCAACCACCACGATCAACCAACCGAGTGTTTGGAGACAACCCAACCCAATTTGGAGACACTTTCACGTTAGGAGGCGCTAAACATCTAAGCTTCACATTGGTTGTAATGGAATGCTCTTTTGTTCGGTATAAAGACACTATCATGCTGATGCCTCTTTCGTATGGCACCGCAGACCTAGGAATCCACGTTTTCGATCTATGTTTGCTTTTTTCTGGGTCACCACCTGCACGTAGGGACATAAAATTTGGTAGACGTGGTCACTTGGTGAACGCGTGAAACAATTATTTCTCAGCACATAGAAGAAAACTGAAAAGCAAGTTTGTGAAATATGCAAAATTTGATCAATTAGCTGTATTGCTAGCTGAAAATATCCATGTGACCAACGCGATATGAGCATTCTGTCAACGCTAAAATGATGGTGAATGTGGCCACTTGAACATATCAAAAATCGGGAGAGTACTGATTTTTTTAAAGTAACACAGTTGCTACAGGAGAGCTGGTATATGACGTCCCACTAAAACGAACAAAGTATATCACTGAGTGACATGATCGTTCATGACATGATCGATCGGAGGAGTGATAACGTGCAGTTAGGAACAATTGTAAAGTGACTTCACTTTTCTCATAGCAATGACGTTTGCCTCTTTCTACGCGTTCTGCTCCTGTGATACATCAGTACGAGGCACTCACATTGCCAGTATGTTTTCTAGGTACGCTTGAGCCCACAGGAAAACGTCCCGCCAGTTCAAATTTGCGTCCTTTTCGTGCGAGGTACTAAACAAATTGTATGTCCCCAAATTCTTTGTAAAAAAAAAGGTTTATGAGGGTCTCGTTATTTTTTGTATTGTGAAGCATTTGGAAAAATAATGCAGCTTCATGATGTAGGGAGAAGTCATTGGAGGAACATCATCTGAGCGACTCAGATATAACGTGTTGCAATACATAATTTGTTTCGTCTCTAAGACATACTACTGCCAGGTGCTCCAGCAGAAAGATTGCGGAGAAATCTGTGCAAGAAAAGTGTAGTTTTCCAGAAAGTCAAGCTGTACAATAACTTGATCCTGAGCAAGTTCCATCACCAGATGCCCATTGCTGGAACATTCCCTTTTGTATTCTGGTAACCCTGGCCTGGTCACTGGTTGCTCAATCTTTCTGCGTCTATTTGTTGCCACCACGTACTGAAATTGACCTTGTAGAAGTCCAGGGAAGCCATGTCCTGTGATGTGGATGACAGATGCAGTTCTCTTCTGGATACTGCACGATTAAATGATATGGGACACCTCAAACTCCATGTACGAGATGTAATATTGATAGTTAAGCATTGTCATGCTATAGCTGCTGAAAATTGGCATGTGGAACAGAAAAGTGATGACTGAAATGCTAGCAGATTTTTTAAAATTGTTGCTAAAAGACAAGAAAATGTACCCTCCCAATTTTCTTATATGTTCAAGTGGACACATACACCATCATTTTAACGTTGACAGAATGCTCGTATGGAGATTTTTTCAGCTCGCAATACAGCAATTAATTGATCAATTTCTGCGCATTTCATAATTTTTCCTTCACTTTTGTTTTATGTCCTGAGAAATGAGTTTTTCTTTTTTTTCGTGCGTTCACCAGGTGACCAGCTGCCTGCCAAATTTTATACCACTATGTGGAGACAGTGAGTCAGAAAAAAAAAAAACTTACATACAGCGGTTTGTTTCTAGGTATATAGTACAGTATGAAAGACTCATCCGAGTTTCTTTATACCGAATGAAAGAGCAGTCTTTTACGACGGCTCTGACGTTTACAGACATAAAATACCTACAGCCGTTTTCTCAAGAGAAGCATTCAAATGCTCCTCACTTGTAGGTCAACCCCAGATGTTTACCTAATGTGTCAAGGAGTAAAAAAAAACTTAACAAGATCCATGGTAATCGACCACAACCTTGGCCATGTGAATGGGGATTTGGATGACTACCTCGGTACTGAAAGTAGGTCAGCTCTGCCCTGCATGTTTTTAATGCAAGAGTTTGAATTTAGTTTAGTGTACCTGTTGTTCTCCAACCCCAGCTCATACCAGGACAACTCATGATACTCATACCTGGACAACCTATACCGAGACAACTCTTACCAAACTTGACTTATTTTTCTTTTTTTGTGGGGCGTTGATTATGGGATTAGCTTTTTTTTGTACCATTCAAATTCAAGTCACGCCAGGAGGGTCATATCTGGAAGAAATGTCATAGAATGTGACTTATACTGAAAGAAACGTACAAATCCCGAGAACGACATTTGCCGATGCACACTGAAGAAAGTGCAAGTCGAAGTGCACTGCAATTGTAATGGGAAATTCTTTAAAAGAAACCAAATCTGAAACGTCCCATATCACATGGAACACTAATCCTTTGAATAGGTTATCAGTGGGCTCAATCTGTATTCCAGCCCATTACAATACTATTGGCATGCTTCTCCAGGTGATGTGCCAGCCAGGGACTAGCAACCCATTCTTGATGATGGCCAGACAGACCTAGTAGAACTTTAGTGGAACAGCAGGAAGAACTAAACAAGGTTCAATTCTTGTCAATGGCTTCTCACAATAAAGGTCAACGAGGGATCCTATTCTTGCAAACTATCATTGCTACGACGACGATGAAAATGTGAGACAATTTCAATTTGATTTCTTTTCAAAATATGCTATTTCCAATAACCATTGTAGTGCAGTTTAACTATCCTTCAGTGCGGTTTATGCCACTTGTGGAATTGTTACATTTCCTTCAGTATAAGTGAAATTGTGCGACTTTTTTCCCCGATATGGCTCGAGGTTTCAGTTTAAAAAGCTACTCCCAAAAAAGTTGTGTGAGAAGCTGTGTGGTCACCATCTTTTCATGTCCTTGGTGCCATTTGAGAAGCATGCGCATCAAAGCCTCTTTTCTGCCGGAACAATTCACGAGGGAGTCTGAGTGTGTCCGTTAGACAGCTTTTCAATACATTCAAAACCTAATGCATGTATTTTGCAGGGTTTGTTACCAGAAACGTTAACTGCCTGACTTTCGTGGGAAACAAATATTTTAGTTTCCATTAGCAGAAACTGAAACGGAAATGATATCCCAGGGCTGTAACAACCTTGTCCCTCGTCTCAGTCAACCAGCCAAAGCATGTGGGTCAGCATAAGGCGCTATAGACGGTCAAAAATTGGGAATAGTGCTATGCGCTCCTAAAGGAAGCTCTCATCGTCTGGTCACTAGAGATGAGTGTTGGGTTCACCACTATGATATACGGCACAAAGCAAACAGTGACAGCATGTAAGCTCACTGCCACCCCAAAAGACCAAGACTATGAAGCCATCAAGGCAAAGCGCATGGGAAGCTCACAAAGACTGTGAAACCTCGTTCCACGTATCAAGGGTCCACAGGATGATGGCAAGTGGACCCTCAACCAATGACCAGTTCATTCATCGGTGGCAGAAGGCACATATGATTAAAGCTCCCTCACTCTCACAGTGGAATGCATGTTCCTCCATGACAGTAATACCCTCGTAGTTGAGACGCACAAGTTGAGAACAGAAACAACATAGTGCTTTATAAATGATACTGAAAGTAGCCTGGAAACAAAAAGTATTAAGCATATTAATATATATGGGTGATTCCATCTCAACTCGGGCAGGGTGGTCCGGACACCATCACCGATTTCCCTCGAAAAAATATATGTTGTACCGCAACAGGCATACACACAGGAGCAACAAATTTTTTGGCTCTATGTGTTGTGGTCCACCCAAAAATGCCAAAGAAATTGACTCGGTGATGGAGCTTTCTGACGGAACGACTTTGACATTTTATTCCTCGCCATCAGACGGTCCCAAACTATAGATTTTTTTTGCACAATATGTCAGGTACAATGACTTTCAGCGTGTGTAAACAGCACCGGTCAATTCTATTTTTACTTTAATTAAAAATCGCCAAAGTTGCAACAAAATTCACATTTTGCTCATATTTGTCCTTACGCTGAACTCCTGCTATATACGCCATCAAGATATATGAGGTACCGCAGTGTAGGTCGAAGCATGCTCTTTAAATTGATGTCAAATTTACGTGTCTGTACCTTGCCCACTTTCGTCAACGCGGTGTAGAGTACAGCTACGTTTTCAAAAATGTTTTTTTTTGACTGTCGTTTCTCAAAAACCCCACCTCCGATTTCCTTCATATTTTGTAGTTATATAGCCCATGCTATGACCTACACGTCTTCGCAAAAAGGAAGGTTCCCTCTCAGCACAACTCGGGATAGCCCGTGGGATAGAACGTGGAGTGCAGAGCACACGATGTACACCGCGACCGGGAGAACTACGCCAGAGAGTTAACAGGATTAGTGGCGTCTGCTACTGCTGACGTCTCCGGCTTTGAATGGCAGAGCTCAGGATGCAGACCGACCGCAAATCTCATCCTAGAAATATATTTTGAGTCTTTCTGACTCGTTTTTCCCACATTCGAATCTCAATGCCGTTCACGTGAAGTTCAGCGACGTTCTGAGCCGGTGTCTTGTGTTTCCGACATGAATTCCAAGTACAGTATGCATTGCGTGTACTGTGCTGACTGTACGGTGCTATGGTAGCCACCTCAAGCCAAAAAAATCGAAAGAACTATGCTTTTCTTATCAGAAACAAGTTGGGAATGCCGGGCAGAATGATGCCTTGAACCGTGATACCATCAAAATGTAATAATCGCGCGCAATAAAACAGAACTGTACACTTTTTAAGCATCAAGTCGTCAAGAAATGGTTTATTTATATACAATTTTTTTCAGAAAAACGATAATACAGATCATGAAGCTTGTAAGGTATAACCTGGCTGGATGCCGCCATTAATGTTTCTTTTCAGAAGGTTCTCTCATTGTTCCTCGGAAACTCTGGACATCTTGACAGTGACGCGTCCATCTCCTTTCACGTTTTTCGTCCACATGTGGAAAGACTGGACTCCAACAGCGGTTCGCGCTGTCTTCCATTCTTCCTTCATTGAGACCTGGGTATATGTTTCTAGGGAACTTGTTTCTAATAACAAAAGCGTCGTTCCATTGATATTTTGGCTTAAGATGGATACCATAGCACCGCACAGTCAGCACAGTTACTCGCGATCCATACTGTACTTGGAGTTCATATCGAAAACACAAGCCACCGACTCAGATCATCGCTGAACTTCATGGGGAACGGCATTGAGATCCGACTGTGGAAAAAACGAGTCAGAAAGACTCAAAATATATTTCTAGGATGAGATTTGCGGTCGGTCTGCATCCTGAGCTCTGTCATTCAAAGCCGGAGACGTCGGCAGTAGCAGACGCAAATAATCCTGTTAACTATCTGGCGTGATTCTCCCGGTCGCGATGTACATCATGTGCTCTGCACTCCACGTTTGTAACGGGCTATCCCGAGTTGTGCTGAGATGGGACCTTCCGTTTTGCGAACACGTGTAGGTCATAGCCTAGGCTATATAACTACAAAAAATCAAGGAAATGGGAGGTGGGGTTTTTGAGAAACGAGAGTCCAAAAAACCCCATTTTTGAAAACATAGCTGTACTCTACATCGCCTTGACGAAAGTGGCCAAGGTACAGACACGTAAATTTGCCATCAATTTAAAGAGCACACTTCGACCTACACAGCGGTACCTCATATATCTCGATGGTGTATATAGCAGGAGTACAGCGCAAGGACAAATATGAGCAAAATATGAACTTTGGCGATCTTTAATTAAAGATCAAAATAGAATTGAACGGTGCTGTTTACACACACTAGAAGTCTTTGTACCTGACATATTGTGCAAAAAAAATCTATAGTTTGGGACTGTCCGATAGCGAGGAATAAAATGTCAAAGTCGTTCCGTCAGAAAGCTCCGTCGCCGAGTGAATTTTTCTTCTTTTTTTTTTCGGGTGGACCACAACACATAGAGCCAAAATATTTGTTGCCCCTGTGTGTTGCAGTACAATATATAATTTTTCGAGGGAAATCGGTGATGGTGTCCGGAGATGGGGGGGGGAATCACCCATATATTAAAGGGGCAATAAACAGGTATGCAAGGTGCACTTTTTTCTAATGCAGTGTGATTCGTTTCCTAGTGTAACGTTTAGCAAAAATTTTTGTTGCAAAAAAGTAAATAATGGCTCGAAACCAACTCTCATGCCCTGCCCTGCGATGCCCTGGCGACAATAGCCACGCATCATTTTGACGTCGCGCATCATTCAGAATGCGGGGCGCCTGTACACTGACCTTGTTTTAATATCGGGTAGTGAGGTCAATTCTAACCATATTTACACTTGTCAAACCCAAGGTAGCCAGATCAAAAGGTACCAAAAGCCCACAATATTCCATTTCACGCGCGTACTATCTTTTCAGCGCTGTATTGCTCCGCGAGATCACAGTGGTGTTCTCACAACCGCACGCTGCTGTTTGTGTCAACGAGGCCCGTCATTGGCTAGGAGTTTGAAATCTCCAGTGACTGGAATGCAGCTTTGCTACACGTGCGGGACGTGTGACATAGGTGCTCTCCTAGTAGGAAGGAGAGAATGGCATTGTTTCGTGGTAAAGGCGCTCGCTAGAAGTAAATGAATTTCATAATTGGATATCGTGTTCTTTGATAGAGCATAATAACTGGAGCTGCCCCTTTAAGCATGTAAGTATTAAGCATAGAAATGAAACCAACCAGAGTCTGACGGCAGCCACAGATGCTCCACCAGGTGTGGAAATCCTGGACATGACCTCCTTTCTGAGCAGTTCCTCAGGCAGTGGATGATTGCTGCCAAAATGGACAACTGCTGCCGGTACCAGCTGAGCCTTCCAAGGTCAAAAGTGAGCTGCTACACAATTCCCCACGCAAAAGCCTTACATTTACTATGGTACAGCCTGGTTCCAAGACTGTCTTAGGTGGTGACGTGTCTGAAATGATGGTAACAACTCAAAATATGGGTCAATAAAAATGGTGGGCCCTTACAGAGGTAAAAGTCCTGGTTAGGATGCTGGAGAAAACCACGCACAAAATCCATGACGTCAGCCACTGGAAATGGGACAACATAGATAACACTTGACACACACCAGGGCTTAGAACGTGCCTCTTTCTTGGGGCAGGAAAGTTCCCTGCAGGACCAGTCTATTTGGGAAGTAGATTCGAAGCAAGGCACTGCTGTATGTTCTTGCTTTTTGTACCTCCCGTATATGGCGCAGATGATCTGTCTCCAGTGGTCGTTCCTCCAGCAACATCCTGCATTCATCTCCAATGTACTCTTAAGCAGGGAAGGAAGGACACCAACCTCTGCCTGCGATAGTCTGCAGCCAGGTACTTGGCATCTTCTATGGTCAACTGGAAAAATTCTTCCCCTGGCTCTTCTGTTGTAGAAGAAACTCAGTTACTTTTGTCGTACAAGTAATAACAAAAGTCTTACCCATGGTATAAGGCAGGGAATGTTCCAGGTCAAAAAGGATGCCCTTTCTCTCTCCAATCTGCCACAACCATTTCAATAACTCTTCACTTACAGTCAGACTTAGAGTCACTTACATATTTGATGTCTTCTTCGTGAATTATTAACTGGTTCTCTCGGTCACTTGTTGATACATCTTCCTTTTTAATGACCTCCTGCAGCGTTTTTTTAATCACTACCGGGTCATCTGTTTTTGGCACATTCTTGCATACCTCAACTGATGTCCCTTGACAAATGGTTTTGTTTGATGGTTCCACTACGAGAGGATCTTTGGATCTTTGGATGGAAGGGACAGCAGTTGATGTCCCTGGAGAAATGTCTTTCGTTGATGGTCCAGTAGGCACCACATTGTGCACAGCATCATGGTCTTTGAATGGCACTGTGTAAGTCCGACTGACATGCGCCTGTTCTCCCATCATTTGACTTGGCCGAAATAGAAGCCTGCAGGCATTTTTCTTTTATGGGAAGCAGTTTGCAACAATTTTTATATTTACTCTTGGGTACACTAGTACCGGTTTTTACCCCAATGTGCCAAAACGGTGCATATAAAAAATAACCACCTGACTACTGCCTTTCCCCCAATAAGGCCAAGTTTCCTCAGTGTTGTATCCTGGAGGTTTTTCTTGCCTACAATCTTTAAAGAAAGCAGAGGTTCAGAGGTCGCAAAGACAAAATAAAAGACACTAACCTCAAGACGCATGTACACACACACAGGGTCTCCTGCCACAGGTCCTCGCAGTCTGGCAAGGCCCCTAAGAATACATTGGCTTTCCTTTACAACCTTATTTTCCCATTGAGCAGCATTACTCCGTACTTCCTACTTGAATGCAAATCCATTATTTCATAATTATTGGTTTTACTTTGCAGCACACTTATGAGAGTTTATTGCAGCAGAAAGTGTACATCTGTCAGCAGACATATTGAAATGACAAACTGTGGTTTCTTCCAAATTTGCTCAGGGGAATGATACATAGTAGGAATGGACAAGTGTTTCCGTAGTGGAAATAAATTAGCACTTTTTTCACCTAGAAAGGTGCCAATTTTTTCTCTGCCTCTATCCGCTCTCGAAAAGACAGTTGAACAGCTTTTGAATAATGGTGATGATTAGAAAATCCAAGTAGAAGGAGCAATTTGGCTATATTTGGAGTCAAAGAATCCCACAATGAATCTATGTCCGATCAAAATTGTAAATGAAATTTTCTCAGAGAGGTTCAACATGGCACATACATCAAACAGGCAGAAAATGGATAGGCTAGACGAGTGGAATTTCTCAGATAAGACGGAGGTTTTGGAAAATGTTGTGGGAAAGTGCTTGAGGCGAACGGAAAACACACCACAGTGATGGTCTTCCAAATGGGATGATAGGAACTGACAAGTTGACAATCTCATCTTGCTAAATGTCAATGCCTTGGAGGCCTGCTTCGACCATAATGTGCGATATGAGCAACAACTTGATCCCTCCCTGGCTATCAAATAATCCAAAAAGAAATATGTTTCCATATGTAGCCACCTTCGTGATACCGGGTGATTTTAACCTCCCTTCAAAATTTGGCTTCTCACAATGACAGCACACAATGTGACTTTGACAGAGCAGATAACACTGGAACAACTTATACGATCAATTCCAATTGTATCTTGACGAGCCTGGACATTCTACTGAGCGACAGGACATGATATCAGAAGGGCACAAAGAAGGAGTAGAGCCAACTTTGGCCAACTTTATGTGCACCAACCCTGCTAAATGTTGTCATTTTTTAAAGTCCAGAGATGCTAACCGATAATACCATTATGGCAGTATTTTCAATGGGTCTTTATAGGATGACCTCTGACTAGATTCCTGGTGTAGTTAGTACTGGTCGAATTCACTTCCTTCTAACGTATAACGTAAGACTCTCCAAAGTTATGCCAGTTGAGAAAAGTGGTTCACCCGAGTAACATCAAAGGTTGTACAACATATTGTTTGCAAGAATGTTCTTGCATCCTTAGCATGGAATAATGTTATCGATGCATGGGTTGCATCAACCACTTGACAGACAATGCATGCTTTCTCCGATTGATATAAAACAGTTCTCGTTCGTTCTAGTACAGTTGCTGTTTCCTCCGGAGGGCTGCTCGGTTAACATGAAATTTGTGATCCCACGCAGCAGTATACACTGTGCTTTGAACCGGCACGTATCAGTCAAAGGTGCTCAAAGTGAAACTGAAAATGTTCCCCTTTTGTGTATATAACTATTCTTTGGACCATGTACCCCTTAGCTTTGTCTCTGATTTTAAATATTTATGCCTTACTATTTGGTCTGACCTATGTTTGAATAAACATATGGACAACATTTGTTCTAAAGCTTCCAAATGTCGTTAATACATTTCTTGCACTCATCTTTTTTGAATGTCAAATTAACTGCATACAAATCTTGAATACTGTGACGTTACACCAAGCACTGCACTGAGAAGCAAAGTCTCACTAACTCTCTTGTATCAGATTATGCATAACCACATATTTGACACAGGTGGTTCTGGTTAGACAGACAGACATTGGTTGGTGTTATCTGTCTGGCTAATCTTGTTTGTATTCAACAAGATAGACATCTGCCATGCCAACACCACTAGAAACTTGAAACCACTAGAGTTGCGACTGGAATGCACTGCCAGTCAGTTAATGTGCACTTTTGGTACTTGGAATTTGCTTTGTGAAGGCCAATTGACATCTTTTCACAACATGATCAGTGTACAAACAACAGTATCGAGGCGGGGCTTGTTTCACACCAGCAGTAATGAAAAGATAAGAAATGCTAAGATTTTAACAGTACGGGAAATTGCAGCAGGAGAGAAGGGCGCGAAATCCTCAGCATAGCTTGCAGGGTGGGATTTTTCTTAAAAGTGGGACTTTTTCTCATCACATGACGGAATGGCACATAACACATTCTTCTCTCATTTCTGTTTTAGCCCAAGATCGCGATTAAGTGCATACTTGATATTTTAAAAAAAGTAATCCCTAGTTGAGGGCCTATGCCCGCGTGTAGGTTAACTTGTCTCGTATGGACTCACCATGCCATAATTTTTCAAACGTACGTTGAGCTTACATAACCATTTCAAATGGGTCCTCGCAAATCTCTAAAATGATAATAATCATAGAGAATGCACTCGTGCTTCTTTCAATATTCAGGTTTGAGCAGACATAAACGGTGTTCCCTGAATATTAAAGTTTCTCCAATTAAATACACCACCAGCATACGAAACTCGATAGAGACCTTATTATTTACTCTTTACAGTCCTTCTACTCCTATGTTGGAAGCACTTACACTTTCTTTTCCCAGTAAGAGAGGATATCCCAGAGTGTAATCGATGGCACAAATTCCTCCGTCAGCCGTTCTCCTGACTCCAGTTGCAAGCAGATGGTTGTAGTCCCTTGGTCCAACCCTTGGCATTGACCCTCACGCAGTTCCAGTTGGGCATTGTTGGGGAGGTTTGTGAGTGACACCAACAGGGTTGGGTTCAACTTGTTGTTGTGGTGACTAAAAAAAGTGTGTCCCTTCCTGTCAAATATTGTCTTTTTACGAGGTATCACCTATAATCTGCCGAGTGGAGCTCTAAAACCAATAAGGTATTGAATTTTGCTTCGAGAGTGCTACGTAAATACTTTGCACGAAAGATGGAAATGGCTAGTGCTTTTACTTATTCCCCCTGTATCTCACGCTTCCGCAAGTAAAAAAAAACTCTTTTACATAACTCCAAATTTATTACGTACATTACTCATCTACGCACAATTATTGGAATCCCAAATGCTAAACTTGTTTTCTGGACAACTGATTCTTATATCTTACACATCCTCCACTCCATGTCCCTGGGATCTCCCAAGGATGTACGAGATACCAGTAATTATTATGTAACGTCCTCTTGTGGACACAACGCAGGACGTTTGCAATTTTTCTGGGATGTCTCAGGGATACTTTGTTATACTGCAACAAATAACCTTTGTGAAAAAGATTGCCATTTTTCTTTGTTTCATTCCTCAGTGACTTTTGATTTGCTAAAGCTACAGTTGTTGTGATACATTTATTAGATTATTCCCAGGATTAAAACAACATAGATAAATGCCAACGAAATATTTCTCAAGGTTGTATGACTGCTCTCCTGATTGTAGATAGACAGCATTTTTTTCTTTGGCACGTTCTTCTAGGTATCTCGGCTCACTGTGGACGGATATGATAAACCAAAAGGAATGAAAAGCGCAAACACGTGGAACTTTTTTTGCCCACCTGTTGTCACCAGTTTTGCTGCCCAGGTATATCTGGAGAGCACTCATTGGCCAAAGTTGATGTGGGTTAGCGGACGTTGCTGCGAGGAATCAATGGACTGTTCCTCGAGTCTGGTCGAGTCAGAGATGTCATCAATGACAGCTTTTTTGGTCGCAGAAAACGAGAAATTTAGCGGCACAGAGGCTCGTTCTTGTTGTTTGCACCTTGTGTTTGTCTGTGTTTATGTTCAGACAATGGTTTGGAATGCTACGCTGGGTGAAAGAAATAGAGTATGCACCTGTAGGGACTGATTTGTTTACTGTGTGTTTGGGTTACGAGAAGTGATGCTCGAATTGTAGGAGCAGCGGTGTTGAGTAAATGTGTGTCCAGCCTTGTTTGTCTGTGTAGTGGCACACCAAAATGGGAACATCTCATGCCACATACTGGCATAAAAGAACGGAATGAAATAGAAATGAAATTACATCGACTTGACATTTACTTCAACAGACGCTTCATCTGCCATCCAGGAGACATCATCAGTGCGATCACACACGATTTGAGGAGGTCGCTATATGCATGTCTGGGCCACAGTTCACACTACACGCAAGTGGGTCACGTCGAATATTCCACGACTCCAGAAGCTACCTTCGTTCCTGAGCCAAAGTTTCTGCATTCTTCAAGTTAAAAGCAGGGTGTCGAACCGCAAACAATACGGGTTCGGTTCGGGTACGGGTTCGCGTTGCTTTGATTTTGTTCCGGTTCGGCCATGCCAAAAATCGAACCGGTTCTCAAACCGGTTCTCAACCTCGAACCGGTTCCCGAACCGGTTCAACGCTCCATGTTCCATAAAACTGCTTTTATCAGGAAATGCGTGGCTAATAGCGTACGGCTGTTGTCTGCATTGACGTTTTTAGCAGTCAGGTACTCCCTTTAGCGAGAGAAAGGAGAAATGGATGAAGCGCCGTAGACCTGCTACTTTCTGTTCCTAAAATCTCTTTTTTCACACGCGCAGTGCCAGCAAGATACACTTAAAGGAAGCCTAATAAGATGGACAGCGTTACTTGCGATAGACGACGGTACTTGCCGGCAGACTGCATTCGTAGCGTGAATCGATCTGAAACCGTACGGAAGCATGTCGAAAATAAGCCTGCAAGCCTTACTCTGTCCGAGCTCACAGCAGTGTACTAGTTAATCCACAACACAAAGGCAAGACAAAGGCGACACAACTGCACTACCAATAAGCAGAACTGCATTTACTTTTCAAACCACGACCAATCAAACAGGCCTTGTTCTGCGTATGCTGCTTCTCCACTTCTCATGTTTCTAACTTGTGTAATTTTTACTGCTCACGTGTAAAGGGAAATGTTGGGAGCTTACTTAATCACATATTCGTCCTATAGAGCTACATAACTGGCCTACTCCATTCCTGTTTCATTCGTCCGCTTGGTGCCTCGTCTCTGAAGAGTAGACGCGCGTGCGTGGGGCGCTAGACACGGCGCTCACAAGGACAACTGCGCTTGAGCGTGTTAAAAAGGAGTATACTTACTATATGTCCTCGTTTGTCTGCTAGGTGATAATTTCCGAAATTCATGATGTGGACGTGTGATGATGATACCAATGTGTCTTCGTTCTGGTATTGAGAGGAACTCTTATGCTGACTTCTTTTATGTCCGAACCGTTTTGTTGCGAACCGGTTACCGCTATTATTTTTTACGGTTCTGCTCCGGTTCGGGTTCAACAGTGTCATGAAAATTTCGGTTCGGGTACGGTTCCGGCAAAATTAACGGTTCGGGTACGGTTTGCGGTTCGGTTCGACACCCTGGTTAAAAGTGTGCCCCGCTGTCAAACAATTATCAAAATTGTCAGAAGAATAAAAATGACTGCAAGGTACGCAAAACACAGGAGTAAAAACTGGGACTGGTGTATGCCCCGCGATTCCATCATTCCCTTAATCAAATCTGGTGCAGATGACCTCTTCACTTCTGGACACCTTTCAGCCCAACCTGAGGTCTATCCTACTCCATAGCCGCCTGAAAACTGTCAATGCATAAAATGGAACTTTCCCTTGACTGGGCAATGGGCTGTCGTTACACATGCATCTTCTGCTCGTTCTGTCCCAACATTCTCTATATAGGTGAAACAGAACAAAAGCTTCATGAAAGGTTCCGGGAACATCGTCGACTCGTACATTTACAAATTTCTGAGGTATCAGCAACCACCAGACAACCTTGGTTTCTAAACATTTCTCTAGTCTCGGCCACACTATTAGAGAGTTTTAGCCATGGTTTTAGCAGACCGTTGATAATGTGGCTTGCGTTGAACCGTATCAACCGGAGCCAATCAGTGGGTAAGATTCTGAGTCATACACGACTGCGATTGGTTCCGATAGACACGATAACCTTATCAACGGTATACTAAAACTCACTATTGATAACATTCGCGTTATTGTTCTCCTCTCCAGTTTCCATTCCGCAAACGCGCGACAGTGTTGCGTGTTGCCAGGTCTACTGAAATTTCAGTAGATCTACTGGACTTCGAGTCGGTCTACTGAAATACTGAAAACAAGAACAAAACGCGCTCAAATCTACCGAATTTCTTGCTAGCAGCGTGATTTTACATAGCGAACTCCAACTGATGTTTGCTCACACTGTCTGGTTGCATTGTAGCCCGCGTATGACCGAGAAAATCATGTCGTTTTGACATAGTGAGGGGTCTACGCGTTATCTGGCATCTGCAAGCAGTCACCTTTAAAAAGGCGAGCGGCTGCCCAAGTAAAACAATTTATAGCAAAGACATTGCACAAGTATGCATATTCAACAGGACACCCGGTAACATATAGCAAACATGACATGTTCCGACGAGCTTCGGTCGTTAGGAAGTTTCGTCTTTCGTTGTAAACCTCCTCTGCTTTCCGCATTCGAGCGCGTGCGTGGATATATGGGATATTTTCTGAGGTGAACCTCATGAAAACGAAACAGCTTTCGACAGAAACTATCACTGGACTGCAGCACACAGAGCTGATAGAGCAGACTGATAGGAGACAAGAACTGCTGCAACTTCACTGGTGACTTAGTAGAAACTGAATGTATACATATATAAGCCAGAGTACCGTAATTTCACACGTATAAGCCGCACCGCAGATAAGCCGCAGGCCGCGTTTTTAGGAAAGCTTTGAAAATTTTTTGGCAGATAAGCCGCGGGCAAACGATACGACTGTTTCGTGCGACAAAGGAGACCATAGAGAAGGCTATAAACCCTGTGGTCCATACTCCGGGGTCAGCTCTAGAGTTCTACCAAGATCGGATGTTGCCCTTGTTGGGCGTTTTTCATGGATTGATGGGGTCAGTGGCCTTCCAGAAGACCACTTTCGTTAAAGCTGCTTTGGGGAATGCACCAGGAAGATCAATCTACTCGAATGTGGACCCGTCCCTGTTACCCTCTGTTCGTGCATCGGCAGGGCAGTGCTGTTCCAGAGACGCTGTCGGTCCTTTTGTTAAAACCGGCGTATGGGGAAAATACCAGGAAAAAATAGTCAGCAGATAAGCCGCAGAGTGCCCATGAAAAAAAAAATCGCGCATAAGCCGCGGCTAATACGCGTGAAATTACGGTACATGCAAGGACGTCCTTGCTGTGTACACCCTATAAAAAGTAAAATTTAGTTATTCTATCGCCTATATGTCGTGATAGTTGGTGTTTATTTATCATACGTCCCACTATAGTTAGGTCGCCGTGGAGCGTTTCGCCCTTGTTTTTAGTACATCTACTGAATTGTACTGAATTTTCTGATGCCGACCTCCTGAATTTTCGCCTAAGTGACCTGGCAACACCGTGAAACCGGGAAGAGGGTCGGCCCGATACATTATCTGAACACTACCCATCCAACGGCCTGAACGAAAGACTGGTTCTAGGCTTCTAATCAACTGTCGACCAGTGTTACAATGCTGCACTAGTTCCGGCACTAGCTTCCTGTTCCCCCTTTTTGTTCTGATGAAGAGCGTCCGCTCGATACGTTTTTACTCCAGTGATCAAAATTGAGCTTGTTCATCACTACTGGACAATGGGGCACACTTTTGACTTGGAGAATGCGGAAACTTTGGCTCAGGAACAAAGGTGGGGTGACAGGAAAAAGAGACGGTATAGGTCATAGGAAACACATGAGGTGGGAATTTCCTTTGCTTCATACTTTTTTCTGCAAAGTGATACCATGTGAAAAAAATATGTGTAACCTTTGCAAAATTCACACTGTATATCCTCCTTGGGGAGAACAGACCTTATAGCGTTTCGTTTTCGTTGACCTCGTGGCCGAAATAGGAGAAATCAAAAAAGTTTGGAGACAGTTTGTCCTTTCTGACAAGCAAGTTCCCACACTTCAAAGCGACACTAAGCTCTCTGAGATTTACTCAAGTCGGCTAATCAGCTTCGCAAAGCGAAAGTGAATCCAATCGGAGAAACTGTCATTTAATCGTCTTCTGTCGCCAAAGAAATCATTGCAGACAACTCACTATAATTCATAGTCTGCAGGATTCAACTGTTGTTTCTTACAGGCATCTTCCAGAACCTGCAAGGAAAATAATATTTGTTTACCACGACGAGGCAGACGACAGAACACCAGTGGCGGTGCCAGGCGGCCGCCACCATCCATCCGGCCGTTGTTGCGTACGTGAGGATATCGCTACATGTCATGGCTCTCGTCATCGTCGCTCTGTTTCTACCGGTAACTCGAAAACAACAACTGGAATAACAAGGAATGTCGTCAGTACAAGTCTACAGCGACCTGCTGCCAGTTTTAATCCAATGCTTCGCCATAATACTCCTCGGGTATCTCTCCGGCCGCCTCAAATTTATCGCATCTACGGAAGCAAACGGTCTGAAAGTATTCGTAACGTATTTTGCCCTACCAGCAGTCGCCTTCAAGTCGTTAGCGACGTTAAAGCTCGGCGACGTTAACTGGAAATTCCTGGCGTGCATCATCCTTGCAAAGACCGTTGTTTTTACGGCAGCTGTTATCTTAACGCTACTGTTGTCTCGACGGTCTTACGCTAATGCCGGATTGTATGCGATAGCATCATCTCAAAGCAACGACTTCGCCCTTGGTTATCCAATCATCTCTGACGTCTATTCAAAAACTCATCCCAGCTTCTCACACTACCTCTATTTAGTGGCTCCTGTCCAACTAGTCCTCCTGAACCCCATTGGGTTTGCTTTAATAGAATATGGAACTAGAGGGAACACTTCACCTCCCCTATTGCGCAAACTTATTTCCAGTCTGGTTGCAATCGTCAAAAACCCGGTAGTTTTTATGCCAATAATAGCAATTATCTGGAATGTATCGACCAATGGTGGCCCAATACCCAGCATTTGTCTCAAGGTGATAGATACGTTAAGTGAGGCATTTTCAGCTTGTGCACTTTTCCTGCTTGGGCTCAATATGGTGGGACAGCTGGGATCAATGGAAAAATATGCTGCTCTCACGCCTGTCCTCATCATTTCAGCCAAGATTCTCGCTTGTCCTCTCCTCCTGCGCCACTTTGTCCACGTTCTCAATGTCGGAAGCACCCAAAATGAGACGCAAGATTTGGCCAGCTTGGGTTTTCTCTATGGGATGCTTCCAACTGCTCCCAGCGTTTTTATCTTTGCATCTCAGTATGGCCTACCAACGGCTGCCGTGTCCACCAGCATGGTGGCTGGAACTCTCTTATCTGCGCCTTTTATCTTCATCTCCGCAACAGTGGCACAACTGTCGAAATTGGAGGACTTATCGTCCACGATGCGGACAACTGTAGTCTACACTGGTGTCGTCAGCGCCGTTTGTAGCCTTTGGGTTCTCTTTGTACTGAGACGCAAGATTTCCCGGGTCACCCACGGGACAACCTTTTGTCTCGTCTTGTCTCAGCTCATTCTCGCAGTAGGTGGGATACTCTGGATGACTGTTCCTCAAGGAACAACCTCTGTCTTACAGTCTGTCGTGGCCCTGAGTGGAACGTTTGCGTCACGCATCTGGACAGCTGTGCTGTCCATCTTGTTGTCCATCCTACACTGGCGAAGCCTCTGCTTTGTGCTACGCATCCGTTGGCTCATTATTCTTGGGGGATTCTTTCTATCAGCCTCCATCACGGCTGTTCTCACCCTCAGTGTGACACCAGCAGGCACGGTGGACCCAAACTTTCATTACGGCGATGTACAGGCCAATGTTGCGGCTGCTGTGCTCGCTGTTGCCCTAGTCATCACCGTCATTGGAATGATCGTACAACGACGCTTCCATATACAGACGCACGGATATGTTCCACTGGCGAGCAGTGATGAATGCACTGGGAACTGCCAAACGTGCAACCACTCCTCCAGTGATGAGCAACAGTGTGTTGTGCCTGACGTGGAGGACCTGCTAGCTTATGAACAATCATCCGCAGTTCCATCTACGTCGCAAGTCTGTGGACCTCAGTTTCATTGCAGCAAAGACCAAACGTCAGAATGCCTGACTGCAGTTGAAGACTATAACCATCAGCTAAACTCCCAGGGCATAGACCAAGAAGATCCACACCAAATATTTCGTCATCTTGTCTTGCTTATTCTTTTGTGTGCATCTATGGTGGTTGGATTGGCAGTGTCACTCTGGAGACCCCTGACAGATGCTCCGACTGGAATTTTAATGGAGCTGGAATTCATGGACATCCTGCTCAATTACGGGCAGGGCATTTTAGCCTTTATGGTGTTTGGACTAGACACAAAGTACATCTTGGGCCTCTTGATTGCTGCGTTGAGAGCAATCACCCGCAGGGACCCAACGCACTCTGCACTGACAAAGCAGACTTGCAACCAGTTCCTCCGTTACCACTACCGACAATGTGTTGCAGAAATTGCGTCACCGAGCACGGGAATCAACGGCATGTCATTCCGTGGATCGGATCTTGTGGACTGGCTACTAAATGTTGGACTGTGCCAGGACAGGATACAGGGAGAACGTTACGGGGAACAGCTTCTAGAGGGCAAGGTTATCAGGCACATAGCGAGCAGACAACATTTTGTTGATGGCCGTTACATTTATATCTTTCAAACGTGTTTGCTACGGGAAGCCTGAAACCGTACATTGATTGCTAAAATCGAATTAGTTGTGTTTGGGCAACCGCACTGTTCAACTGCTTGATGATCAAAGAAATGGCTAGTCTTAATAAAAACAATTGTTTGACACGGCTTGACCTCTGATATCTGTCAAGTGATAGCACCTTGCTCCAAGTTATGCGAGTTTTAACAAGATGTTCAATAAAACGTCTGACCAGAAAAGTGCCTTTAATACGAATCAGCTGAGACTACAATCAATTAGACTATAGTTTGTGATGCACCTTCTGCTGGAATTCCTGCTCAATACCCTGCTCTTACAAGGTGCATAAATTCCATTCCGTCCCACTCGAGATCTTAAGACATCAAATAACTGGTACGAAACTTTTGGGGGCTATAACACATTCTTACTAAATAAAAACAAAGGTAAACGTCAGTGGACGTTAAAAGAAGACTCCTTACTTGCCAAATGCTGGTGTTTTTGGCCGCTTTAATGGTTTGTTGACGACCATTCGGGTACAACACAACAAGCGACACGGAAGCCGCCATATTGGATGGATGCCCTAGTGGCTTTCCGTCGTACTATCGAATGATAGCGCCACCTAGCCTGGGCCTGGCGTCAACGTCAACGCGTCAAACTAACCTAAACTGAGTGTTGTGTGTGTGTGTTCTCTTTCTTTCTCTTTATATCCTTTATACCTCTCTTTTCTATTTTCTAAATCTTCGCCTGTGGTGTTTTATCACCTGCCTTGATACAAAAAAGGTTAGGCGAGACTGAACCTGAACTGAGTGGATTTGGTGGACTCAAGCCCAGACTGGATCCCTATTAACGAGACGACGAATGAAAGGACTGTTCCACGAGGACAGCGCGGAATGCACCATCTGCAACACCGAAGAAGACGAAGACCTCCGGCTCTTCGCGCGTGACTAGCGTAGCCACCCTCTAGCGGTCGTTCGAGTCGTTTGAGTCAAAATCGCCATTACGTTATCCCAGGAGACTTTTTTCGGCTGTAGGCTATGGTGGCTAGATGAATATTGTCTGGTGTGTGTCTTTGTTTTCATTGTGTGCATATGTATGTACATATATATCATGATGAGGGGACGAAACAGGTTGTTGCTATTGCTGTGCATAATAAATCTTGTTTTGACATTGCGAGGTTGAAATTTGGAGGTGATCGTGTTTGACTGATAGGAAACTTTATACATCGAGGAACAAAAAGAAAGATTAACCGGCCTCGTTGCTGTGACATTAAAAAAAAAAAGAACTAAAAGTAAGAATAAACAAAGAAAAGTAACCTGATAAAAGAAAGAGATACAAAAGTTGAAAAGGACGGTTGCCATCAGCTTTGTGACATCCAAGCTACGCATGGGACATACCAGCGCGCTGGGACATACCAAAGGAGGCGCTGGCTGTGTTGGCGCTGGCCATTCTTTGATCTTTTGCCGCCTCATGGGAGGAGCTTATTTTCGACGTCAGAGTCGTCGTTGCACCGCCCAAAAAGCCTGAATCCGAGCGGAATCCGCTTATCAGCCATCTAGTCCGCGCCATATTGATGCTGTCCGCCAGCTGGTCGACTCCTTCGTGGCCGTGTTCAATGCAGTCTACAGGAATAATCGGCTTATGACCCACTGGCGCCAGTGATAAGTGGGGCTTTGTTGCCAAACAAAGAGTTCAGGGTTCGAAAGGCTTTCGAAGTAAGAAGTACGCACGTGTCTTCTCTCCTTGGATTGTAAACAACGATCAGCATCAATATGGCGTCTGCGACCTGTTGACGGCTGGATAACAATAGAGAACGACGAGGGAGGTCGTTCAGCCGTGACGTCGCATGACGCGCTTTCAGTTAGGCTCCTCCCAATGGCCAAACTCTCTCTATAAATGGCTCTGGGGGGCTGCACCCACAACAAGGAGCGGCTCTTCCCTCTGCTCCAGACAGAGCCGTGTATGCCAAAGGGAGTCTGGCCATGGAACGTGCCTATACCTGGAGCTCCACCCACTTTTTGAGCTCTCTGGCCAATCACGAGCCAAAATACAGTTCGCTATTAACCCCAGGTTATCCAAGCTATATATTACCTGTATTAACTGGGTGCCGACATTTTCGGGAAACTGGATTGGATTAGATTGAATAGGATATTCCCTGACGACCTAGCAACATAATGGATTTTGCGTCCACTTTTAACGGCGCCATCTGGATGGTGAGGGGCACGCCGGGAAGACGCAGAATAGCAGAAGGCAGAAGTAGCAGAAGCAGAGGTGCTTGCTAGCAGAACTGATTGGCCGGCAGAACCGTTAGTTGGAACAGACTGCCGGTATTATCCGTATTTTAACTATGAAACATAACAAGACTCAACCAAGAACGGGCAAAGGTGTGTATATGAATAAAAGTATGTCATAAAATGGAAAATTTTCGCCATTTGTAGCGTTTTTCTCGCTATTTGCCTGTGATCGCTGTCGTTACTAGGCCTAACAAGGACGACGAAACATATTATTTTCAGGTAAACATCGACACTGGAGCGTAATTTAAAGGTGATTTGCAAGATAATTGCAACAGAATGTACACTTACGGAATAAAATTGACGTAGTTTGTGAAAAAAAATTGTCATGAAATCCTCGCTTCGCCGTTCCAAGCTACGCCGCCATTTTCGGGAAAATTTTGGTGTCATGGCGGCCCACATAGAAAACAGCAGCCAATGAAAAACGCTCAATTTGATTGACAGATCGAGCCCCTTTTTTAGGCTCCTCCTAATGGCCAGACTCCCTTTGGCATACACGGCGCTGGCTCCAGACTAGCGTAGCCACCCTCTAGCGGTCGCTCGGGTCAAAATCGCCATTGCTTCCTGTCCACCACGTGATCCCCTCTAAAGTTTCGGTTTTGCAAGGCTTTGTTTCTCGCGCTGCTGTCCGTATGATATTGCTTCTTGGAAGTAATTTATTGTGAAAATGTGAGCACCGTCGTAGAAACGACGTATGGTAATGTGTTCCTGTCCCGGCTGCGGCTCTCGTTGAACTGAAATCAGCTCTGTCACGGGAACGCGTTTTGTTCGTAAGTACACGGTAACTTGCTTTAGTCGCCCGTGTGTCTTCGAGTCATCTTGAATTGTTCATTTGGGACCTCAAACTCTGCCGCAGATTCATTTCATATCTTCAGTTGTTGTACAAATCTGATTAATGGAACGGCATTCTTAACCACTTAGCCAAGAAAAGTACATACGTTGGAAGTAACCGTTGCCACACGTGATGTTTCCGGTCCCGCGTACTCCTTTTGCGTTCTGCACACTGTGACTGGTCTTCTAATAGAACAGTAAACATTCGTAACACACAGAAATAAAGTGCAAGCACGCGTTCAACGTAATACTGCCACCTGAACTGCAACACAACTACAGCTCGCGTCGTCTGCTTTGCTGGAGCCATGCTGTCTGGAGGGTCACGTGAGCGGTCACGTGGTAGACAGGAGCATCCCAGAATGCAATGCGAGGTCGGCTACGCTCGTCCCGATAGAAAACTGGGGGGCCGCTCCTTGTGTTTCCTCAACGCCTCCTCTATAAATGTATAATGTATAAATATATTTATAGAGGAGGCGTTGGTTTCCTTCCTCCATGACCCACAAGCAACCTTATGGCGAGACAATGTGGGTTCGAATCGAACTGGTGGAATCTTTTCTTTAGCTGCTGTTTATCAAATTTCAGTCAGTTTTATTACTCCAATAGATCATTATTGCCGTCCAGAAGTGGCAACTGATATGTTTCCGTGAAGTTCGTAAAAAAAGAAAAAGTTATTTTTTAGCTGCACCTCCAGGATTTGAACCTATGAACCCACGAACGAAATCGGAACGCCATCGGGAGTCACGTGGCAATGCTTCCCTCTCTGATTGGCCGATGCACGAGCAACTTCTCAAGTTTTCGGTCCGGGAGCGATTCGCAGCAACTCGGAGCAACTCGAGTTGCTGGAGGTTGCCGGCTGACAGCAACTCCAAAGTTGCTCATAGTTGCTGCAAAAAGTTGCCCCGTGTGAACGTTGCCTAAGTGAAAGCGAAACCTCCAGATTTCCCTCCTCCCTCCAAATCGAAATTCTTCCCGCTAGGCTCCGGCACAAACCCTCTAGATTTGGAGGGAAATCCTCCAACTTGGCAACACTGCCTACACGCGAGTGGAACGTGGAACCACTGATCTCGATTGTAAAAGAAGTAAGCCTTTATACATAGAGATCAGTGAGTGGAACAGCCCGAAACTAATAGTTGAGCTGAATCCCACTAGGGGTTGCGGGGAGTTGTGACTCTCTACCAATGTGCCGTAGTGTTCGCTTTAACGCCCAAACCCTCCTCAACTAAACAAGACCCAAGGGGGCTGCGTAACGGCTTCTCTAATGTCGCCCAACGCGTGCCTTGTTTGAGAGCAGTGAAGTTGAATACATTTACGTATCTGCGAGGGCAAGCGAGTACGAAGTGGCGCTTCTTTTGTGGACAGGACACGAAGGAAAGAAAACGCAGCCGTCGAGCGCGTTTGTGAGTGAAGATGTTCCTCGATTTGCGTCGTACTCATGCGGTGGTGCTTGCTGGCTAGGAAGCAGCAACAGACATTCGGATGGGACACAATCGCAACAATCCAACAAGAAAGTACTTTAGATATGACATCACGACAAACAAGTCCTTCTGTATCATGGGCTTCAAGAAAGGGGAAAGCCTATTTGAACCTACAGGAACCAGCTACCAATTTCACGGCTGCCTATTAATATTAAATACCATGTATGTGGAATAAACGGGTTTACATTTTGCAACATTGATTTTTTTCTCTGGGAATGAATATGCCCACCAGAAGCGGAACCGGTTCAAAACCGGTATGAAGCGTTATTTTTTTGCTCCGGAGCAGAACCGGTACCGGACCGTTTATGATTGAACCGGAACGAAAAACGATTCAGTTCGACACCCTGTGCGTACATCCGTGAACAGATGGAGAGCAGGAAGAGCGTGAAGAGATGGAGAGCCGACTGGAGGATCTTGGGAAAACAGCACAGCCGGTGACAGGATTTGAACCCGTGTCACCTCCCAGGCTCGCCGTGGAAAGCGGACACCCTTACCACGGGAGCTGGTGTACGCCCATCATCTGTAACTGCAAGTGCCAGAACTTTGATATATTTAGAAGAAGGCAAATTTCGAGCTACGTTCCGGATACAAAGGGTGGGATCGTGGTAAGAACACAACGGGAGACAACAATTAAGATACGTGAGTTTACTCTCAAACTAAACAACTTGAGAGGAAAACCGTTCATTGGAGCCCAAGCTGGTTTTTGGGAATCCTCATCCTCTTGGTAGCTTCTCTCTCAGTTCGTGCTCTGGTGAGCAGCCTTGTCTCTGGAACATTTTCTGGTGGTGTACAAGCTTCCCATATCATGCAGCGAAGCTTGTCCAAACAATCTGCCTTGTTCAATATCTCTTTTCTTGTTTTATCGGATGTCACCAGCAAGTTTCCTTTGTTGTCAATCCAAGCCTTGCATAACAATTTTAGCTTGTCGCGACCATGCCTCGGTATCCATTCTGCACTGTCCAGGTGAAACCGAATTTGGACACCGAATGAAACGTCGGGATCCTTTGCGAACTGAAGCTCTTCCACCGGCACAAAACCAGAGAACGTGTTCTCACTTGGCTTGGGCGCTGCTGATAGTTTCGCAATGTTGAGTTGGCTGGCAGGGTAAACTTTGGAGAGGCTTACACCGCTCTGATAATCCAGAAAATTGGACGTTTTAGAAGATAAACAGCGACAAATAAGTCTTGTCGCGATCTTCCCAGTGTGTGCGGCCATGTTGGTTGGGTGCGTTTGGTGGTGGTTAGTTAGTCCTACAACTGGCGGCGCCACTGATGTCGCTTCTGGCCAGCCCTCGTTGAGTGTTCGTCGCATACCTGGATTCAATAGAAACATTGCACTCGCATTTGTGTAGGTTGTACGTGTAAATGTACTCTCAATTTGAATTTTTAAGTTGATTGCACAGTTCCAGCGGTAATGTCAAACAAAATTGGTGGTAGAGGAATATTCGCTATGTCCGGCGTGGTCTAGTGGCTAGGATATCTGGCTTTCACCCAGAAGGCCCGGGTTCGATTCCCGGCGTCGGAACGTTGAAGGTTCCATGGTGTAATGGTTAGCACTCTGGACTCTGAATCCAGCGATCCGAGTTCAAATCTCGGTGGAACCTTATTTTTTGCCAAACAAGTTACACATCTATAACCAACAGTGCGGAGGAGCCTTCGGGGACAATCATCAGTTAAGAATTTGCTCGTAAGAATCTCCTATATTTACCAGGCGTTAATTCACCAAAATTTATACGGCCTTTTCCTTCATCGTGGATTTCGTCCACCAGCTCCCCTGTCTGGATGACATATACGTCTAAAGGATAGCAAGCAATGGCAATCTCATGCACTCATTATTTTGCTGTAAAGCCCTTGAGAGATTTCCATGTGGATATTTCGTTTTTCCGTGCCGGCTGAAATCAAATCGACAGTGAGACACAGAACCCCGCAGTGACGTCACAGACATGCGCTTCTCACCTGAATCGATCCGTCTGGCGTCTCTCGACATAGTTTCCTAGGTTTTAAACCACACTCAGAATTAGCATTCACTATCGTTCCTGACTAAAGGAATCGTGGACTTTCTCGTGATGTGATTGTGGCTGTCACAGGATGGGAAGAGCGTGCCGTTATTTAGCTAGGGATTGGTCCGTTTTGTGAAAGGGTGAGTGTGCATCAGGATCATACAGAGACGGCGAAAAGTCGCCGCATAAACCAACAGCAAACTGTCTTCCAAAGCTCCCGGCAGTTTTCCGCGTAAGATCATGGCTGAAGTGAGCTTCACGAAGCGAGCGGCTGCAGAACTAAGCCGCTGCTTCAACGGCCTGGCCGTCAGAGCCAAAGCCAGCACTTCATCGAGGAAACCAGTCCGTGACTTCTGGGCCGCCCTTCAACGACCTAAGACTGCTGCGGAACTTCTAAGGGACTCGGACTTCCTTTGCAGGTTGTTTCGCTATGTTCACGGGCGTGAGAGGACGTCGCTGGCTTTGGTTTGCCGATCATGGCGTGATGCGCTCTACATGGACGCATGTCTTTGGAAAGGCTTTACGGGTGTTGTTCGTTGCCGGGAAGCCAGGTGTGAACCCATCCAAGTTCGTCGCAGACATTATGAAAGCTTGGAAAGACGTGGTCTGGACTCCGTTTCTATAATCGGCTCCAATGACGAAGACATCCTGGACTTTATCTCCAACGCGCCACCCACATTTCTTCGTGGACGCATCCGACAGTTAGGCCTCAGGTGCAGCAGCCTCTCTGACAAGACGTTAGAGACATTATTAGCAGCAACACCTCGTGTCACTAGCCTGGAACTGTTCGGCTGTAACGAGATAACCGATGCTGGACTGTGGGCCTCCTTAACGCCAGTGGTGACGTGCTTAACGTTAGCTGACTGTATTAACGTCGCCGACGATACGTTGGCAGCTGTGGCCCAGCTGTTACCTGGATTACAAGAGCTCAATTTACAAGCGTACCACGTGACAGATGCTGCCCTCGCGTATCTGGGACCTCGACAAGGCGCAACTCTTGCGGTCTTAAGATTGCGCTCCTGTTGGGAGCTCACTAATCATGGCTTGTTGAACGTGGCACATGCTCTGCCCCATCTAGTGGAATTGTCGCTTAGTGGTTGTTCCAAGATTGGCGATGATGGTGTCGAACTATTGGCGGAGAATTTGAGACAGTTGAGGATCTTGGACCTATCGTGGTGTCCCAGGGTGACGGATGCCAGTTTGGAGTTCATTGCCTGCGACTTGGCGCAGTTGGAACAACTCACCTTAGATCGGTGAGATTCATTCTTCAAACAGTACGCCATTTTTGCAGTCGTATCCTGTGCACACGTGACTTTTTAATTATATGTTTTCGGGAATATGCGAGACTACTGGGATTGGAGGCAATCATTATTATTTTTTTTCTCTAAAAAACAAGCCCTAAAATGAGCATGTACACATGACATTCGGTTTGTGCGGGCCAGGACAAAACACGTGGCCGCTCCTTCTGCGTTCGAGAAGTGCGTGCTTTCGACTGATTCGCATAGCGAGAGATCTCAAATCACGTGCTTATTTCAGTGATGATATTTAGCTGTCCAGTAGTTACGACAGGATGTCCTCGTAACCGCATTTTCGCATAGCTACGGCTCGTATGTACATGCGCCCTGTAAAGCATACTTTGCCACATAGGCCAGCTTGTGCGCAGTGAAGCCCAATTTGAGGTTGAGCGGGTTCGCAAATTGAAATGCAATTTGGAGACTCTGCCAATATGTGTCCTTTGCAGGTGTATGCACATAACTGACATTGGCTTGGGCTACTTGTCCACCATTGGCAACCTGAGCGTACTCTATTTGCGATGGTGCTCGCAGATCCGGGATTTTGGCCTTCAGCACTTGTGCAGCATGAAGAACCTCAAGATCCTCTCATTGGCTGGTGAGTTGACACAAGAGTTTCCCACAGAGACAAAGACAGAGTGTTTCTCTGCAGGTTGCCCTCAATTGACCTCTGGTGGCCTCTCTGCTTTGGCACAGTTACGACACCTCCAAGAATTGGAGCTTACAAACTGTCCGGGTGCCAGCAGAGAACTCTTGGATTACCTAAGAGACCAACTACCCCACTGTCTAATCATTGAGTGAACTCTCCCCTCGGTGTTGTCCTGTAGCTTGACCATTCAACTGAAAACTATTTTTGCTGCCCATGTAGGTTGCTGCCAAAAAGGATTGGTGTGCATTTAAAAGAGCTTGTACAAAAAGCCTGGTTGTGAACGCTTGTAGCAAAACACGCAAGACATCTTGCTCACTTTAGATGCTCCAATTGACAACATTATGCAACTGAACATCTCCACAAAACAGCTTGGGTTCTATCCACCTTCAGGATAATTTCACATCCATTTAAAGATCACCTTGGGAATTTTTCGGAAACTTCTCCAATGCTGCCTTTAGTGCAAAACATGAGTGATATAGGTGTTGAGCTATTTTTGTAAGATGTAGTACCCCTTTTGATGTGTCTTGGAGCGTGAAACTTTTTGCGAGTTTTGGTTTATGAAAGCACAGATGTTCACCTCTTAGGACAGGGTTGTATACTGGAGTCTATCAGGCTAATAAAACGTTAATGCTTCCTTCACTGCCGGTGTTGTCATTCTCCCCTCAAGGAGGAGTTACAACTCAGGACTCTCTCAATGGCGAATCGCTTTCCTAGTGAATGTCACTCATTTATACATATTTTTTTTAAGTGCAAGGTCAGACCTATTCATTCAGATTAGATTCTGTGTATGATGTGCTGCTGAGCATGACATCATTATTTTAGTGAAATGAAAAATCCATGCATGTGATTATTTGATGGCCTCAAGATCCCTCCCCAAGGTAAGCATTTCAAAAGCAGCAAAGTGTTTTTCATCAGGAAAAGTTTATCCAAAAGCGTCAAGACATCTTTCCTGATCATAATCTTCCTGGAAGAAGTCTCGTTTGTTGTTTACTTGAATGGTCTGATGAGCGTGTAAAAACAGACTCTCTTGGTTGGCTCTGTTCATCACACAGTTGTTTGCATTCAAAGTCAAGTGCCAATTTACTTGTGTCCACTGTAGTCTGTCATCAAGAGCAGTATTATGTGGGAAGACTATTATGTCCACCACTTCAAGAGTCCCAAGCCAGGTTCGCTAATAGAGCCCTGAAACGAGAAACTTTTTTGAACACAATGTCACAGAGGACGTTGGGATTTGTCTCCTATGAGAGACTTACAGTTAACGAATAAGGCATCCGCTTTTCCTTCACTTCAATCTCAGGTCTCTCTGCCACATCTGGACTGTCAGGAGATGTGTCCACGAAGGACTCCGCGACAACACGGAACCTGCAATGACCTTTGCTCGACCTTCACTCACTTTGGGTTTATCTTACCGTATTTGCTCTCCCAAGTCCATGAACATGTCGTGTTTCTTGTCCTCACTCTCATACTCCCAAACCCAAAGCTGCTCAGCTTCATCACTTGTGGAGACAGTCAAGAGGCATTCATGGAGAACTTTACTTCAAGCACATTTTAAACTGTGTACTTTAAAGGAGCATTTAACGTGGCTTGAAACCATCTGTCAAGCTGTCCACCAGGAGTCACTGCGGTGAAAGCAAACACGGAGGAGAGAACGTAGCCTGTTTTCTTCTTCTCTGCTTATACATGCTGCCATGGGACATCACCAGCCCATGATACGCATTCGTGCTCTTTGCACCTGGAAAGAGCATTGCGCTCCTCATCTTATTTGTTGCAGGAGACGTCGCAGTGAAATATTTTACGAGTCACTTCCATGCTCCTTTAAGTACCATCAAGTATTCAAGTGCCCTGCTGATAATGCAAAAATGAAAAGGATCATATCAGTAAAGGACCTTTGTGTGTGTGTTTGGGCCATTTTAGAACAAGAAAGTGCGTGTCAGAAAAGAAGCATGAAATGAATCTGAAATACAACATAAAAGTGTAAATGCAGGTTCCAAGCTGACACATTATGCGTTGCAATAGGCAGCATGAAAATTTTAATGCAAAGTATTCCCACCTGTTTCATTTCATATTCATGAGTATATGCAATGATCTGGTCATGAGATGCAAATGAGAACGCTCGATAAAAATGCATAATTCTTTTCTCACTTTTTGTCAACACCCAACAGTGAGGAATACTACAACATACTTTTTAGGTACTTTTTAGGTTTCAGTATGGTACTTCACACTACACTTTAAGTATCAGTGATGCCAGGTACTTGATACTTTACTTTAAGCACAGTTTTGAGCTACTTTGCCCTGACTGTCAACAACTGAAGCTAGCTGATAAGCACCACGGCAGTTCTGCAAATAAGGAAATTTAATCTACTCACAAAGGATACAATCGTGAGGGATGCTGCAAAGCATTTGGAGGGATCAAAATGTCGTCGAAAAATCCCATGGAAACTGAAAACCAAAAAAAGCTTACTTCCAGGGATACCGGAGTCGGGATATGGAACCTACTGTAAACACCATCTTGACAGCAACTTCGTATCTTTCCAATAAGTACTTCGTCAATGAAAGGCCGAAAGACCGTGTAACGAAATTCCACTGAAATGCCATTTATGTGAGTAAAAAGATGACACCTTTTTAGAGTGTCGTATGAAAGGACCTGTCGTATGAAAGGATCCGTCCCCAGGCAAAATACGAGAATCTTCTATCTTGAGTATGTCAAACAGAGCTATGCACAATCCCACATTGATGACAACCTGCAAAACAAGACCTCCATAAAAGAAGACAATTCCTCGTTAATTTCGTACCTTATTAGCGAGTCGGCGATTTAATTCTTCCGCTATTGCATCGTTCGGATTCAAGTGGAACAACCACGGCACAATCCTAACGTTGTCTGACATGTGCGTTAAGACGAACATGCTATGCTGTGCTATATAACGCTGCCTCCATTATCACGTGATCAAAACATTCGGAACAGTTATGTCATAGTTTTTCTCGTACGATTTGTAACAACGTCAAGTGCGTGCAGACCGCAACAAATTGCGCTTTATTGCTAAATAAATAAATGGTTTTGAGCCCGTCGCAATGAGGCTGTTTATTTCCACGCGGAATTCCCTGAAGGTATACTTACTTACCACGCCATTTCCTTGAGTGATCAAAATTTGGGCGTTTTACCCACCTCTTTTTTAGCGACTTGACACGAGCATTCGAGCAGCCATGCAGGTGAAGGTATTGAGCGCTTTGCAAGACAACTACATGTACTTAATCGTTGATCCCAACACCAAAGAGGCAGCCGTTGTAGACCCAGTTGAACCAAACAAGGTCTGTGCCAACCAAAGCGTTACGCCAAAGATGTTAACGAGATATTATCTGATAACAGGTCATGGAACAAGTGCAAAGCATGAAAGCGAACCTAACGACAGTGTTGACAACGCATCATCATTGGTAAGTAAGTTTTTGGTGGCGAATAAAGTATTTCAGGTTCGCTATATGGCAGGGATCACTCGGGTGGAAACGAGAAATTGGTGAGCATGGTTCCCAGCCTCAAAGTCCTCGGTGGAGACAACAGAGTGCCCAGGATAAACGTGCACGTCCAGGATGGCCAGGAATTTAGCGTGTGAGTTAATGACATAGTAGTGTGTGTCTTAACTCATTAGTATGTCTTACCCACAGATTGGCCAGATGAAAGTAAAGTGTTTGTTGACACCATGTCACACATCGGGCCACGTCTGCTACTTTTTCCCAGAAGCTGAGCCACCAGCAGTTTTCACAGGTAAGAGTGAATCTCCAAGGTTGATGTAGAAATACTGTGGATCCTTACTCAGGGGACACCTTGTTCATCGCTGGATGTGGAAAATTCTTTGAGGGCACTGCTGATCAGATGTATAGAGCCCTTGTAGAGAAACTGGCGACATTGCCAGACTCAACAGTAAGTAAGCACGGAAATGATGGATTTTAGTTTGGATTTTAGAGAGATTTTCGTTTCAGAGAGTGTACTGCGGACACGAGTACACGGTTAACAACTTGAAGTATGCTGCCAAAGTGGAACCCAACAATGAGGCAATTGCAGCCAAGATGGCATGGGCAGAGGTAGATAATACCTATCTAAACTGTTGAACACTATCTGACTGGTTAAACACATTGCAGAAGATGAGGGAAAACAATGAGCCGACCGTACCCTCAACCATCGCAGAAGAGAAAACGTACAATCCTTTCATGAGAGTGAACCAGGATTCTGTACATGAGCACGCCAAGCTTCACGACCCAATTTCCACAATGGCTTTTCTTCGGAAAGAAAAAGATCATTTCAGGCCATAGGAATGAATGTCCTAATAAACATCTCTGGCACGCTTGTTCTTCTTCTACTGTCCTTACCATTGGCATGCTATTTAAACCAGGGTGCAGAACCCAAACCACCGTTGTTGTTTTTTACTGTCTCGAAACTGAACTTGTACTAAGGAAAAGTCGGAACCAGTTGTTTTTTGTAAGGTGCTTGGACAAGGATCATAGGAAAGGTGACAGCCGAGATGGGTACTAAAACTGCCTCATATCGACACCAGCTGTCCACAATCACTAACGCGGAATAAAATAAAAATAAAAACTGCCTGGTACGTTGCAAATGTGGTGTACAGTGCTCATAATCCTTTTGGTCATGCCCTGACATGGCCCTGGAGAGTTGTTGGGGACAATTTGTTAGGCAAATGACCAAAGTTGTTCCCCCAGGAGCCGATGATTGGATTTTTCCGACACCACCCTTCTTTAATCTCACTCTAAATAGATTGACGCCAAACAAATTGTTACGACTGCATTTACCCGATAAATACAGCCTCTATTTCCTGGTAGGGAGAGTTATGTTGTTTGAGAACTGATCTCCAAGAATGAGGATTCTTGCAGCCAATCTAATAAGTCCTACAAGTACACGTTCAATGATGGAGGATGATACAGGATGATCCGCAACAACAGACGAGCTCACGATGACAGATTTTCCTCTGTTACGCAATCGTCCTAATTGACTATCTACATCGAGTCCTTCGAAACTGCATTCACACATGAGGCAAAAAGAAACAACGCACATTTATTATTATTATTATTTATTTGAATGGGAATTGATGGCGCTCTCACGAATGACTGCTCCATGCCTGTTGCAGTGCAAGAAATGCATGAGGCTCGCTACCTTGTGGTTTTAACCTGCGCGCTGAGATGTGCTCATCAGTACATTCTCAACAAGTAATTCTTCTTTACTTCCATTCTGTCTGTTTCATCAGCACCAATGCACAATGTCTAAAATATGAAATGGAGCTTGTTTTTACATTTTTTCAGTTGCCTTCGTGGGAGCAACACACACGTTCTCTCATTATAAAAAGAAGGCAACGAGGGATGTATTCTTTTGGCCAGGGCCTGGCCTTCTTCAGCTATGGTGTCTGAGGAACACTTTTTATTCTCCCACAAGTCCAGAGCTACGCAAATAATTTCACATTCAAGGTCAATCAATCAATCAAACAGATTTTATTGTTGACCAAATAATATGCGTACATTTAATATACAGATGGAGGTCATATAGTTAAAAACTAGTTTCAGGGCCTCCTATTATTAACACAATTTCAACAGCAAGCAACAGAGGGAGCTTACCAAATGAGAATTTAAAGAATGTGCGAGAGTATTAAAGAAAACATAGTAAGGCAGCCCTAAAAGCTGGAAAGTTCGTGATGGTAATTGAGTTCCATGTTTTAGCAGAGTAGTTAGTGAACGTAAAATCGCCATAATTTGTTCTGCATGTTTCAAGTGATAAATGATGTTGCAATGAGGTGCGTGTGTAGGCCATGTTATGCTTAAAATTTAATTCAACGTGCGGTATTGTTAGTTTGTTGTTGAGAATTTTATGTGTTAACAACATTGACCGAAACAGTACTGATTTGTTTAGTGGATATGAGGATCTAATGGTTTTGCCCTCTTTCGAGCGAAGCATGTGCTGTGTTGTGGGCGTAAGGATGTTTTATATGTATATATGACGCTGCAGTAATCGAGGCGGGATTGAATGAATGAGTTGTAGATGATCAAGAGTGATTTGATTGGTAATATATCTCGTAGCCTGTACCGATAACGGGATAAATGGTAATGCCAGGAGAGGTGCTCATCTTTGTGTGATTAACCTGCGTTATGACTGTGTCAAAGAAATGTAAGCTGACATTATCACAGCTCAGCCTTTTGTTCTTTGGTTGAAATATTATGTATGTTGTTTTACTAAAGTTCACTATTAACTTATTTTGTGTCAACCATGACGACATTTGATGCATGACGTTATTTGCAACATGGTATACCTCCTTAATAGTGGATCCAGAAAGTAGTATCATCTGCGTACAAGATAGTTTTACACGTGAGTTGAATGGGCAAATTATTGATACAGACTAAAAAGAAGAAAGGGCCTAATATTGATTCCTGTGGAGCTCCCAATGTGTTACTCAGAGAATTAGAGGTAAACTGCTGACACCTATTCGCAAGATCGCTTCTGATTAGTTCTAGTGGTAATCCTCTTATTCCATAATCGGTAACTTGTCTAGTAGCAGTTTATGGTTGATGAGATCAAAGGCCTTTGTGAGGCCAATGAAAATACCCATTGTGATCAATTTCCATTCAATGTTTTGCTTAATGTGTTTTGTTGTATCAAGTAACGCTGATTGAGTTGATTTTTTTTTGACAAAGCCACGTTGTGCTGGTGTCAGGAGAGAGTTAGCAATGAAAAAATGTTCTAACCGGTATAGTAGGATTTTCTCAAAAACCTTGGATAGAACAGGCAATAATGCTGTCTGGAGATTGCTTGTCCCCTTTTTTCCAATGACTTTGGAGGTTTTTAGAGCCATTGGAAAAATTCCAGTACTAAATGATGCATTTATGATATGTGCAATGTAATATGAAATAACATCAATATTTCTTTTTGATAGTTGCAGTTATACCATCCAAGCCGGTTGACTTGTGTGTGAAAGATGTTTGATTGTCAGCTATCGGCTTAATTGGGGACAGACACCACCTTACCATATTTTCCGGTGTATAATGCACGCGTTATACACTAAAAAAAGTGTTCGGAAGAGGTCCTGCGCGTTGTACACGGAAATATTTTCCTGCGGAGTTCCTTTTCAGGTCGGTGCCGTACAAATCTCTTCCAGAGCGTGCTGTGGCTTTCTCCCATATCTCTTAGGGACAAAAGGGAGTTCATAATAGGTTAATGATGCTGGTTAAGGACACTAAACAGAAAGCAGAGAGCTAGGAGACTCAAGTATACTATAACAGCAACGCCGGAGTTTAACGGATTGGACTAAATGTGCTTCAAATATAGCATACGCATATTCATATATGATACACCGCTTTGGTTTATTGTGTATACTGGTGACAGTACAGAAGCTTGTAGCACCATTTAGGTGCGCGTTATACATCCAACATTTTTCAAATTTGGCCCGTTTTTAGGAGTGCGCGTTATACACCGGAAAATACGGTAATTTCAATTCACATAATGTTTGTTACACAATTCTATGCACCAAATGTAACGTACAGTACAGCAGAGAGACATCAAATTCCGAGTGCGAGAGTTTTTATGGACATGAAGGAGATATCGTTCCCCAACAGCTCACTCCAGTTGCTTCACATTTCAACCGGCCTAAACATGATTTTACGACCCATTGAAAAATTGTTATCTTAGAATCAAACTTTATGGAAAACAACAAACAAAAAAAGGAGTCATTCCTGATGACAAAATTCCACTGTCTTACACCCCACCCATAGTCTCAACGTCTACAGCGGCCCACTGTACAACTTTGCATTCCAAAACTCCAAGACTTCCTACAGCAGACAAACCGTGTTAATAGGAGCCCCGATAAGCTGACTACGAAGAGATGGCTCTCTCTCAGGGTAACATCTTTTTTGCTCTTTATATAAGCATTCCTCAGCCATCCATACCTGAAGAAGCCCAGACTCTGCGCAAAAAAAAATCTTGTAACTTATGCAACAAGTTGTTTTTATTATAAAATAACTTTATTTTAGTGACAATTGTGGGGCTCCATTGCCCATTGCTGGCGGTAACCAAATGAAATGTCTGATAGTGAGGACCCAAGTCCTCCAGTGTCCAAAAAGTTGACCAAGAAATTTTGACACAGTGAGAGGGTGAGCTGATACTGAGATGTTGGTAATGCGTGCAATGGAGAACGTTTTCTAGAGTCAACTTGTGAGAGAAATGTACAAAATGAAAGCAGGTTTTTGTGGGTTCTGTGTCGCCTAATGTGCTTATGTACCTCTTTGAAAAGTCTTGGAAGAAAGCGCTAGTTTGTTCTGTTCGGTGTCCGTGTTTTTTCGCGCTACTCTACTACAAGTATGTTCCAACATACTTGTCAGATAAACTAATGCAGCGTCTTGATGGGAGGTAACAATGCAGGGCAATGCTTGTCTGCCTCCTAGATGAGAGAACTGCGGTTCATTCCCACCACGGAAATTTGCCAGGTCAGCACATACTGTATACGTAGTAATTTCCACGAATGCAATTTTCCCTGCAAAATTTGAGTTGCGCTAAGTAAGTGACACCCCTAAGAACTCTGCGATCCAGGATCAACGTACGCAAAATTAACAACCCGAAATATTCCCCAAATGTGCCTCCATCCAAATTTGCAAGTTATTAAGACAGCAAAATTAACCACTTACAGTCATTAATATAGACCATTTTTGTGAGGACCAAAACTTTTTTAAAGCATTTTCGTCTGGTTAATATGGAAACTCGCTTTTCGGACAATGGATGGTCCAGTGAGGTACATGTATTTTC
This sequence comes from Ornithodoros turicata, assembly GCF_037126465.1. Taxonomy (NCBI): domain Eukaryota; kingdom Metazoa; phylum Arthropoda; class Arachnida; order Ixodida; family Argasidae; genus Ornithodoros; species Ornithodoros turicata. Next base: position 83,553,578 of record NC_088204.1, read on the forward strand.
GTCTTGTTGTTACGTATGGTAGTGGTATAGACCTCAAATAGGTCTCTCCCCACGTTCTATGGGATAAGTTTTTAAAGTAGAATGTTCCGTTGCACAAAGGGAGCTATGCCTTCACAGCTATCCACAAGAACTATAAGAGGGGTTATTTGTGGACATGAAAGGCCTGGAAGATTCTGTCATGACTGTTCTGAACACAAGTGATTGACGTTCTCACTATGGGGTTGTAAAGCAGTTGTCAAGGTAAGATGAGCTGTGTCACGTCTGCTATGGCTCAAGCAGGACTACAAATGACTCTCAATTCTTTGGTAATGAGCAGCAAGCTCTACGTGTTGCATTTTGCTCAACTTATATCCATGTGCCACCAGCAGGGTGTCGAACCGAACCAAAATTTTCGTGACAGTGTTGAACCCGAACAGGAGCAGAACCGTAAAAAATAATAGCGGTAACCGGTTCGAAACAAAACGGTTGGGACATAAAAGAAGTCAGCATAAGACTAGTTGTCCTTGTGAGCGCCGTGCCCCACGCGTGTCTACTTTTCAGAGACGAAGCCAGAAACATGAGCGTACGTGTTTCATTGGTCGTGCTTTCAAAAGTAAATGCAGTTCTGCTTATTGGTAGTGCAAATGGTGTCGCAAGACACTGCCTTTGTGTTGTGGATAAACTAGTAACTACCCGTTCTCAATTCTCCCTTCTTCAAATGACCTTGCTCAAAAGGAACTCAAAACGCCCTTCTCGTATGACCTCATTGCACAGAGCCCTATTTCAGGAGAACAGTCTCCGTGGACAGACTTCTTTCTTTTTTCCATTGTATAGAAAGTTGACACGCGTACTGTTGACTATTCCCTTTTGCGTCCTTTTTGTTTGTACTAAACATTTTCGCCCCCTGTTAGATCAAGTTCATGAACTCATGGCGAGTTTAAATTCCGGAGCTCCCAATCTCATGGTCTCTAAACAATGGAAATGCTCGATTGCTTCATATAAGATATACTCAAATTCACGGGTTTTCTATGTCTGTCCAAGTCGTGTTGTCGTGGTGTGTCCAAGGTCACAGTTGGTATTTTCCTGCGCGTGACTGTGCATTTTTCAGTCGGATAACATTTATTTCCAGTAGGGTATTTTGCAACGTTCAAGCATCACGGCAAGTTTAGGTGCATGGGGGTGGTCAGTGCTTGACGTTGCAGGAAGACGACGATCGTCCCCTACGCACTCTCACTTTCACAACAGCCTCAGACCAATCTTTATCGTGCTACTTGAACTTAGGCGGAAAGTTTTCCTTTTTCCGTGGGTGGGGGGAGGGCATGACATACTCTGGCGGGATTGGCGAACAATGTGGGACATTTTGGCTTGGCTGGAATACTCTCATGTATGGGAAACAGCTGAAATAAAGAAGAAAAGCAAAATACATTTTTGGCAGAATAAAGGCGCGTGTCATTCTCATAGCTGGAATTCCCAGTCCTCCCCCTACCAATGTGTAATGTCACTGAGCGTTGTATATGTCTTGGAGGGAATCTTGGGAGTTGATCATTTGTTTTCAGCTGAAATTGAATCTGCTTTGTAAACAAACACGCTAACACGGTGTCGACACCATCGCGACAAAAGACTCGTTTTGGGTAGTTTTGCGCCAAGTGCAAGGGGAGAGGAGTTTTGAGAGTAGGCAGAGTGGCGACGGGTGTAAAACCGAATGGGTAGTTTTGAGAAAAACCGGTAGGGGTTGTTTTGCACTGGGCGACGCAAGTTTGGAGAATGGGTAGAAGGGCGACGGGTACAAACGCGAATGGGTAGTTTCGATATACACCCAGGCTGGCAGGCTTATTTTCGACATGCTTCAGTACTATGTAACCATGTCAATCTTATTAGGCTTCCTTTAAGTGTATCTTGCTGCCACAGTGTGTGTGAAAAAGGAGATTTGAGGAACAGAATGTAGCAGGATTACACTGTTTCTTCAGCGCGCAATAAGTGTTGATCCATTTCTCCTTTCTCTCGCTAAAGGGAGTACCTGACCACTAAAAACGTCGCAGTATGCCATGTTGCGACTGGCCCAGTCAATGTGATCGTCGCCTGAGACAAAGACAACAGCTGCGCGACACCTACTCCAAAAGAGGACACCAAGGCCAACCGTCTGGGTTGTGATTAGCAGCCAACAGTGATGGCAGTGAATGGACTCAGGCTTCCTCGTTGTTCCCTTCGGGCACCTAAGAAGGTCACCTAGGGATAAGCTCCCTATTCATCTCCCAGACTGCCACTCATCATGTGATCTCAAACAGGTGCGTCTGGCGACCTCGAGACGTCTGGAGTGACCGGACTGTGATCGGTCAGCGGATTGGTTGGACAAGGTTAACACGTGACTCTCTCACCCTGTGAATTTGCTTTAAAAGAGCGCGGCCATGATGGCTTGTTTGTCTGTTCTTGAGATACTGAACATGTAAATAAACCTCTGTTGTTGTTGAAGACGGACCCCTGCCTGACTACCTCCAGCACTAGACCGCTCGGACCCTGGAACCGCAACAGCCACTAACCACGCATTTCCTGATAAAAGCATCTTTACGAGAGATATAAAATGGAAGCGTTGAACCGATTCGCAAACTGGTTCAGGGCTGCGAACCGGTGATTTTTGCGTAGCCAAACCGGAACGAAATCAAAGCAACGCGAACCCGAACCGAAGCTGTATTTTTTGCGGTTCGACACCCTGGCCACCAGGTACTAATTTTTGCAATTTTTTCAACCTTCACCATTGTTTTTGTTATCTCCTTGGTACTCGGTAATATAGACGATTGTGGTCAGGGACGACAGTGTAACAACTCCTAGATGTCGTTTTGCGACACTCGCAAATCCACATCTCACTCACTATGGTTTATCCCATACAAGCTACGTGAGAACTCATTGGCACACCTTCAACATATGTGCCATGATCCACTGTCAACTCACAGTCACTCCAAATTCAAGCAAAGTCCTCTCGGTTGTATTACTCACCACTTTTAAACACGACCTCAGATGCCAAGCTCGTTGATGGCACGATGCTGCAAACATTTTATTGCCATCAGCTCATAATGTTGTCAGACTACTTACTCCAAGGCCATCCTTACCTCAAAACCTGATTACATCCAATGCTGTGCAGAAACCTATCCAGCCACCCAGAACATTCCTAGTCATTTTTAACTCAGCCACCGTCAATATCAGATACAGCCAAATGGCACATTAATGTGAATCACGTTGCTCTTTATTAGTCAATACAGGGCAGAAAGTTGGTTACGATGGAAGATATAGGGAGAGCTTTTTTCCGACATCTGTTACGTGAACTTGTTCCTGAAAAAAGAAAAACCTTTTATTTATTAATGTTGTTTTCAAAGTGTTTGTCATTAATATATGGCCTTTAATGCCAACTGCGAATAAAACCAGCTACTTGGGAAACACCTTTCACTAGAGCAGGAAGGTCCTGTTGTTTCTAGCCTCGAGTTGCTGCTGTTACGGTACATGTTTCTCTTTATCTGTTTGTCTATGCCAGGGGTCCCAAACATGACCAATTTTGTGGGACAACCAACAGAATGAAGCTCAAAACATTAATGAAACATATTTTTGGCGCATTGTTTTATACCTTTGCTCAGCCTAGTGTTGTCCCGGTTAGGCAAAACTTACGCTTACGACCACCTCTTGTGAACCTCACGCAGCAACCTGGTAACTATTATCATCTTAATTCTCACATTCATTTAAGCAGTGACACACTAAAAAAGTAGAGAAATCCCATTGAGACAATTTAAGCATTGCGAGTCATATTAAATTGCACGTCATAAAAGCCATCCATAATCAATAATGTCCGCTAACTGTTGAGCTGTTTCAGTGTTATCAATGGTGCTGCTAGAGGGGTTTCGGCTGTAATCGTACCTTCCATTTGGGAGAGGGTGAAATAGAATCCCTCAGAATCCCATAGAATCTCTCCCAAAATATTTTTCTGGCTGGCATTGTCATATAACCGTTTGGGAAGAGCTACGTGCATTTTTCTCAAATTGTTTTCCATATTTTCGGTACTCGATTTGGAATGGAGCCTTTCAATAATGGATTCTGTACATTGTACTGTCTTCCGCACGTCCGCACATACTGATTGGCTCCACTACAACCACACCACTTTTTTTTGTGCGTGTATATATGTTTATTTTACGCTATATTAGTTGTTCTTTTTTTGCAATTACCATTATTGCTTTTCTGTGTGGCCCTCCATGACGTGGGTCAATGCGACTTGATTTGCATTTGAGGCCCTGGTCTATACCATGTTGATTGTGCTGTTGCCACTGCCGAGGATCTTGTGAAATTACTTTTAGCAGCTATTTGTCCTGGGTACCACACTGTACGCTCAGTGAAATTATAGAAACGAACAAAGAGCTGCTTTAATGCAGATTAATTCCCACGGGCCTCGTAGAGCTCTTATTCTGACTACCCGTGAAAAAAAAAGCTCAAATCCTACACTTTATTCATCGGGTGCTCCCTTCAATAGTTACCACCACAAGCGTAAAGAAAATGCTCTCTGGAGTCCATTATATATTTTGCTGCCACCAACTGGCTTTGTAAAAGCACTCGTCATTTTCCAAACAGTTTGGCCGAAGGGCTTTCTTTGCAACACACACGTTTCAAAATGCTGCCAAAGTAGGATATTATTCGCAATGATGACTCTGAGTGTTGTGCGTCAAGTCTCGTAGTTTAGGACATGAGTGGTTAGTGAAAGCAAGAGCATTGAAGCTTGCAGGAGAAAATTGCGAGTGTCCCTAGTGTGGTCATGCCCACACCAAGGTAATTCGAGAGGAATAATTCAATTAGTAATTCCTGTAAAAACCACAAATACCTTGATGGCAGTGTCCCTGTGACGAATACACGCAACTCCCGTCTTGTGCGTTGTCTCATTCAGAATGATAGTATAGTAGATGCCCATTTCGTCAAACCTGAAATTGATGACATCTCACAATGCATGTCACAATGACTCATGGTTGACTTACTGAGTTATCTGCACATCCAATGGGAAATCGGGAAAAGGATTTACGTATGTCATCACCCTGCCCTTACGAAGTTCAATATTCACAAGTTGGGCCAATGGCCGCAGCGATGCTGATGTTGTAGTCACTGTTGCTTTGTATGGGGTCAACTTGGGATGGAATGCCAGCACCTGCACATAAGCACCTGCATCAAAATGTTCGAAACTACAGCCTTTCTCACCAGCCTGCCGTTGTCACTGCGGAGGGCATCCCACAGGAAGAGTGCAGCTCCTATGTTGATGCTAGTGTTGCAGACAATCCAACTTTGTGACCCTCTCCATTCAAATGTTCTAATGTGCTCTACGGCATTGTTGCCCCATGGAAACTCATACTGGATGGAGATACTGGCTTGGTCAGCCTTGGTCACGGAGAAAGCAGAGGGCTTGCTGGAAAGCTGCAAACACGGAAATGGTTTTCCAAGATGAGGGCGTCGCGGATCCTACCCTTTTCCACCAAAGAAGACGTCGCCTTTGCCAATCGTTGAACCAGTACAAGAGTTTGGAGGATGGTACGCAGTATGCAAATTGCAGACTAGTCCAGTACATTGGGTACCTGGAATGAAAACAGGTATGGTTTCGTCCAATGACAGGTGGACGTGTCTCACGTACGCTAGAGATGCAAATAGTTGAGATTCTGCATCGCAAGATTTTGTTCCTGGTGTGCTCGACCGGTGCTGTGCCCAACTTATGAAGCCAAATGGTGACGTTGTGTCGATCATGTGTTTCACTGCTGCACTCATATCTTGCACAACTACGCAATTGGGAACCTGTATCTCTCTCGCTGCTAGAAACACATCCCAAAGATGAGCCCCACCTTCTAGATTTTCTTCCGTTACTTTAACCAGGTTGTCCATGTTGGAAATTCCGTTGTGTTGGAAAGGAAATACTTCTGGGGACAGCAGAAAGCTTTTGTTCCTGCATAATTAAAACGGTCATAGTCGTCGTCGTAATGTAATTCCAAGAGCTAACCATTCATCTTGGATGTTGTCTAATAGAAGACGACCACACGGGCCGCACAAGACATTTTTCTGTGAAATTACATAGCCATACTTTGACAGCAACGGCAAAATCCTATCAAAGATCTTAGCCATAACATCCTTCTCCTGTATTTATTTGGTTTCCCGTAAGAACCTTCTCGGAAGCTGCTTCGGTACCTTAGTACAGGAGGAGGGCGACAACGAAAATAACACGATAACACCTATGAGGAGCCCGGTTTAGGTTTAGGCTTGCCTAATCCCTTTTGAGTTAGGGCAGGTGACGTGAGGGCACCACAGGCAAAAGAAAAAGGAAAAAAAAAAAAAAACAGAAACAGAGTCTATGAAGGTGATGAAGTGATGAAGGTTGAAGCGGTTTGTAGGTTTGTAGGTGGGTCGGTTCCAGGAATGTCGCTGCTGTTGGCGCTTCCGGTCGCTCCGGCTCGTCCGCACGATCCGCTAGGTGGCGTATGCTACCGCCCGATGCAAGACATTTGCAAGATAAATTCCATGATATGCAAGCCTGAGCTGAGCGATGGGCAAGAACACGTAAACAAACACAAACACGAAGGCTCAAACTCATTTGCAAGACAAAGATACAAGACAAAGGGAACAGCCACTATCCATCCATCCATCCATCCATCCGAGATCTACGTCATGGCTGGACAATGGAAATTTGAATTTTGAACGCACAGAAGCGGGCGTACGACGTAGCGACCGTAGCAGACAACAGCAACAGCTCCTATAAAAACGTGTAGAATAACGATGATAATCGACTTGAGAAAGAAGCGTCTCTCATAGCTCTCGTGGGACATCTACCTATAATCTACCGCTTGTACAAAAATACTGAAGGAGTGAAGCAACTGAAGTACAAAGCAATGCAATAGCCTGGCCGATGAGTAGCGCCACCGCTAGCTTCCAAATACGGCGCTATAATTTAGTAGGTCGTGCATTGGACGTGCGTCGCACATTCTTCGGAAGACACTCACGTGACTTCCACGCCGTTCCAATGGGAAAAAAAAAAGGAAACTGGAACGACTGCTCCTATGTTTCCTCCATGGTTTCCTCCCTCCATGTTATGAATTAACTAAATTGTAGCTCTATCGCTCTATTACACCGCTCGATACAAAGGGAAGGTCGTTAGACATCCATCCATCCACCTTTTTCCGGTCGGGTTGTTAGCTAGATTGGAGTGGATTGGACAGGTCCCCCAAGGTCGCCATTTTCCCATGTATTTGTTCCTATCCCGATGCGTGCAATGCCGGAGGCCGCCCTTAGATACCCCATTGTTACCAGACGTTGGCTTGCGTGGATTGTAGCGCGCTAAAGATCCAGTTGAAGCACAATCCAAGCCAGGCCAAGTCACCGAAGGAGAAATGGACGACTGCAGCGCCTGCGGCGCCTGGTACGACAGGTACGCTATGTGATGCACGCAGCCGTGCACTAGATCCTTCCGATCGCTCAACACGTTTAAAAACGGGACCAAAAAGTGAAACACGACAGAGAAAGTTGTTATACGCGTTTTATCTGGACATATAAAGACTAGATTCATTCGCAGAAACAACAAAAACATTTTGCCGCTAAACTTAGCGCGCTGAAGTGATCCGGAACGGCAACAGTGGGGTATCTAGTGGCGGCCTTCTTCGTTGCACGCTTTTCCGAGGTGAGTTTGGGGGACCTGGGATTGGAGCGTGTCCAATGTTGTTGAATTGGATAAATGTTGAATATGTGTGATTTCCCACACTCTACTCTACCAAATCCACCAACCCTACTCGGCAGCGCGAAGGGGCGAAAGGCCGATTCTGCCTAACAAGTGGGCAGGCATGTGGTGGCATGGCACCGTTGCTCACGAGCACTATGGAACTGACATTCAAGTCAATATTAGGGCTGTGGAGTTTAGTAGCTGTACTGTTCGGTCTAGTCGATGTATTAACAAACTTTGAGGAAAATGCATGCGAAATGACGTGGATGTTTCAAGTGCCAGAGTTCATCGTGAGTTTTGTTTGTTCCGAACCACTGCATGCCCCATGCGATGTAATATTAAGACAAGTTCATTTTTTCAGCCAATTTCTCTGGATGCATCCGTCCACGAAAGGTTTCCGAAGTATCAACTAATTGTTTATGGCGAAGGGTACGTATTGAAATGAGGCTATACAACCGGGGGTATTCCACCGTTTAAGTGAAAACCACTCTTCTGTCTTCCTTTTTGCAGGTCGTACGCACAGAGCTTACGGTTTGTATAAGCTTTAATAATTGTTTGGCGTACTGTGCTGAGGAAAATATTTTTTTCAGCAATGGTACGCTGAGAGGGATGCCAGTGCTATTCGTTCCCGGCAACGCCGGAAGTTACCGGCAAGTGAGATCAATCGGTTCCGTACTTATGCGGAAAAGCAGCCGACTGGATCATCACTTTGACGTCTTCTCTGTCGATTTCCATGAGGAACTGTCAGGTCTCTATGGTCAAGTTCTTCAAGACGAGACGGGTAATGCCATCTTTTCCTGGGGCTGCAATGGCTTGATCCACACTTTCTATCCCACTGCAATGTTTAACCAAATTGCTTTCTATTCTATGATCTTGAATCACATTTGTGAATGAATCATGCAGCCTGCTTGTATTCTGGGGTGTTAAACCTGTAAATATTATTGCATAATATTGGAGTCCTGGCCATAAACTGTGTTTTTACATCCCTGGTAAAATTCTCTGCAAGTTTTTTACCAAAATTGAGTGGGATCCATGCTTAAGCTTCATTTTAAAGACTTTCTTTCGCAGCTTTTCTTCATGAATGCATCAAGACAGTGCTCAAATTATACGGGTCAAACACAAGCCTGGTATTACTGGCCCATTCGATGGTTAGTATGCCCAACTCACTCTTATAAAAAGGCTAGTGACGATGAAACTATTTCAGGGTGGTGTGGTCGCAAGAGCTCTGTTCACCCTTCCAGACTTTAATCCTGACAGCGTCTCTCTGATTGTGACGTATGCAACTCCTCATCGCAGTGCAGGTACTTGATTGTCTGGATAATCTCTTTTTTTTAGTAATGTTTTAAACATCTTTAGTTGCTCTTCTCGATTGGCACATGGCGAAATTCTACGAAAAATTACGAGAAATGTGGTCCAGAAATCACCGAGTCCCAATTGTTTCCATCGCTGGCGGTGACCGTGACTTTCTGGTGAGGACAGATTTGACCAATTTACCACACTCTGCCCTGTCAACCACAGTAAGTTGAATTTGCTTCTCTCGCCAGTAGTGATAATTTTGTACAATCTAACGCAGACGACTGCCGTGCCTGCAGTTTGGGTTTCTACCGATCATTTGTGCATTGTTTGGTGAGTCCCCGTCTTGTCATCCCCATGATTGATGAATCAGTTTCAGAGGACATAAAGAACTGCATCCATTCAGCTCCTGTAAACTACTACCAAAGAATGCCATTTTCTCTGCACATTGCAGCTTTGCTTGTTACGTTAATTGTTGGTCTTGAACGCTTCTGCCGAAAAGGGAACGCTTTAGAATAACCTTTCCTTACGGCATCAAACCATTCAACTGGTCACAGGTACGATGGGAAAGGGGAAAATTTTCTAGGGTGTCTTAAAGGAGTACATCCAAAGAATTTTCAGATTAAGATGTCTGATGAAAGTGTGTGCGTCATTTTGCCGGATAGTGCGAAAGGTTTTGACGTGCTCAATTTGTTTCCCTGAAAAAAAACTCGCTTAACTCACCACTCCGGATATAACGAGATGACTTTACTGGGGGAACTCTTTTGTGGTTCGCTGGGCCAGATCCTTGTCCCTTTGCCGCAGTAAACCAGTTTTGCCTGTTCTCCCGGAGAATAGACTATTTCAGAAATTGCATGGATGGCCCACCAGAGAGTGCCGTGTTGGGATTTAGTTTCCGTGAGTCAGAGAGAAGAAGAAAAGCGCACAACTTGGGCGACGGAGGGCAATATCTGAAATTGGGTGATAGAAGGAAGAATGCTTTTTCAAAACCCACAACAGTCTCTTCTCTGGACCAATCAGCGCAGGCTGATCACAGGCTGTTACTGCTCTTCACCGGCGTTGTGCACGGTCGCTTTTTGCGGCGTACTTTAAATTCAATTTCTGCGATAATTATGACTCTGTGGTGGAAATTACTTGGCATGGTGCATCTTACTGGCCTACTTAACTGTTTTATATGAAGAAAACAGTGTGTTAAAAATGGCTTCTGCGCTACTTTAAAGATGTGTAGGTCACACAAATGCTGTGGCTACAACAACCCCTGCCTCGAGGTCCATCCATTGAACTGTCCTGATAAGTGAAGGCAGTTTTTTTCCTGCCATTCCTGGAAATCTGTCACTACATTTTTTGCCTGGATAAGCCAAGCCCCGATAAATGACTGCACAGAACCTGGTTTTTGTATTGAGCCCCAATGGTAGTTGATGAAGAATATGAAAGCCCGTTATTTGCTCAATTAAATCTCTTACAAACGTTTTTATAATGTGGCAACCACATAGTAATGCTTCTTGCCACATTTGTTGATGTAAGGTGTTAGTCGACGCTCTTGTTGAACTAAACATTTCTGAAATACTTGCAGGTGTCAACAACTTGTTTTGGCAACTGCGAGGGCACTCTTGGATTTGGTTGACAAAAAGAAGAAAATGGTGATTGGTGGCTACTGAAATGTGTCCCTGTGTTGCATATTTGTCTTCCCTTAGGTGATTTCAGACCAACAAAAGGTCCATCAGGTGTCCCACTTTCACTTCTTGAAACAGCCATTTGGGAAACAATTGACAGCTTATCCCGAAAGCGTACAGTTTGGAACAGGTGGTGAATGGATAGAGAAATTTGAAGGCTCCTGGCGATTTGCAAGAGCAAAGGTATGAGTGGGTTAAACCCTCCCTCAATTCTAATAATGTTCATATCGGGTTGTGCACTATTTAGTTCCATAACCTGATGTAAATATTGTTTGAGTGCAACAATAAGTATGCCATCTCATGTTACAACATGTTGTGTCTTGTGACGTATGTTTGAGCAACATGTACCTGGAGTTAAACTGCTGGCGACTTCCTAAATGGAAACGCCTGGATCTATCAGTAGCACCCAAACACACCCCAAGTTTCCCCCTCTGAACCCGGTAAAGGCATTTAACGCGAAAAAGTCCGACCCCATGTTTAAAAAACAATTTTTGCAAATTTCACTAATGTTACTTTTTTCACAAAATTTGAACAAACTTTTTTGCAAAATTTTTGCAAATTTCACTAATGTTACTTCTTCCGGGACATGACACACACAGACTGCAGAGCCATCGCACCCGAGGCAAGTTTGCATCTGAAGCCCCTCACTGCCATCAGATGCAATCTGCAAATTCAAATTATCTTAATTCCTACTTCATACTGTCCAACAAACCTGTCAGGGTGGCTTCCCCTCTTGCACCCCCTGTTGCTACGGTTCTGTGTATCTGTTTTTCGTTGGGGTCTAGTGGTATTGTCCCATATAGAAATGGTGAAAGTGGAGGGAAAAAATGCTTCTTGATGCCAAGTTCACGAAAGAAGATGCTGGGATAGTTCAGGGACGAATGTTTTTCGTGTTACTCGAAAGTCGTGGTAGAGTACTGCGGAGAACTCAAAAGAGGATCAAACACATACTGCGAGAGAAGAACTGCACTTTTTGTTCAGTACAGCTTGGAACAAAAGTTTACGGAACACGGGGTTGTCACATTTCTCCATTTGAGCGACACCCTAGCAGAAAACCGAGGTGGACGCACTCATTGAGAGATGGACAAAATAGCCGTTTCTTATTTGATATCTTCTTGATATGTAGCAGGGGGCCGCTCCCATGAAGAAATACGCCAATGCCGTGTTCCGTAAACTTTTGTCCCAAGCTGTACATCTCAACATAGGCACTCGATATTTCTGGTAACGCAAATGTTTTAATCTTATAAGTCAGTGTCTCCCAAACTGTGGCTTGCGACTCCCAGGTGGGTCGTGACACATTCAAGGGGGTGTCGCGAAACAGTTCGGGAACTTAAGGGACAGAAAATTATGTCCTTTCACTATGCTCTTGCCATTATTCTGTGTCACAAAAAAAGCTTGCGGACCCCGATGTCTAGAAAAGTAGAGCTGCGCAAATATTCCAAAGTGCAGTATCGATACTCTTAGAATGCTCTTCGCAACCTATTTGCCGTATTCGAAACTTTTGAATATTTTTTGAATAGTACCGAAGCGAGGTATCGCTATTGCCATTCTGCACTTGGGCTTCGCCTCATTACATCTGAGAGTTAGGTGAAGCCCACTTGACGTTCTTTTCTTGGAATTAAGGAGAGGGCTATAAACATGGAAGGCCGTCCTCTGGGGTTCGCGTCCAGTTACAGCTTTTGGCTAAAATAGCTAACTAAGTTACTCATCAATTTTACGCGGGTCAGTTCCCTACCATCAAATACGTACATTTAATACAATAAATACTTTTTTTTTTCTGCCTGGAATTCTGCAACCACAACTAACTCCCAATGTGTGGCCCATGGGACATTGTTTATAACGTGGTACTATAACTAAGGCCCAGAGTTTTTGACAATCCCGCAAAATATAGTGGAATCCTTTGTTTAGCACGGAATCCCTTATTTTTAAGGGTGTGCGGATATTCGAGTGAGCGAACTCGAATCATATATCAGTCACTCGAAGTATTTCATTCGTGAATTAAATACCCAAAATTCGGATTTCCGAATATCCGACCATTCATCGAAACAAACGACACTTCCCGAAAGTGGGCTTCACTTGCATGGGGTGAAGCCTGCTTTACGAAACTGCCCATGCTGCAGGACCAGCACAGACAGATTGTAGTGTTGCCAAGTGTAGAGGGTCACCAGTTGTAAGATTAAATTTGGAGTCCCGGGAGAAAGACAACTTCTTTACATTATGAGCCATGTTTCGGAACCCCAGTCCAGACTGCCCCCTCGGGACGCACAAACAGAGTGTCAGGTTACAGTGCGTCTGGGATCCAGACCACGCATGCCAGACAACCCCGCGAATTCCAAGAAATTTACAGCGTCGGGGGTTCACGTCAGTGGTCTGCGTGTGTCTGTGAAGATGTGTGGGTCGTGAAGGAAGTCTGTTTTCGGCTGTCGGCTGCTACAGTAGTTTAGCAATAGATAATGTTAGCTTAAGTTTATTGTGCATACTCCGCCTGAGGAAGGTGTGGTGTCCCTCCCGTGTGCAGTTTTGTGGTGGCTGAGGGGGATTTTGATTTGATGTCCTTTAAATACTCTTAAATAATGCGCCCAGTAACAAAAAGGGTGCCCTGTAACTTCCATAGACATGTATAGTAACCTCCTTCCTATAAACTTCCTATAAGCTCTATGGGCGCTGAAAGATCTTTCACTGGGTGTAAAATGATCACAGGTGACGGACTTTTGTCTTTGTCATCGGGGAAATCAAGATATCATGTATGTAATGCTTCCAATCTAATTTTATAAACTGATATTTTTGCCCCCACGTTATCCGAGAAAATAAAGTAAATAAAGTGTTAAGAGTTAACAAGTGCTTAAAAAGGTGGGGACCTGGTTACACTGTGCTGCTGTTTTCACGTAAGGATGGTCGGAATGAAGCGGAACAGGTCTGATTTGGAAGTCTGAATGAAAAGCCGCGTTACTCGAAGCAGGCAAGCGAAGCCCTACAGGTTGCCTCGTTATTTTTTTAGCAGATAAAGGTCGATAACGTGTCCGTAATTGGTGGAGCTATTGTCCATTTAGACAAATTAATGACTGAAAATTGTTTGACGTAGTCATTGCAAACAGATTTTTCAGAAAATAAATCGTAATTATGTCAGCTTTTGTTGTGTGTAGCGGTGTGTCCGGTCCGCGGAGGGTGCGTTTCTCGTTAATATAACAATTCGCTTTATGACCAAAATCTGCGGCGGTGGTCATATTAACGAGGGTTCATGTAGACATTAATGAACATGCCCCAGCAGTTTGCATTTTCAACAGTTTGCATCTGGCTTCCCACGTTACAGGTAAATAGCGCACAAATACACCCCTCAACACCTTGCTCATATTACATAAATGTCGCCACAACAGTGCCTTTATGTGGAATGTTGCAGTTGTCATGTTCTAGCGTCGTTGCAAGAACATTTTCCAGCAATGTTGTCAGAATATGGACATTAGCCATGGAATGACAATGTTCTGGCAACATGGTGTGCTACCAGGGTGGCACAACAACACTCCTTTCGCTTTGTCGCAGTCGTAACGCCGACGTAACGCACCTTTTGGACCGGGATAACCTCTGGCGTCTCCATACTGATCTCGGCCCCTTGTACAATAGAACTTTCACTGCTCAGTCCCATGTCTAAATGTTCTGGCAACATGGTGTGCTACCAGGGTGGCACAACAACACTCCTTTCGCTTTGTCGCAGTCGTAACGCCAACGTAACGCACCTTTTGGCCCGGGATAACCTCTGGCGTCTCCATACTGATCTCGGCCCCTTGTACAATAGACCTTTCACTGCTCAGTCCCATGTCTAAATGTTCTGGCAACATGGTGTGCTACCAGGGTGGCACAACAACACTCCTTTCGCTTTGTCGCAGTCGTAACGCCGACGTAACGCACCTTTTGGCCCGGGATAACCTCTGGCGTCTCCATACTGATCTCGGCCCCTTGTACAATAGACCTTTCACTGCTCAGTCCCATGTCTAAATGTTCTGGCAACATGGTGTGCTACCAGGGTGGCACAACAACACTCCTTCCGCTTTGTCGCAGTCGTAACGCCGACGTAACGCACCTTTTGGCCCGGGATAACCTCTGGCGTCTCCATACTGATCTCGGCCCCTTGTACAATAGACCTTTCACTGCTCAGTCCCATGTCTAAATGTTCTGGCAACATGGTGTGCTACCAGGGTGGCACAACAACACTCCTTTCGCTTTGTCGCAGTCGTAACGCCGACGTAACGCACCTTTTGGACCGGGATAACCTCTGGCGTCTCCATACTGATCTCGGCCCCTTGTACAATAGAACTTTCACTGCTCAGTCCCATGTCTAAATGTTCTGGCAACATGGTGTGCTACCAGGGTGGCACAACAACACTCCTTTCGCTTTGTCGCAGTCGTAACGCCGACGTAACGCACCTTTTGGACCGGGATAACCTCTGGCGTCTCCATACTGATCTCGGCCCCTTGTACAATAGAACTTTCACTGCTCAGTCCCATGTCTAAATGTTCTGGCAACATGGTGTGCTACCAGGGTGGCACAACAACACTCCTTTCGCTTTGTCGCAGTCGTAACGCCGACGTAACGCACCTTTTGGACCGGGATAACCTCTGGCGTCTCCATACTGATCTCGGCCCCTTGTACAATAGAACTTTCACTGCTCAGTCCCATGTCTAAATGTTCTGGCAACATGGTGTGCTACCAGGGTGGCACAACAACACTCCTTTCGCTTTGTCGCAGTCGTAACGCCAACGTAATGCACCTTTTGGCCCGGGATAACCTCTGGCGTCTCCATACTGATCTCGGCCCCTTGTACAATAGACCTTTCACTGCTCAGTCCCATGTCTAAATGTTCTGGCAACATGGTGTGCTACCAGGGTGGCACAACAACACTCCTTTCGCTTTGTCGCAGTCGTAACGCCGACGTAACGCACCTTTTGGCCCGGGATAACCTCTGGCGTCTCCATACTGATCTCGGCCCCTTGTACAATAGAACTTTGACTGCTCAGTCCCATGTCTAAATGTTCTGGCAACATGGTGTGCTACCAGGGTGGCACAACAACACTCCTTCCGCTTTGTCGCAGTCGTAACGCCGACGTAACGCACCTTTTGGCCCGGGATAATCTCTGGCGTCTCTATACTGATCTCGGCCCCTTGTACAATAGAACTTTCACTGCTCAGTCCCATGTCTAAATGTTCTGGCAACATGGTGTGCTACCAGGGTGGCACAACAACACTCCTTCCGCTTTGTCGCAGTCGTAACGCCGACGTAACGCACCTTTTGGACCGGGATAACCTCTGGCGTCTCCATACTGATCTCGGCCCCTTGTACAATAGAACTTTCACTGCTCAGTCCCATGTCTAAATGTTCTGGCAACATGGTGTGCTACCAGGGTGGCACAACAACACTCCTTTCGCTTTGTCGCAGTCGTAACGCCAACGTAACGCACCTTTTGGCCCGGGATAACCTCTGGCGTCTCCATACTGATCTCGGCCCCTTGTACAATAGAACTTTCACTGCTCAGTCCCATGTCTAAATGTTCTGGCAACATGGTGTGCTACCAGGGTGGCACAACAACACTCCTTTCGCTTTGTCGCAGTCGTAACGCCGACGTAACGCACCTTTTGGCCCGGGATAACCTCTGGCGTCTCCATACTGATCTCGGCCCCTTGTACAATAGAACTTTCACTGCTCAGTCCCATGTCTAAATGTTCTGGCAACATGGTGTGCTACCAGGGTGGCACAACAACACTCCTTCCGCTTTGTCGCAGTCGTAACGCCGACGTAACGCACCTTTTGGCCCGGGATAACCTCTGGCGTCTCCATACTGATCTCGGCCCCTTGTACAATAGACCTTTCACTGCTCAGTCCCATGTCTAAATGTTCTGGCAACATGGTGTGCTACCAGGGTGGCACAACAACACTCCTTTCGCTTTGTCGCAGTCGTAACGCCGACGTAACGCACCTTTTGGACCGGGATAACCTCTGGCGTCTCCATACTGATCTCGGCCCCTTGTACAATAGAACTTTCACTGCTCAGTCCCATGTCTAAATGTTCTGGCAACATGGTGTGCTACCAGGGTGGCACAACAACACTCCTTTCGCTTTGTCGCAGTCGTAACGCCGACGTAACGCACCTTTTGGCCCGGGATAACCTCTGGCGTCTCCATACTGATCTCGGCCCCTTGTACAATAGAACTTTCACTGCTCAGTCCCATGTCTAAATGTTCTGGCAACATGGTGTGCTACCAGGGTGGCACAACAACACTCCTTTCGCTTTGTCGCAGTCGTAACGCCAACGTAACGCACCTTTTGGCCCGGGATAACCTCTGGCGTCTCCATACTGATCTCGGCCCCCTATACAATAGAACTTTCACTGCTCAGTCCCATGTCTAAATGTTCTGGCAACATGGTGTGCTACCAGGGTGGCACAACAACACTCCTTTCGCTTTGTCGCAGTCGTAACGCCAACGTAACGCACCTTTTGGCCCGGGATAACCTCTGGCGTCTCCATACTGATCTCGGCCCCTTGTACAATAGAACTTTGACTGCTCAGTCCCATGTCTAAATGTTCTGGCAACATGGTGTGCTACCAGGGTGGCACAACAACACTCCTTCCGCTTTGTCGCAGTCGTAACGCCGACGTAACGCACCTTTTGGCCCGGGATAACCTCTGGCGTCTCCATACTGATCTCGGCCCCTTGTACAATAGAACTTTCACTGCTCAGTCCCATGTCTAAATGTTCTGGCAACATGGTGTGCTACCAGGGTGGCACAACAACACTCCTTCCGCTTTGTCGCAGTCGTAACGCCGACGTAACGCACCTTTTGGCCCGGGATAACCTCTGGCGTCTCCATACTGATCTCGATCCCTTGTACAATAGAACTTTCACTGCTCAGTCCCATGTACAATAGAACTTTCACTGCTCAGTCCCATGTCTAAATGTTCTGGCAACATGGTGTGCTACCAGGGTGGCACAACAACACTCCTTCCGCTTTGTCGCAGTCGTAACGCCGACGTAACGCACCTTTTGGCCCGGGATAACCTCTGGCGTCTCCATACTGATCTCGGCCCCTTGTACAATAGAACTTTCACTGCTCAGTCCCATGTCTAAATGTTCTGGCAACATGGTGTGCTACCAGGGTGGCACAACAACACTCCTTCCGCTTTGTCGCAGTCGTAACGCCGACGTAACGCACCTTTTGGCCCGGGATAACCTCTGGCGTCTCCATACTGATCTCGGCCCCTTGTACAATAGAACTTTCACTGCTCAGTCCCATGTCTAAATGTTCTGGCAACATGGTGTGCTACCAGGGTGGCACAACAACACTCCTTCCGCTTTGTCGCAGTCGTAACGCCGACGTAACGCACCTTTTGGCCCGGGATAACCTCTGGCGTCTCCATACTGATCTCGGCCCCTTGTACAATAGAGCTTTCACTGCTCAGTCCCATGTCTAAATGTTCTGGCAACATGGTGTGCTACCAGGGTGGCACAACAACACTCCTTCCGCTTTGTCGCAGTCGTAACGCCGACGTAACGCACCTTTTGGCCCGGGATAACCTCTGGCGTCTCCATACTGATCTCGGCCCCTTGTACAATAGAACTTTCACTGCTCAGTCCCATGTCTAAATGTTCTGGCAACATGGTGTGCTACCAGGGTGGCACAACAACACTCCTTCCGCTTTGTCGCAGTCGTAACGCCGACGTAACGCACCTTTTGGCCCGGGATAACCTCTGGCGTCTCCATACTGATCTCGGCCCCTTGTACAATAGAGCTTTCACTGCTCAGTCCCATGTCTAAATGTTCTGGCAACATGGTGTGCTACCAGGGTGGCACAACAACACTCCTTCCGCTTTGTCGCAGTCGTAACGCCGACGTAACGCACCTTTTGGCCCGGGATAACCTCTGGCGTCTCCATACTGATCTCGATCCCTTGTACAATAGAACTTTCACTGCTCAGTCCCATGTACAATAGAACTTTCACTGCTCAGTCCCATGTCTAAATGTTCTGGCAACATGGTGTGCTACCAGGGTGGCACAACAACACTCCTTCCGCTTTGTCGCAGTCGTAACGCCGACGTAACGCACCTTTTGGCCCGGGATAACCTCTGGCGTCTCCATACTGATCTCGGCCCCTTGTACAATAGAACTTTCACTGCTCAGTCCCATGTCTAAATGTTCTGGCAACATGGTGTGCTACCAGGGTGGCACAACAACACTCCTTCCGCTTTGTCGCAGTCGTAACGCCGACGTAACGCACCGTTTGGTCCGGGATAACCTCTGGCGTTTTCATACTGATCTCGGCCCCTTGTAAAATAGAGCTTTCACTGCTCAGTCCCATGTCTACATGTTCTGGCAACATGGTGTGCTACCAGGGTGGCACAACAACACTTCTTCCGCTTTGTCGCAGTCGTAACGCCGACGTAACGCACCTTTTGGCCCGGGATAACCTCTGGCGTCTCCATACTGATCTCGGCCCCTTGTACAATAGAACTTTCACTGCTCAGTCCCATGTCTAAATGTTCTGGCAACATGGTGTGCTACCAGGGTGGCACAACAACACTCCTTCCGCTTTGTCGCAGTCGTAACGCCGACGTAACGCACCTTTTGGCCCGGGATAACCTCTGGCGTCTCCATACTGATCTCGGCCCCTTGTACAATAGAACTTTCACTGCTCAGTCCCATGTCTAAATGTTCTGGCAACATGGTGTGCTACCAGGGTGGCACAACAACACTCCTTCCGCTTTGTCGCAGTCGTAACGCCGACGTAACGCACCTTTTGGCCCGGGATAACCTCTGGCGTCTCCATACTGATCTCGGCCCCTTGTACAATAGAACTTTCACTGCTCAGTCCCATGTCTAAATGTTCTGGCAACATGGTGTGCTACCAGGGTGGCACAACAACACTCCTTCCGCTTTGTCGCAGTCGTAACGCCGACGTAACGCACCTTTTGGCCCGGGATAACCTCTGGCGTCTCCATACTGATCTCGGCCCCTTGTACAATAGAACTTTCACTGCTCAGTCCCATGTCTAAATGTTCTGGCAACATGGTGTGCTACCAGGGTGGCACAACAACACTCCTTCCGCTTTGTCGCAGTCGTAACGCCGACGTAACGCACCGTTTGGCCCGGGATAACCTCTGGCATCTCCATACTGATCTCGTCCCCTTGTACAATAGAGCTTTCACTGCTCAGTCCCATGTCTGAATGTTCTGGCAACATGGTGTGCTACCAGGGTGGCACAACAACACTCCTTCCGCTTTGTCGCAGTCGTAACGCCGACGTAACGCACCGTTTGGCCCGGGATAACCTCTGGCGTTTTCATACTGATCTCGGCCCCTTGTAAAATAGAGCTTTCACTGCTCAGTCCCATGTCTACATGTTCTGGCAACATGGTGTGCTACCAGGGTGGCACAACAACACTCCTTCCGCTTTGTCGCAGTCGTAACGCCGACGTAACGCACCTTTTGGCCCGGGATAACCTCTGGCGTCTCCATACTGATCTCGGCCCCTTGTACAATAGAACTTTCACTGCTCAGTCCCATGTCTAAATGTTCTGGCAACATGGTGTGCTACCAGGGTGGCACAACAACACTCCTTCCGCTTTGTCGCAGTCGTAACGCCGACGTAACGCACCTTTTGGCCCGGGATAACCTCTGGCGTCTCCATACTGATCTCGGCCCCTTGTACAATAGAACTTTCACTGCTCAGTCCCATGTCTGAATGTTCTGGCAACATGGTGTGCTACCAGGGTGGCACAACAACACTCCTTCCGCTTTGTCGCAGTCGTAACGCCGACGTAACGCACCGTTTGGCCCGGGATAACCTCTGGCGTTTTCATACTGATCTCGGCCCCTTGTAAAATAGAGCTTTCACTGCTCAGTCCCATGTCTACATGTTCTGGCAACATGGTGTGCTACCAGGGTGGCACAACAACACTCCTTCCGCTTTGTCGCAGTCGTAACGCCGACTTAACGCACCTTATGGCCCGGGATAACCTCTGGCGTCTCCATACTGATCTCGGCCCCTTGTACAATAGAGCTTTCACTGCTCAGTCCCATGTCTAAATGTTCTGGCAACATGGTATGCTACCAGGGTGGCACAACAGCACTCCTTCCGCTTTGTCGCAGTCGTAACGCCGACGTAACGCACCTTTTGGCACGGGATAACCTCTGGCGTCTCCATACTGATCTCGGCCCCTTGTACAATAGAGCTTTCACTGCTCAGTCCCATGTCTACATGTTCTGGCAACATGGTGTGCTACCAGGGTGGCACAACAACACTCCTTCCGCTTTGTCGCAGTCGTAACGCCAACGTAACGCACCTTTTGGCCCGGGATAACCTCTGGCGTCTCCATACTGATCTCGGCCCCTTGTACAATAGAGCTTTCACTGCTTAGTCCCATGTCTACATGTTCTGGCAACATGGTGTGCTACCAGGGTGGCACAACAACACTCCTTCCGCTTTGTCGCAGTCGTAACGCCGACGTAACGCACCGTTTGGTCCGGGATAACCTCTGGCGTTTTCATACTGATCTCGGCCCCTTGTAAAATAGAGCTTTCACTGCTCAGTCCCATGTCTACATGTTCTGGCAACATGGTGTGCTACCAGGGTGGCACAACAACACTTCTTCCGCTTTGTCGCAGTCGTAACGCCGACGTAACGCACCTTTTGGCCCGGGATAACCTCTGGCGTCTCCATACTGATCTCGGCCCCTTGTACAATAGAACTTTCACTGCTCAGTCCCATGTCTAAATGTTCTGGCAACATGGTGTGCTACCAGGGTGGCACAACAACACTCCTTCCGCTTTGTCGCAGTCGTAACGCCGACGTAACGCACCTTTTGGCCCGGGATAACCTCTGGCGTCTCCATACTGATCTCGGCCCCTTGTACAATAGAACTTTCACTGCTCAGTCCCATGTCTAAATGTTCTGGCAACATGGTGTGCTACCAGGGTGGCACAACACTCCTTCCGCTTTGTCGCAGTCGTAACGCCGACGTAACGCACCTTTTGGCCCGGGATAACCTCTGGCGTCTCCATACTGATCTCGGCCCCTTGTACAATAGAGCTTTCACTGCTCAGTCCCATGTCTAAATGTTCTGGCAACATGGTGTGCTACCAGGGTGGCACAACAACACTCCTTCCGCTTTGTCGCAGTCGTAACGCCGACGTAACGCACCTTTTGGCCCGGGATAACCTCTGGCGTCTCCATACTGATCTCGGCCCCTTGTACAATAGAACTTTCACTGCTCAGTCCCATGTCTAAATGTTCTGGCAACATGGTGTGCTACCAGGGTGGCACAACAACACTCCTTCCGCTTTGTCGCAGTCGTAACGCCGACGTAACGCACCTTTTGGCCCGGGATAACCTCTGGCGTCTCCATACTGATCTCGGCCCCTTGTACAATAGAACTTTCACTGCTCAGTCCCATGTCTAAATGTTCTGGCAACATGGTGTGCTACCAGGGTGGCACAACAACACTCCTTCCGCTTTGTCGCAGTCGTAACGCCGACGTAACGCACCGTTTGGCCCGGGATAACCTCTGGCATCTCCATACTGATCTCGTCCCCTTGTACAATAGAGCTTTCACTGCTCAGTCCCATGTCTAAATGTTCTGGCAACATGGTGTGCTACCAGGGTGGCACAACAACACTCCTTCCGCTTTGTCGCAGTCGTAACGCCGACGTAACGCACCGTTTGGTCCGGGATAACCTCTGGCGTTTTCATACTGATCTCGGCCCCTTGTAAAATAGAGCTTTCACTGCTCAGTCCCATGTCTACATGTTCTGGCAACATGGTGTGCTACCAGGGTGGCACAACAACACTTCTTCCGCTTTGTCGCAGTCGTAACGCCGACGTAACGCACCTTTTGGCCCGGGATAACCTCTGGCGTCTCCATACTGATCTCGGCCCCTTGTACAATAGAACTTTCACTGCTCAGTCCCATGTCTAAATGTTCTGGCAACATGGTGTGCTACCAGGGTGGCACAACAACACTCCTTCCGCTTTGTCGCAGTCGTAACGCCGACGTAACGCACCGTTTGGCCCGGGATAACCTCTGGCATCTCCATACTGATCTCGGCCCCTTGTACAATAGAGCTTTCACTGCTCAGTCCCATGTCTGAATGTTCTGGCAACATGGTGTGCTACCAGGGTGGCACAACAACACTCCTTCCGCTTTGTCGCAGTCGTAACGCCGACGTAACGCACCTTTTGGCCCGGGATAACCTCTGGCGTCTCCATACTGATCTCGATCCCTTGTACAATAGAACTTTCACTGCTCAGTCCCATGTACAATAGAACTTTCACTGCTCAGTCCCATGTCTAAATGTTCTGGCAACATGGTGTGCTACCAGGGTGGCACAACAACACTCCTTCCGCTTTGTCGCAGTCGTAACGCCGACGTAACGCACCTTTTGGCCCGGGATAACCTCTGGCGTCTCCATACTGATCTCGGCCCCTTGTACAATAGAACTTTCACTGCTCAGTCCCATGTCTAAATGTTCTGGCAACATGGTGTGCTACCAGGGTGGCACAACAACACTCCTTCCGCTTTGTCGCAGTCGTAACGCCGACGTAACGCACCTTTTGGCCCGGGATAACCTCTGGCGTCTCCATACTGATCTCGGCCCCTTGTACAATAGAACTTTCACTGCTCAGTCCCATGTCTAAATGTTCTGGCAACATGGTGTGCTACCAGGGTGGCACAACAACACTCCTTCCGCTTTGTCGCAGTCGTAACGCCGACGTAACGCACCTTTTGGCCCGGGATAACCTCTGGCGTCTCCATACTGATCTCGGCCCCTTGTACAATAGAACTTTCACTGCTCAGTCCCATGTCTAAATGTTCTGGCAACATGGTGTGCTACCAGGGTGGCACAACAACACTCCTTCCGCTTTGTCGCAGTCGTAACGCCGACGTAACGCACCGTTTGGCCCGGGATAACCTCTGGCATCTCCATACTGATCTCGTCCCCTTGTACAATAGAGCTTTCACTGCTCAGTCCCATGTCTGAATGTTCTGGCAACATGGTGTGCTACCAGGGTGGCACAACAACACTCCTTCCGCTTTGTCGCAGTCGTAACGCCGACGTAACGCACCGTTTGGCCCGGGATAACCTCTGGCGTTTTCATACTGATCTCGGCCCCTTGTAAAATAGAGCTTTCACTGCTCAGTCCCATGTCTACATGTTCTGGCAACATGGTGTGCTACCAGGGTGGCACAACAACACTCCTTCCGCTTTGTCGCAGTCGTAACGCCGACGTAACGCACCGTTTGGTCCGGGATAACCTCTGGCGTTTTCATACTGATCTCGGCCCCTTGTAAAATAGAGCTTTCACTGCTCAGTCCCATGTCTACATGTTCTGGCAACATGGTGTGCTACCAGGGTGGCACAACAACACTTCTTCCGCTTTGTCGCAGTCGTAACGCCGACGTAACGCACCTTTTGGCCCGGGATAACCTCTGGCGTCTCCATACTGATCTCGGCCCCTTGTACAATAGAACTTTCACTGCTCAGTCCCATGTCTAAATGTTCTGGCAACATGGTGTGCTACCAGGGTGGCACAACAACACTCCTTCCGCTTTGTCGCAGTCGTAACGCCGACGTAACGCACCGTTTGGCCCGGGATAACCTCTGGCATCTCCATACTGATCTCGGCCCCTTGTACAATAGAGCTTTCACTGCTCAGTCCCATGTCTGAATGTTCTGGCAACATGGTGTGCTACCAGGGTGGCACAACAACACTCCTTCCGCTTTGTCGCAGTCGTAACGCCGACGTAACGCACCTTTTGGCCCGGGATAACCTCTGGCGTCTCCATACTGATCTCGATCCCTTGTACAATAGAACTTTCACTGCTCAGTCCCATGTACAATAGAACTTTCACTGCTCAGTCCCATGTCTAAATGTTCTGGCAACATGGTGTGCTACCAGGGTGGCACAACAACACTCCTTCCGCTTTGTCGCAGTCGTAACGCCGACGTAACGCACCTTTTGGCCCGGGATAACCTCTGGCGTCTCCATACTGATCTCGGCCCCTTGTACAATAGAACTTTCACTGCTCAGTCCCATGTCTAAATGTTCTGGCAACATGGTGTGCTACCAGGGTGGCACAACAACACTCCTTCCGCTTTGTCGCAGTCGTAACGCCGACGTAACGCACCTTTTGGCCCGGGATAACCTCTGGCGTCTCCATACTGATCTCGGCCCCTTGTACAATAGAACTTTCACTGCTCAGTCCCATGTCTAAATGTTCTGGCAACATGGTGTGCTACCAGGGTGGCACAACAACACTCCTTCCGCTTTGTCGCAGTCGTAACGCCGACGTAACGCACCTTTTGGCCCGGGATAACCTCTGGCGTCTCCATACTGATCTCGGCCCCTTGTACAATAGAACTTTCACTGCTCAGTCCCATGTCTAAATGTTCTGGCAACATGGTGTGCTACCAGGGTGGCACAACAACACTCCTTCCGCTTTGTCGCAGTCGTAACGCCGACGTAACGCACCGTTTGGCCCGGGATAACCTCTGGCATCTCCATACTGATCTCGTCCCCTTGTACAATAGAGCTTTCACTGCTCAGTCCCATGTCTGAATGTTCTGGCAACATGGTGTGCTACCAGGGTGGCACAACAACACTCCTTCCGCTTTGTCGCAGTCGTAACGCCGACGTAACGCACCGTTTGGCCCGGGATAACCTCTGGCGTTTTCATACTGATCTCGGCCCCTTGTAAAATAGAGCTTTCACTGCTCAGTCCCATGTCTACATGTTCTGGCAACATGGTGTGCTACCAGGGTGGCACAACAACACTCCTTCCGCTTTGTCGCAGTCGTAACGCCGACGTAACGCACCTTTTGGCCCGGGATAACCTCTGGCGTCTCCATACTGATCTCGGCCCCTTGTACAATAGAACTTTCACTGCTCAGTCCCATGTCTAAATGTTCTGGCAACATGGTGTGCTACCAGGGTGGCACAACAACACTCCTTCCGCTTTGTCGCAGTCGTAACGCCGACGTAACGCACCGTTTGGTCCGGGATAACCTCTGGCGTTTTCATACTGATCTCGGCCCCTTGTAAAATAGAGCTTTCACTGCTCAGTCCCATGTCTACATGTTCTGGCAACATGGTGTGCTACCAGGGTGGCACAACAACACTTCTTCCGCTTTGTCGCAGTCGTAACGCCGACGTAACGCACCTTTTGGCCCGGGATAACCTCTGGCGTCTCCATACTGATCTCGGCCCCTTGTACAATAGAACTTTCACTGCTCAGTCCCATGTCTAAATGTTCTGGCAACATGGTGTGCTACCAGGGTGGCACAACAACACTCCTTCCGCTTTGTCGCAGTCGTAACGCCGACGTAACGCACCTTTTGGCCCGGGATAACCTCTGGCGTCTCCATACTGATCTCGGCCCCTTGTACAATAGAACTTTCACTGCTCAGTCCCATGTCTAAATGTTCTGGCAACATGGTGTGCTACCAGGGTGGCACAACAACACTCCTTCCGCTTTGTCGCAGTCGTAACGCCGACGTAACGCACCTTTTGGCCCGGGATAACCTCTGGCGTCTCCATACTGATCTCGGCCCCTTGTACAATAGAACTTTCACTGCTCAGTCCCATGTCTAAATGTTCTGGCAACATGGTGTGCTACCAGGGTGGCACAACAACACTCCTTCCGCTTTGTCGCAGTCGTAACGCCGACGTAACGCACCGTTTGGCCCGGGATAACCTCTGGCATCTCCATACTGATCTCGGCCCCTTGTACAATAGAGCTTTCACTGCTCAGTCCCATGTCTGAATGTTCTGGCAACATGGTGTGCTACCAG
Organism: Ornithodoros turicata; assembly: GCF_037126465.1. Taxonomy (NCBI): domain Eukaryota; kingdom Metazoa; phylum Arthropoda; class Arachnida; order Ixodida; family Argasidae; genus Ornithodoros; species Ornithodoros turicata. The sequence goes on from NC_088204.1 coordinate 83,580,072, forward strand.
GGTGGCACAACAACACTCCTTCCGCTTTGTCGCAGTCGTAACGCCGACGTAACGCACCTTTTGGCCCGGGATAACCTCTGGCGTCTCCATACTGATCTCGATCCCTTGTACAATAGAACTTTCACTGCTCAGTCCCATGTACAATAGAACTTTCACTGCTCAGTCCCATGTCTAAATGTTCTGGCAACATGGTGTGCTACCAGGGTGGCACAACAACACTCCTTCCGCTTTGTCGCAGTCGTAACGCCGACGTAACGCACCTTTTGGCCCGGGATAACCTCTGGCGTCTCCATACTGATCTCGGCCCCTTGTACAATAGAACTTTCACTGCTCAGTCCCATGTCTAAATGTTCTGGCAACATGGTGTGCTACCAGGGTGGCACAACAACACTCCTTCCGCTTTGTCGCAGTCGTAACGCCGACGTAACGCACCTTTTGGCCCGGGATAACCTCTGGCGTCTCCATACTGATCTCGGCCCCTTGTACAATAGAACTTTCACTGCTCAGTCCCATGTCTAAATGTTCTGGCAACATGGTGTGCTACCAGGGTGGCACAACAACACTCCTTCCGCTTTGTCGCAGTCGTAACGCCGACGTAACGCACCTTTTGGCCCGGGATAACCTCTGGCGTCTCCATACTGATCTCGGCCCCTTGTACAATAGAACTTTCACTGCTCAGTCCCATGTCTAAATGTTCTGGCAACATGGTGTGCTACCAGGGTGGCACAACAACACTCCTTCCGCTTTGTCGCAGTCGTAACGCCGACGTAACGCACCGTTTGGCCCGGGATAACCTCTGGCATCTCCATACTGATCTCGTCCCCTTGTACAATAGAGCTTTCACTGCTCAGTCCCATGTCTGAATGTTCTGGCAACATGGTGTGCTACCAGGGTGGCACAACAACACTCCTTCCGCTTTGTCGCAGTCGTAACGCCGACGTAACGCACCGTTTGGCCCGGGATAACCTCTGGCGTTTTCATACTGATCTCGGCCCCTTGTAAAATAGAGCTTTCACTGCTCAGTCCCATGTCTACATGTTCTGGCAACATGGTGTGCTACCAGGGTGGCACAACAACACTCCTTCCGCTTTGTCGCAGTCGTAACGCCGACGTAACGCACCTTTTGGCCCGGGATAACCTCTGGCGTCTCCATACTGATCTCGGCCCCTTGTACAATAGAACTTTCACTGCTCAGTCCCATGTCTAAATGTTCTGGCAACATGGTGTGCTACCAGGGTGGCACAACAACACTCCTTCCGCTTTGTCGCAGTCGTAACGCCGACGTAACGCACCGTTTGGTCCGGGATAACCTCTGGCGTTTTCATACTGATCTCGGCCCCTTGTAAAATAGAGCTTTCACTGCTCAGTCCCATGTCTACATGTTCTGGCAACATGGTGTGCTACCAGGGTGGCACAACAACACTTCTTCCGCTTTGTCGCAGTCGTAACGCCGACGTAACGCACCTTTTGGCCCGGGATAACCTCTGGCGTCTCCATACTGATCTCGGCCCCTTGTACAATAGAACTTTCACTGCTCAGTCCCATGTCTAAATGTTCTGGCAACATGGTGTGCTACCAGGGTGGCACAACAACACTCCTTCCGCTTTGTCGCAGTCGTAACGCCGACGTAACGCACCTTTTGGCCCGGGATAACCTCTGGCGTCTCCATACTGATCTCGGCCCCTTGTACAATAGAACTTTCACTGCTCAGTCCCATGTCTAAATGTTCTGGCAACATGGTGTGCTACCAGGGTGGCACAACAACACTCCTTCCGCTTTGTCGCAGTCGTAACGCCGACGTAACGCACCTTTTGGCCCGGGATAACCTCTGGCGTCTCCATACTGATCTCGGCCCCTTGTACAATAGAACTTTCACTGCTCAGTCCCATGTCTAAATGTTCTGGCAACATGGTGTGCTACCAGGGTGGCACAACAACACTCCTTCCGCTTTGTCGCAGTCGTAACGCCGACGTAACGCACCGTTTGGCCCGGGATAACCTCTGGCATCTCCATACTGATCTCGTCCCCTTGTACAATAGAGCTTTCACTGCTCAGTCCCATGTCTGAATGTTCTGGCAACATGGTGTGCTACCAGGGTGGCACAACAACACTCCTTCCGCTTTGTCGCAGTCGTAACGCCGACGTAACGCACCGTTTGGCCCGGGATAACCTCTGGCGTTTTCATACTGATCTCGGCCCCTTGTAAAATAGAGCTTTCACTGCTCAGTCCCATGTCTACATGTTCTGGCAACATGGTGTGCTACCAGGGTGGCACAACAACACTCCTTCCGCTTTGTCGCAGTCGTAACGCCGACGTAACGCACCTTTTGGCCCGGGATAACCTCTGGCGTCTCCATACTGATCTCGGCCCCTTGTACAATAGAACTTTCACTGCTCAGTCCCATGTCTAAATGTTCTGGCAACATGGTGTGCTACCAGGGTGGCACAACAACACTCCTTCCGCTTTGTCGCAGTCGTAACGCCGACGTAACGCACCGTTTGGTCCGGGATAACCTCTGGCGTTTTCATACTGATCTCGGCCCCTTGTAAAATAGAGCTTTCACTGCTCAGTCCCATGTCTACATGTTCTGGCAACATGATGTGCTACCAGGGTGGCACAACAACACTTCTTCCGCTTTGTCGCAGTCGTAACGCCGACGTAACGCACCTTTTGGCCCGGGATAACCTCTGGCGTCTCCATACTGATCTCGGCCCCTTGTACAATAGAACTTTCACTGCTCAGTCCCATGTCTAAATGTTCTGGCAACATGGTGTGCTACCAGGGTGGCACAACAACACTCCTTCCGCTTTGTCGCAGTCGTAACGCCGACGTAACGCACCGTTTGGCCCGGGATAACCTCTGGCGTTTTCATACTGATCTCGGCCCCTTGTAAAATAGAGCTTTCACTGCTCAGTCCCATGTCTACATGTTCTGGCAACATGGTGTGCTACCAGGGTGGCACAACAACACTCCTTCCGCTTTGTCGCAGTCGTAACGCCGACGTAACGCACCTTTTGGCCCGGGATAACCTCTGGCGTCTCCATACTGATCTCGGCCCCTTGTACAATAGAACTTTCACTGCTCAGTCCCATGTGTAAATGTTCTGGCAACATGGTGTGCTACCAGGGTGGCACAACAACACTCCTTCCGCTTTGTCGCAGTCGTAACGCCGACGTAACGCACCGTTTGGTCCGGGATAACCTCTGGCGTTTTCATACTGATCTCGGCCCCTTGTAAAATAGAGCTTTCACTGCTCAGTCCCATGTCTAGATGTTCTGGCAACATGGTGTGCTACCAGGGTGGCACAACAACACTTCTTCCGCTTTGTCGCAGTCGTAACGCCGACGTAACGCACCTTTTGGCCCGGGATAACCTCTGGCGTCTCCATACTGATCTCGGCCCCTTGTACAATAGAACTTTCACTGCTCAGTCCCATGTCTAAATGTTCTGGCAACATGGTGTGCTACCAGGGTGGCACAACAACACTCCTTCCGCTTTGTCGCAGTCGTAACGCCGACGTAACGCACCTTTTGGCCCGGGATAACCTCTGGCGTCTCCATACTGATCTCGGCCCCTTGTACAATAGAACTTTCACTGCTCAGTCCCATGTCTAAATGTTCTGGCAACATGGTGTGCTACCAGGGTGGCACAACAACACTCCTTCCGCTTTGTCGCAGTCGTAACGCCGACGTAACGCACCTTTTGGCCCGGGATAACCTCTGGCGTCTCCATACTGATCTCGGCCCCTTGTACAATAGAGCTTTCACTGCTCAGTCCCATGTCTAAATGTTCTGGCAACATGGTGTGCTACCAGGGTGGCACAACAACACTCATTCCGCTTTGTCGCAGTCGTAACGCCGACGTAACGCACCTTTTGGCCCGGGATAACCTCTGGCGTCTCCATACTGATCTCGGCCCCTTGTACAATAGAGCTTTCACTGCTCAGTCCCATGTCTACATGTTTGGCAACATGGTGTGCTACCAGGGTGGCACAACAACACTCCTTCCGCTTTGTCGCAGTCGTAACGCCGACGTAACGCACCTTTTGGCCCGGGATAACCTCTGGCGTCTCCATACTGATCTCGGCCCCTGGTACAATAGAGCTTTCACTGCTTAGTCCCATGTCTACATGTTCTGGCAACATGGTGTGCTACCAGGGTGGCACAACAACACTCATTCCGCTTTGTCGCAGTCGTAACGCCGACGTAACGCACCTTTTGGCACGGGATAACCTCTGGCGTCTCCATACTGATCTCGGCCCCTTGTACAATAGAGCTTTCACTGCTCAGTCCCATGTCTAAATGTTCTGGCAACATGGTGTGCTACCAGGGTGGCACAACAGCACTCCTTCCGCTTTGTCGCAGTCGTAACGCCGATGTAACGCACCTTTTGGCCCGGGATAACCTCTGGCGTCTCCATACTGATCTCGGCCCCTTGTACAATAGAGCTTTCACTGCTCAGTCCCTTGTCTACATGTTCTGGCAACATGGTGTGCTACCAGGGTGGCACAACAACACTCCTTCCGCTTTGTCGCAGTCGTAACGCCGACGTAACGCACCTTTTGGCCCGGGATAACCTCTGGCGTCTCCATACTGATCTCGGCCCCTTGTACAATAGAGCTTTCACTGCTTAGTCCCATGTCTACATGTTCTGGCAACATGGTGTGCTACCAGGGTGGCACAACAACACTCCTTCCGCTTTGTCGCAGTCGTAACGCCGACGTAACGCACCTTTTGGCACGGGATAACCTCTGGCGTCTCCATACTGATCTCGGCCCCTTGTACAATAGAGCTTTCACTGCTCAGTCCCTTGTCTACATGTTCTGGCAACATGGTGTGCTACCAGGGTGGCACAACAACACTCATTCCGCTTTGTCGCAGTCGTAACGCCGACGTAACGCACCTTTTGGCACGGGATAACCTCTGGCGTCTCCATACTGATCTCGGCCCCTTGTACAATAGAGCTTTCACTGCTCAGTCCCATGTCTAAATGTTCTGGCAACATGGTGTGCTACCAGGGTGGCACAACAGCACTCCTTCCGCTTTGTCGCAGTCGTAACGCCGATGTAACGCACCTTTTGGCCCGGGATAACCTCTGGCGTCTCCATACTGATCTCGGCCCCTTGTACAATAGAGCTTTCACTGCTCAGTCCCTTGTCTACATGTTCTGGCAACATGGTGTGCTACCAGGGTGGCACAACAACACTCCTTCCGCTTTGTCGCAGTCGTAACGCCGACGTAACGCACCTTTTGGCCCGGGATAACCTCTGGCGTCTCCATACTGATCTCGGCCCCTTGTACAATAGGGCTTTCACTGCTCAGTCCCTTGTCTACATGTTCTGGCAACATGGTGTGCTACCAGGGTGGCACAACAACACTCCTTCCGCTTTGTCGCAGTCGTAACGCCGACGTAACGCACCTTTTGGCCCGGGATAACCTCTGGCGTCTCCATACTGATCTCGGCCCCTTGTACAATAGAGCTTTCACTGCTCAGTCCCATGTCTACATGTTCTGGCAACATGGTGTGCTACCAGGGTGGCACAACAACACTCCTTCCGCTTTGTCGCAGTCGTAATGCCGACGTAACGCACCTTTTGGCCCGGGATAACCTCTGGCGTTTCCATACTGATCTCGGCCCCTTGTACAATAGAGCTTTCACTGCTCAGTCCCATGTCTACATGTTCTGACAACATGGTGTGCTACCAGGGTGGCACAACAACACTCATTCCGCTTTGTCGCAGTCGTAACGCCGACGTAACGCACCGTTTGGCCCGGGATAACCTCTGGCATCTCCATACTGATCTCGGCCCCTTGTACAATAGAGCTTTCACTGCTCAGTCCCATGTCTACATGTTCTGACAACATGGTGTGCTACCAGGGTGGCACAACAACACTCCTTCCGCTTTGTCGCAGTCGTAACGCCGACGTAACGCACCTTTTGGCCCGGGATAACCTCTGGCGTTTCCATACTGATCTCGGCCCCGTGTACAATAGAGCTTTCACTGCTCAGTCCCATGTGTACATGTTCTGGCAACATGGTGTGCTACCAGGGTGGCACAACAACACTCCTTCCGCTTTGTCGCAGTCGTAACGCCGACGTAACGCACCTTTTGGCCCGGGATAACCTCTGGCGTTTCCATACTGATCTCGGCCCCTTGTACAATAGAGCTTTCACTGCTCAGTCCCATGTCTACATGTTCTGGCAACATGGTGTGCTACCAGGGTGGCACAACAACACTCATTCCGCTTTGTCGCAGTCGTAACGCCGACGTAACGCACCTTTTGGCCCGGGATAACCTCTGGCGTCTCCATACTGATCTCGGCCCCTTGTACAATAGAGCTTTCACTGCTCAGTCCCATGTCTACATGTTCTGGCAACATGGTGTGCTACCAGGGTGGCACAACAACACTCATTCCGCTTTGTCGCAGTCTTAACGCCGACGTAACGCACCTTTTGGCCCGGGATAACCTCTGGCGTCTCCATACTGATCTCGGCCCCTTGTACAATAGAGCTTTCACTGCTCAGTCCCATGTCTACATGTTCTGGCAACATGGTGTGCTACCAGGGTGGCACAACAACACTCATTCCGCTTTGTCGCAGTCGTAACGCCGACGTAACGCACCTTTTGGCCCGGGATAACCTCTGGCGTCTCCATACTGATCTCGGCCCCTTGTACAATAGAGCTTTCACTGCTCAGTCCCATGTCTACATGTTCTGGCAACATGGTGTGCTACCAGGGTGGCACAACAACACTCATTCCGCTTTGTCGCAGTCGTAACGCCGACGTAACGCACCTTTTGGCCTGGGATAACCTCTGGCGTCTCCATACTGATCTCGGCCCCTTGTACAATAGAGCTTTCACTGCTCAGTCCCATGTCTACATGTTCTGGCAACATGGTGTGCTACCAGGGTGGCACAACAACACTCATTCCGCTTTGTCGCAGTCGTAACGCCGACGTAACGCACCTTTTGGCCCGGGATAACCTCTGGCGTCTCCATACTGATCTCGGCCCCTTGTACAATAGAGCTTTCACTGCTCAGTCCCATGTCTACATGTTCTGGCAACATGGTGTGCTACCAGGGTGGCACAACAACACTCCTTCCGCTTTGTCGCAGTCGTAACGCCGACGTAACGCACCTTTTGGCCCGGGATAACATCTGGCGTTTCCATACTGATCTCGGCCCCTTGTACAATAGAGCTTTCACTGCTCAGTCCAATGTCTAAATTTCGTGCACCTGGCTTAATTTACACAGCAGCTATAGTTAAAATGTAGACGCAGTTTACATTTCTTCATGTGAGCCAACATACACCCCTCTGGTGGGTCAATATTGGCCTTTGTACAATAGAGTTTCGTCCCGGCGCCCACATGACAGGTATCGTGGCTGAGTGGCCTGCGAGGTTATCCTGAGCCCTACTTGGGTGCACTTTTAGATGACTTTTCTTTTTCTTCCCTCAGGTGTTGTCCTCTGTGTTCCTGACTGTGCCACTCTACGAACAGGATTCAGTCGTTATTGTTGCTTCAGGCCTGGTAAGCATTGCTTGAGACAGGATGACACCTACATGATATCTTTTTTTTAGGAAAACAGGGATTGGATATTTGGGTGCACTGCCACTAAAGATGTACGGGGACGAATTGTCTGGTAAGGTATTTTTTAACTGTTTCTCGGCAAATTGAGGTTCAATTACGGAGCCTGAATTATTTTTAATACATACAGGGTGTCCCGTGTCGTTGAATTATAATAAAAAACTACGCTACCCAGAATCACACTGTCAACAGCATTTGTTTTTACTAGGTTTTTGCCACCCCCTGATATGAATGTAATCCAACTTTGGTTTTAATGTGTCAATTTTTACGAACTGAATTTGAAAATTTGGCTAGTAAGGGTCGCTCTTTTGCCAATGTGAAGCGTGTGCCCAATATACTCAAGTTGATGATCATTGACACGGATATTGAGGAGCTATGCCATGGAAAAAAATAGCCCAACATCATGCTTTTCGGAGTGCAAAGAGCATAGCACTGGATGAGTCTTCGTTGTCGGCCTGACGAAAGGAAGTTTCTCCCACCCAGGGATTGTGCCTTCCCTTTCCCAATTTCAAGAGCTATCACTTTTTCGCTCTGTGGGCTGGGTTTAGCAACTTGCTTTTGTCGGACTGCTTGAAGGCGCTCAAAAAGTCGTTGAGTGCATTGCTCTGGAGGCTCCGAAAAGCATGATGTTGGACTATTTTTCCCGATAGGATAACGTCTCAACCTCCCTGTCATTTATCATCAACTTGAGTAAATTCGCTTAAATGTGCTTCACGTTGGTGTGGTAAAAAAGCTACCTCTACTTGGCAAATTTTTGAGTTCAGTTCGTACTAATTAGCATAATAAAACTTAAATTAGATGGCATTCACATCAGTGGCAATAACCTAGTAGGAACAAATTCCGTTGACCGCATGATTCTATGTGGTGTAGTTATTTTATTATACTAATTGCATGACACGTTTCCTGGGACACCATGTATACTCCACTACGGGAGAACCTCACTAATCCCGAGTCGTCTGGATGGCGAAAAAAATTTTGAATTAAGCGGGCATTGGAATTTAGCAATCCAGTGCACATGCTGAAGGAAAATATATTTATATGCCGAAGAATTCGCGTGTCTTCGTCTGCTGATGACCAACGATAGAAGGCACTGAAAAGGTTAGCCTGCTGTAGGACTCAAACCCACATCTTCTGGATTTCAGGTCCAGGGCTCATAATAATTGAGCTAAGCTAACATACCTTCCCCAACGACTTCCATGAGCGCTTCATTTGCGCCAGTCGTCTTCAGAATCATGTCCCCCGTGAGACTTGTGGTCTGTTGTGTGTATTCTGTCCTGGCATATTCTTCAAAAGATGCGAAGCTCTCCTTGAAGCTCGCATCACTGGAAGGAGCTTATAGCACGTTGCAGATCTTGCGGCTGAGATGGTGGACACTTTTTCTTTCATCATCAGCGTCTTGTACTTGACCTGCAGGCTGTCTCCACAGCCCACAGGCAAGAAGTGGACTTGGAAGTGGATCTGGGATGCTGGTTGGCAAGGAAGCACGAGGAAGTTGCTCTGAGTGATTGGGGAAAGGGGAGCTAGGGACATGGTTTTTATGGCAGGAAGCCGATGGTAGATGATGAGGCCATAGATAGAAAGCCATAGATGGCTGGTGGGTAAACTCCATGACAGGCTAGCCAATGGGCTAGCCAATGGGCCAGGCTAGAATGGCCAAGACATGTAAACAACACAACACAAATGCATGCTTCGTGTTGCCCATCGCTCAGGCTTGTCTATCATGGATACGGGCCAGCTTTCTTCCAATTATGCAGTCAGATTGCAACGCACAAAGACAGGACCGCAGCAATCCTTCCAATTAAGCGGAATTTTGAATTAAGCGAGATGAAACTAGTGAGGTTCTACTATATAATGGCACTTGCAAAAAGATTGGTTTCACGAATTATGCGACTCTTTAGGTGAACATGTTTGGCACCTGAGTGCACTCGTATCACTTAGGCCCGGTTTCACCAATGCCATTCGAACTGAGATGAGCGGTCCCTTAACTTGTATTTAACTCATAACTCTGCTTCGCAAAAAGGAGCTGTTGTCATTGAATCCCATCACCAACTAGCATTTCTAAAATGTAATTGAGTGTTAACTTAATCTTGGTTCAACGTTAACCAGCGTTGGTGAAACCGGGCCTTAGCCAACCAATGTGAGGTGTCTTGCGAAGGAAACATCTAGGAAGCAGTTGAACACTCACTGGTTCAAGTCTTGGCATAGATATGAGCAGAGTTTTGCTCAGGTTGAAATGAGCATTAAATGGAGGCACCGTGTCATTTGCTCCGGACTTTGAGAAGACTTAGTCGAGTTTTTGTGTCTTCCTCCTGAAAGCGCAACAAAAGCATTTTTTCTGAGGTTATGATTCTTATGAAAAGCATTTAAACCACGAGTTTTGGGTACAACCATAATAGCAAGCGTCAGCGTAAGCAAGTCGAGGACTTGAAGTGGGATCAACATATAATTGATGTTACGTATCAGCAGGGCCAGCTTTGTATGTTGAGGAGAAAAAAGAAATGCCGATCAACACGTGAAGCTAATTGCTTATGAAGCCTAAATACGTTGAGTAATTGATGTAAGCTACAACGAGAATAAAAGGGCTTGAATTGATTCAAAGATGAGCTATTGGTTTCGTGTACAACAAATGTTCCCGTTTTGACTCAACGACTCGAATGCTCTAGTTGGCAGGGCTTCAGAATCTTGGTGTCAAAACTTGCATTCCCAAGGCCAAGTACTTGAAACTTTCAGACACTGGTAGTCATCGCAGAAAGCGTACCAAACTTTTAGTGCGCTTCAAAACAAACTGCTTACGGTACTCCTTTCTCCCTAAAGCCATTTATGAATGGAATAAGTTGCACATGGTGGTCATTGATTGTGACACCCTCCCTTCTTTTGCCTCGTGTATTACTCAACTTTATCGTGACTCATAACTGTGTTTCCTTTATATATGTGTGTATATATGCATATATATAGCTAATGTAGTATATTGAATACAGATTCATGTTTATTGGCATAGCCTTTCTCTTTTTTTAATTAATATTGTTGTTGCTGCTGCTACTGCTGTACCCTATTATGTTTGTATTGATAGTAGAATATGCGCACTATGTATGTTCCACCTTCCATGGCGAGTCATTCGCCGGAAGTATTTCAAATAAAAATAAATAAACCAAGGTAAAAGAGGGAGAAGAAAAGAGGGGACACTAAACGTGAATCAAGATCAAGACCTGTGGTATATTTATAGGGTGAGGTTTTCAGGAAATATTTTTGGCAGAATTCGGGGGTAAAAATCGGGTGAAAAATGTTTAGCCCCAGAATAAGCAGAATTTCGCGCAAAAATCTTGAAGAGGACTTAAATGGGGTAACAATCAGGTATGACGGAAGCGAAAATAAGCTGCAAAGCTGTTTACTTCATATTATGGTGTGTACCAAAACAATGCGGAATTGGAATTAAATTTACGTACATAAGTTGAAATGCCGCCATAATCGCGATATAAAATTGGGCCACGGAGCACTCTGAGCCCCTGGTGAACGTTGCCATTGTTGGAGTTCCTGACTTTCATTTCGTGCTTGTTTTGCGATCGGAGATTGATTTTGGTGCCAAGAAAAATTGTGTTTCCTGGCTGTGCTACAGCATGTTGCCAACTTCCTTTCGGCAACGTGAGGATGGAGTGTTCCTTGGACGAACGACACACGAGTAAACAGCACAAACACAGTGTAAAACATCGACTGACGTTTATTACAAAGACAACGCTACCGATGCTGGCCCCCCATTCTGAGCATTCTCTCTAGAGGTGAGGGTCTTGCTGCTTACATTGCTAGCTGTCTTACCTTGCGTGTTTCAGAACAAACACGCTCTACTAGTCTGTGGCTGTTTCCATGGCGGTATTGACCATTGGCGATCAACTGGCAATCGAGATGCGTAGTTGAAATTCCGCTGTTGTCTCACTTTTTTTATTTTGATTGTTTCCAAGAGACAAGAAACTAATTCGCGCCGCGAATCCGTCTATGCCTACTTGGATACAGGTGAAACGAGACAAGTAGTGCGCAGGGGTAGAAGTGCAAGGATGCAGGCGAGCTGGTACATTGTAAAACGACGATAAAAACCGGAGACACGGAGCAGAAAAAGACAACACGACACGCACACAGTGCGCAGACATGTTGTTGTCGAATGGTTCAAAATAAATCCAGAGGTGCTTATTAGCCTTGGCTCGTCAACAAAGTACATCAAGCTGAAAGAAGGAGCGGTTCCATCTGTATTTTCACGGAAATGTAAGGCACAAACATTTACCTCCACTTGGCCTTTCGGAGTACATCTCATTCCGGCTGCGAGGAAAAAGAAAAATGAGAAGAAACATAGGTACAAACCCATCTCTCATAGGATATGTGACCCTCAGATTTGCACAAGATCTCCGAATGGAATATCTTGAGTCCTTGTTCAGAATTGGCCGTGTTTATCCTGTTGAGCCGCACATGGAGCTCATTTGACGTCACAGGCTCCTCAGATTCTCGTGTGGGAGGTTCGTATTCATCAAAGATATGCTCACAAAATATTGGTGATTTACACCTTGTTCGGATCCCCTCTTGCAAGTCACTTCCATTGTCCTTTAAGCTAGACAGTTGCCTCAGTGACCCCAGTAATAGTCTATATGAAAGCCTGTGGGTGATCCACTGTTCCTATGCCCAGTATAAGTGACAAACATCGTGGCACTGCTGACCTTTCAGGCCTTTGCATGCACTGGTGCTTGCTGAATGTACTCATAGCTGCCATTTGCAAACAAAGTAAAGCTGTAGCTGCGAGGTTTGGGAGGCCAATGAGTCGAGGGAAGCATTTTTCCTTCACATACATCTGGCACTCATCTACTATGCTGTTGAGGTCAGTTACGAGAGAAAAGCATATGTGTTTATGTCTTGGCTCATTCTGTGCTTCATGTGTGGGTTAAGGACTCTAGCCAGCTTCCAGATGTCCATCTTTGCCCTCAAAGTTTCTTTTGCCATTTTTGAAACAATCAATCGTCTTGGGAGCATGGGCACTTTTGAGAGCCACATGGTCTTTGTCATGTAGGCATCTAGGTCAGGGAGTCGAACCGCAAAAAATAGGGGTTTGGTTTAGGCTCGTCTTGCTTGGATTTTGTTTTGCTTCAGTTCCGATTTGGCCGCGCAAACACTCGAAACTGTTTGCAAACCAGTTCGTGAACCAATCTCCTTGCCAGAAATGTGCGGCTAATAGCTTACTGCACTGCACTGAACTTATTGTCTGCACTGACATATTTAGTGACTGAGTACTCCCTTTAGTGAAAGAAAGAAGTGGATCAACACTCGCAAATGGCGTACATGCTGATTAAAGCGGTGTAGTCCTGCTACTGATTCCCACGTACACTGCCAGCAAGATACACTTAAAGGAAACCAAATAAGATAGACAGCATTTTTCATAGGCAATGGTACTGATCCAGTCTGAAACAGTGTTAAAACATGTAGAAAATGAGTGCCTTGCTCTGTCTGAGGTCACAGCAGTGTACAATTGCACTACCAGTAAGCAGAACTACATTTATTTTTCAAACCACCATCAATCATACTGTTCTGCGTATGCTCCACTTGTCATGCTTCTGACTTGTTTAATTTTTACTGCTCACGTGTAATAGGAAATGTTGGGAGCTCGCTTAATCACATGTTGGTCTTATAGAGCTACATAAGTGGCCTACTCCATTCCTGCTCCATTCTGTGGACGATGGCAGCCCTTTCAGAAAATCAGCAGTTGCTAGCAGTGGCGTCATTTGCTTGGGAGTGGGTTTGAAAGCGTCCTTGTGGTGGCTGTCTCGGCGCTTACAAGGTCAACTGTGCTTCAAAATGTTACTGTGAAAGCATACTTACTATACCTCCTTGTTTGATTATGCTAAGTGAAAATTCGCGAAATTCTTGATATGGAGACCATGCAGTGTGTCATCGTTCAGGGATTGAGAGGCTAATGAACCCATATGCTGACTTCTTTTATGTCCCAACTGTTTCGTTGCGAGAGTTTGGGGCAAAATTGGGTAAAACCTGAAAACCGCAAACCCTAAGTATTTATAACACTCTTTGTTGACAGATTTTGAGGAACACACCCCAATTCTGCAGGACCTGTATTCACAGGCGCAATTTCTCCTTACTTCTGCCTTCCTTTTTCCTTGCGAGGCACTAGCTTGTGTGTTATTAAACATTGGTGTACAACACATTCTCTGAGCCTTTTGTTGGGGATGTGTTCTCCTTCGCACTTAAGAGCAATTACCTGGGTTGTACCTTGCACAGGGGTTTTTAACGCTTTTAACAAGATGTACCAAACAGCCCTCACTCTTCTTACAATTCATCATCTTATCATAGCATCAAGCACTAGACGTCTTCTCTGTTTTATGGGTTCATATTTTTAACGCGCAATTGTGTCCAAGTACGCTCTATTTAGCACTTTTGGGATTCACCAGTTATGAGTTGAGAAATTGCGTTGGCATACCATCTCCATATATGCTTTGTGAATAATTAATTTCTTAAAGGAACTTTTCAGTCATTACTAGTGTGTCAAAAGCTGGTTGGAAAGCTTGTGCTCCGCAATGTCATGTTGGAGAAGACAAACCCAGGAGCACTGTTTTTTCATTATTGTACACTAATTCAGCGTTAGCAGCAGCATTCTAAATGATGCAAGATGATCAGGGCAATGAAAGAAAATTTCTTCCATGGAGACTCACTCGTATGTGAAGAGGTACTGAACATTCCTTTGTCTACCTCAAGTTATTTCTGAGGTATGAGCTTTCGAAAGGGAACACAACAACAGCACAATCATGCGTTTGTGATTTGTCCTAGAGTGATTGAATGTTACTTGACAATACGGCAGCTTGTGAACAACCTGCTTCAAGACCCGCTGACTGGAACATAGTATTTCACTATTGTTGCAAGTATGTATGCTCAGCTTGGATTCCTCTCAGAAGCACTAATAACAGGCACACAGTCGTGTTGCTCAGTAATATTGCAGTAGAGCACCGCAAATATCTGGCTGGGTTCGATCAGGCCCAACTTTTGTGATCCATTCTTTGTCATTATTTAACCCTCGGCATTGATTTTGAAAACAAACTAACCATGTACCTGGGTCTCTGCTACAACAATACATACCATGTTGAGAATCTCACTCCTGCTGCAGTGTGCAGAAACCGGCGCACATTCCAAGTACAGTATGTGTGGTTTACACTGTGTACAGTGGCTTTCGGGTCAGGTAAGCCTCCATTCGGGCTGGTAAATTCAGGCCCGCGAAATGCTCTATGTTGCAGTAATACCAGAGAACAGTATATATTGCAGGATTAAGTGACATTACCTTTAGATTATGTACACCACATTGAGACTGCCCACTTGATTTTTGGTACGAATGCACGGTAGTAGAGCAACCATGGAAGAAAGTGCATTTGCTTGATGCGGAGAAGGTTGTCCTATGAGATTTGAGACTGACCAAGCTTGCTCACCCCAAAGCTAATTCTTGCCACGAGTAATTGCCACTGTAGGCTGCATCTGTTGGAAGGCAGCAACGAGGCATAGATGATTAAGTGCCGCCATGGTTTTTCAGCGCAAAGGGCATCAGCCTTTCAGTCGAGGGAGAAAGGATACCAGCAAAGCACTCGGATCAAGAGAGACGCCTATTCCACGGACGATCTTTTTCGTTAAAGATGAGAGGCTTCAAGTATCTCCTAATCAAGATTCTTCCAACAGGAGCTAAGGTTCTGTTCTGCTTCCATATTTGTTTTTGTCTCCCATCCTTGGTGAGCCTACTGGAGAGCTCAATTTAATGATGGCAGTTGAAGAGCAGTGAGGTACAAACCAACACCCTCACTAACCCTCACTGTCACCACCAGTGAATGCGTGTCCCACTGCTGGTGCCATTATTCAATTGTTATTGTTTTCTATCTGACCAACGATATTATGTGTGTGAAATAAAGCACAAACAAATTACTTACAGGATGACCATTTCAATGGTCTTTTCAGGTGACCGTCCTGGGTGAACGTTACAGGAAAGGAGGTCGCAACAAACGTTTGCCGCCACCGTCACCTCTGTGGGCACTAACTTCTTCTAAAGTGTTGACTATACCCATGACAGAGGGAGCCGTCTTTTACAATGTAACCCTCGTTGGATTCAGGCATGTTCTACAGACTTATGTCTACACCATCGAAACCAGGATCTGTAGAACTGGAACACAAGGTGTGTTCCACCATGTGGTTGCCATTAGATGCAGTAGGTGCCCATGGGAACCATTTAATGGGGAAACATTGCATGTTTCAGTTTCATCTTCTGCTATCACCATTTCCGTTGTAGTTTTCTTCTTTCTTTGCCATGCTCTGAGACCATAACAAAACTGCATATCTGTTTCTTTGAATGGCAGTTGAACCTCTATATAACGAATTCGCAAATGCTGGCTCTTTTTTTTGTGTGTTGTTATTAAATAGAGAAATTTGTTAAACGGAACACTCCAAGTGGAAAAAAAGATGCCACTACCTGCGCTGCGTGTGTCACAAAACAGGTATCAAGTTATGAAGGGCACAAAATACGTATCAAGCTTTATTCATCACATAATGCATCACATTCAGTTCATTTGTATATCAAGATTCAGGGTTGGATATCTTGGAATTAGGATGGTCTCTCATTTTGATCTCTGGCTTTTGCCCGAAATCCCCTAATGGAATTAATGAATTTTAGGTAATTAGTCGTCTTGTAGTTGCGTACATTCTTTGAGGGGATGTCAGCCTCGCCGTAAAACTCAACTGCAAAAATTGCATCTTTTTTGCTCCGTTAGTTTTTAATAAATGTTGTGCAATGAATAAAAATGAACACCCTGTATACTATTTACTTATGTGCTCCAGTTTGATAGTTTTAGTTTTAGACACTCAGTTCATTTTAGTTTGTTTCATTGAGCTTTATTTAATAGATTTATTTGAATGATACGGTAGAGGATTGTAATAATTGAGGTGCTGCAGTACTCGAATTATCGTCATACTGCAAATAGTTTTTTTTATTTTCGTTGCATCTCTTACCGTTATCCGCTATATTTCCAGTATGATACAGTTAGTCTTTTAATGCTCACATGTCAACATCCAAGGAATTAGTCCTAGAATTTCCCGCTTCTCACCATGAAAATTCCTTGAGAAATTTTGCAGAGAATTGTGAGTGTGTTTCTAATCTACCCTAACATATAGGTCAAGGCATTGTGCGCTACGTTGTACCCTGGGCTCATGAAGATCGATTCTTCCACATCAGGTACTTTGTCTGAATTTGTCATGTTCTTGTCAAGCGGTCAAAGGTGTTGATGTGGTTCATTTCATCAAGGACACATTTTACTGCATGGCTGAATACTGTCTGGCATAGTGAGATACAAAGTGTCAGAGTGCTCAGAGGGTTGTCCATTCCCTCTCTTTTACCCTCTTCTGGGTTAACGACCTGTCTCAAATCCTTTTTCAGGACAGCAATGGGTGCTGTAACTCCCATGGCTCTGAAAATCTACAATCCAGTGCCTGAAGGAGAGCATTGCTCTGGAGTTGTTCTGGAGCTGTACCTCGATCCCGAGTGTAGCTACACTCTTTCTGCACAGTTCTCTTTAAAGCATTTTTTTGGACAGGCACGTGTCATATTTACTCGCATATAGGATTTTTACCCCAAAACGCCATTGATGGGGAAAGTGGAGTACTTAACTCCCATTTTAATAACTAAATACCGCTATCCTTCCATACCAAATTGTCTTCTGTTCCATCAAGTGTGGAGAAAATATTCATCGTATTAGTTGTTCATAACTCTGCTTGCTTTTAATATCTGCATTTGAGCAAGTCATCTTTCAGCCCATTGTAATAGGAACTGCCCCGAAATGCAGTGCAACTCTGTATATGTAGGGAACACATACTGGGAGTGATTTTATCAACATTATGCAAGAAGCTGGATTTATCCCATTCTGACTAGTGTTATTTGTCAAGTATATTCGGACAACGTGTCCGACAGAAGTTTGTTGGACAGTCTTGGTTTAGTCTTGGTTAGTTTTGGTTTCCTTCCTTTTTTTTGTCTGTTTGGCCTGCCGCCGCGCGCCTTGAGCGGACCGCGCTGGCTCGTTCATTAAAACCGTAGTTCTCTATCGAACAGTACTGGCTGCCTTTCTCTTCTCCTGGCATCCTACCCAACATTATTTTCATATGCAGTCCCCTCTGCTGATAACAAAGGTTATCTAAAACTGCATTCACTTGATGCGGTGGGACCAGCAATTTGTACATCTTTTTCCTACAGCTATTACATTTTAGTAGGGATGTTGATCAGTGTGCTTTTTTCGATTTCTGCAGGTGGTGAAGCACTATGCAGGCATGGTGCCAGCATATTCTACAGCACAGGTGATGCTTGCCCTTGGCTTTCAGCTCTCATCTATATCGACAACAGGTGAGCTCTATGAAATTGAATGTAAACACAATTAGTGTAACCTCTCATGTCCTTTCTCCAAGGCCTCTGTCCGTCTCTCTTGACTGCATTGAGCCAGGCAAAGTCTGCCCTTATTCTCATTTTCTTCCCTACTATCTTCCAAGGAGTGCTCTGGTGAGCCCATTTCTAGCATCAGAAAATGCTCTAGAGATGGTGTGCATGGCTATTAATGTTTCCAAGTTTGACTACAATCTTTATGGATCTGACCTCATCTTTGTTCTTTCGAGGCACTCAAAAGGGTCTGCAGCCGAACCTTGATATGAGGTGGTATCAAAAAGTTGCGAGATTAGGCGCATATGAAGGCAAGTATCTACTTTGTTTAGGCTTGGCTATTATCACTCCAAAGAAATCTCCTTGTGCAGCGATAAATCTCTCCCAGCGCCACTTTCGGAAGGCTCCCCGAAGTCTTATTGTTATAGCATGTCTAGCACCTTCTGCGATTCGACCTCGTTCATGGTTTTGAAATAAGCCTAACCTTTATCGTTGGGAACAAGTTGCCAAATCTGGCGGGTGAGGAATGGTGACCCAAAAGCAGCTGAGCTGATACTCTAATTCTCGGGTGTGCGGTGGAACATCCAATTGCGCCGCAGCTCATCCTTCTTGCGTCCTTTCTCAAATGCCTGAGAACGTCTTGCATGACACATTGGGGACAAATGTAGCGGAGAAAAGGAGGCACAAAGTGGCTTTTGCAAATGAACACGTGGCTGTGTTTTGTTCGGAACATTTTGCTTTTATGAATAGGAGTGAAGTCGGTAGTGAGGAAAAGGCGACGCAGAGAGTCTCCTACAAATAGGAGACAGTGTTTGGCGAGCTGCCTGGAGAAGTCCTATTCACGTTGCACAACTCAGCAAATGAAAAAGAAAAAAATAGCATGCACTTGGTCACCTTCTTTGGTCTTGGGGATGCTGGGCTCTTCCACTGCAAAGACTACCTCCGGATCATAACCCCATCCCCAGTGATGACCCTCAACATGAGTGGTAGGTCATCCAGAACCTGCTCACGAAGGTTCTGACAGAGTTCAACATGATGTTCCTTCTGTTTGGTGGACATGATCCTCAGTGTGGTGCATGCCAAAAACAGATGCGCATTTTGCCTGGATGGTTCCTCCACGGTCCCCATGCAAAAATGTCATTTTTGGGGGTTGTGCTCATGGATGGTATCTTAGGCTTCTCCTCATCTTCTAATGATGTTCTGCCTCTCTTGAAGCGTGCACTCACCTTGCATGACTCAGTGCCATAAGCCTGCTGGATCATCTCAAATGTCTGTGTTGCAGATTTGCTGAGTTTGATACAGAATTTGATGTTTGCTTTCTGCTCCAGTTTGCAGTTCATACTGAAATCGCAGTGGCTCGTGTGCACAAAAACCAATATTCAAAAATGAATGGCACGAGAACAAACAAAGGTCATTGACATCAACTGCTGTGTGCTCATCTCCGTCGTGCCATCTCTTATCATGCTACAGAACTAGTCTCGGAACTTTTTGATCACACCTCATACGTATAGGTGGGGTGCATTTGCGTAAGCTGGATCACCAGAAAGAGGGAAAAAGCACGGGTAAAGCTATGGTGTGACGTCATATGCACGCCACGTATAATGGAAAGGGGGAACACCATTTCGTTCGTTATACAGAATATATTGTTGTATCGAGGCTTATGGAATATGGCAGCCAGTTGCGGCAGGGAATACAAATTTTGTTTGATAGCGTTCCATTAAATCTAGGCTTGACTGTATTTCTGAACATGCCATTGAAGGTTGGTTCAACAGAGATCAAACTGTGTTTGTAGGCCTATTTTTAGCTTTGTCCTGCCACAGCCTGACAACATTGGTGCGCATGGATTTGAAAATGTCACCCTGAGAGCAGGTCTGTACATCGTTGGAATTGGCATTAGTGTTGCCACCGTCTTTCTGTTTGCTGCCTGTGCTATTGCTCTTGGACATCTTTATATAAGGTAATACAGTAGCTTATTTTGGAATGCAAAATTTAAGAGAGCCTTTCTTAGGTTGCGGCAAAATGAAAAACCTGCATTCAAGAAACAAATGGATGTAACCTGGTCACGATTAATTCTATGTCTCACCTTATTCCTCATTGGAATCTCGCTGGCCACCTGTGCAGCATTAGCACTTTGGTTAGGATTTGTCATTTCATGCGTTAAGGTAAGTGGAGACAATATCATTATGGGTGGACAGCATTGCAAACCTTGATGCAACAATGTTCTACTAAACCATTGTTTTGTAGTACAACCTGAAAATGGGGACATTCCTATTTGGCCATTGCAGAATGGCCATGCTATGAAGGCTACTTTGCATTGTGTCACATCCAGATGAAAGCCTGGCAGATGCTGCTGCTCTAGCTGTCATCACAAGAGGCTTGTTGATATGCAATGCTCTTGAAATCTCTGAGATGAAGTAATCAACATGCAATAGAGTGATGATGGAGACATTATTTTTAAAGATGGGTGCGGGTATACCTGTGCAAGTTTGCTCCTTGCAGGTACACATTTTTGTGGGTATACCCCTCTGCAGATTATGTGGGTATACCCCTGCTGTCACTGCTCCCAATTTTCTTATCAATCTAATCAAATACCTGCACAAAACTTTGCATAAAATGAGGAGCTGAGGGATTCCAAAAATAGATTGGAACTTCGATTCTGCTTGAACCAACAAAGCAGAAAAACGGATTTCGTGGATTGTTTTGCGCTACGTGTGTGGTTAATATATACTATTCAGAGTGGCATGGGCTGTCAAGCTACAAGTAATTTATGTTACAGTAATAGGGATTTGTGACAATTAAGGGCCACAAATTCCTTCTCAGAAATGCTATCTTTATAACGCTGATATTTCATTTTTCATGACTTCATATTTTATTTCCCATGATCATATTTCTTTCTTTTTCTTTTCCGGGAGCTAACTATCAATCACGAGCAAAACGAGATTGTCAAACTGCGTGCGACAAAACAAAAATTGAAGGTTTTGTTTCCGAGGAAAATATGCTCAGCTTTGGAATTGTGAGTGACTAAATGATGGTCCGCTTGAGCGAACTCTGATGGTTTCGTTTTTATAAGAAACATGAGTAAAATTTTAAATTTGTAGTCAACAAACTATAGAAAATTTGCAGGAGTGAAACACGAATTCAGTAAGTTTAATTTTCGAAAGGAACATGCTCATATTTTAAATTAGGAGCGAACAAACTATTGATAGTTTGCAGGAGCAAAAGCGAATTCAGAAGGTTTCGTTCTCAAAAGCAGCATGCTAAAATTTTAAATTTGCAGTGAGTGAACTGTTGATAGCTTGCTGGAGCCAAATGTGAATTCAGAAGGATAAACTGTGAATAATTTACAGGAGCAAAATACGAATTCAGAAAGTTTCGTTCTCAAAAGACTCTTGCTTAGGACTGAATAAACTCTCGATAGTTTGCAGGGGCAAAACTAAGATTTAATTTCAAATTGAGCAAACTATTGATAGTTGGCAGGAGCGAAACATGCTAAACTTAAAATTTGGAGTGAACATATCCATGGACTGAAACCGAAACCAGGGATGGGCATAAACACATTTTTTTAGTATTTAACTATAAATACAAAATACTTTGTTGAAAGGAGTATTAAAATACTCTTCATAAATACTTTTCAAATATACGTTTATATACGTTTAAATACAAAATATAAATACAGTATTTAAATACCGTAACTACATGTAAGGAAGATGTCATTTGGAATTACAGAAATAATAATGACCATAACAAATGAGCGAGGAACAATAGCATTTATTTGTTAGATTATTATGGCGATTTTAATATAGGAATATTGGAAGGCATCTTTTAGGCATCTTCTGTTCAGCCAAAAGAGAACAGCATCTTCACAGGTGCCGATGAACAAAGGCTCGTATAAAATTTGACAAAGATGCTTCCTACAACAAGGTAATCGGGTAGTTGCTTGCCATCTAAAATTGTTTGTTGCGTGTGCATGCAAGCGCAAACGTGGCATAACTGTGCCCTAAACTCGGCCTTCTTCCCAAACGCTCAAATGTAGGGCAACTAATCCTGTATTTAGGAGTATTTATTAAGTATTTACGAGAGTACATGCCCAAAATATAAATCCACATATTTATATTTTAAATAGTATTTTAATTACAATGTATTTAAACACCATTGCATTTAGACAAACTATGCGAGGATAAACCTAGAGGGTGTGGACATTGAACAATTGCTCACCTTATTATAAAATACAATCATCCTGATTTCCTCGTGAGGTGTCCCATGCAGTTTCTGCTCCTTTGGAACTGAGAATGATTATATTGTGATTTTGAATGATTTCCACTCCAAAATATGTGCACTCGGCAGTCTCCCTGCTCTGGACCTTTTGCCGCAATCTGCTGTTACGAATTTATTAACTCCAGTAAATATGCCGATAATTGACAAGCTAATCTAACTTTTTTTATCAAAGCCAAAGTGCAGATTTTTTTTTTTTTGAGAACGATAGGCACTAAGCGCATTCCAGAAATGAAAATATATTTCGGGAATTGGCCCACATTATCCCGGCACTGGTTTGAGCGCAAAAGTGTCTCTTTCTTTTTGTTTATTATGCTAACTTATAATGATAATGGCAGCCGTTCCTCCACTGGTTGGTGTGGATTACTTCGTACACACTGCAGCTACCAAGCTTTCGTTGTATTTGACTACTTTGTTTGCTTTGTGGATTGAGCTTACGAACTTTCAGTTTGCAAGGTGACGAGCTCTTGTATCTGCCATTCGCATTCTCTTAAATAAAAAATAAAAAAAATAAAAATTCCAGTGGAAGGAAAAGCAAAAATACTGCTCACAGAGACGAAGTTCCGTCCCGTGTTATGTGAGCGTTCACACGGTGCGGAATATTGGGGGTGGCATACTGCGCACTTGGCAGACGACACCGTCAATGTCTTTCCTGTCGTCTGCTACAGAATATCTTGTGACTGTGTTGCAGGGTATTCCGCACGGTTAGCAGTGTACGTGAACACTGGACTATGACGTTTTTCGCGTCTTCCGCTTTTGCAGGGAATGCCGCTCGTGTGAATACACGGTGCACATCATTTGGTATTTGCCTGTGACACCTCTGGGACTTAGAAACCATGGTTACCAGCTTATGCAGCAAAGCTCGCTTGCCGCAGCCCAATGGTTTCGGTTTCGCTGGGCGTTGGGTGGGTAGCTTCCAGGCATTCCAGCTTCCCTTGATACACCCCGATTACAATGAAAATTTCAGGATTTGTTCAGAGCACAATTGTCTCTCTTCAGTGCGGATCTTGTTTTCAGACAGGAAACAGAACAATGCGAAATGACAAGTTAGAAAATCAAATTTTTTTGTTTTTCTAAGGAGCGTTTATAAATTACCTATGCCAAATATCAATAATACTGGGCTGTGGTGCACCTTGTGTATCCCAGGACACCATGCTTGGAAAAACTACATAGCGCTTTCATCTTTTTTCTTCGAGTGAAACCTTGACAAAGAGGAGCAAAAATTGAAAATGTGGTTATCTTCCTGGCTTTATAGTAGAACATCTGAGCGATGTATAAACAAAGGAGCGCTGTAGAGCATTAGTATACAAAAAATGCTTTCCTACGATACAAATACCTCCAACGTCAGACAAATAGGAGCGGCGCAATCTCTTGGCAAAACATGGCAGTTTTCGCAAGGGGGGTAACAGATAGGAGCGAAACTCCAATTCAGAAGGTGCGCTGGATTGGCTTGGCTTGGCTTGGCTTGGCTTAAGTGGTACAGTGCTGGACAAAAGTTTACGGAACACGCTCATCCTTTCACAGAGTGACACACTAGCAGCGAATGGTACTGTACAGACTTGCAAACAGGTGAACGTGTCACTCTGAGGAGAGAATACGCCGGAACGTGTTCGGTAAACTTTTGTCCAAAGAGACCGTCACACGCCACAAGTGGTAGCACTGTCATGCTGGCCGCTAACTTCCGAACGCCAAGTTTTATCTTCAGCGTCCTCAGTCTTAAAATTAAGTTCATTCGGCTGCAACAAAATTTAAAATAATTCCGAAAAACATCTTCTTAGCTGGTGGTTCATAGCTTGTCCTGACTAGTCGTCGCCGCCCTACCAGGACCTGAAGGCGATGAGTACACATATCAACAACAGTGAATGGCAGTATGCATTCATAAAAATAAAATCTAAGTCTGCGACAAACCTTCTTAGTGTAGCCCATCTGGAACATTGGAATAGGGTTCAACGCGCTTTCCACCAACGAAGTGCTCCGAGCAACAGTGGCGGATTTAGGGGAGGGCAGACGGGGCCCCCACCAGTAAAGGTCTTGTCCAAGGGAAATCTGTTTTGCATGCCTGAAACACGTCCCTGAAACGGAAACTTGGTAAGAATCTGTCCTGCGTCCACATATATCGACCATAGATAACATCACACGTGGGAGCCCCCACAGCACAGTGCCCCCACCACTGTAAATCTGGCACTGCTCAGCAAACTCGTGCTGACGATGACGACGGCGAGAAATTGTGTCTATTGATCGAAACCAGCTCCTTGTCCGCAGGAAAACGGTGTAACAGAAACAGCCGCCCCGCCGAACATTGTGCACCTGACGACACAATGTTGGCCTGATGAACGTTCATGACTGTACGACATAACGCGTATCGGTTACGTGAATGTCATTCAACGTAAACGCTGTAAACAAGCGTAACTTTCATACTGTGACACACAAACGCAATGAGAATCACCTGACAGCCCGAGAGGAGGAAAGGATTATTTCACCCATTGAAAAACGGTGTATACGATACTATCGATAGTTGGAAAAACTATGGCGATGCGATCCAAGTTCACTCAATAGTTGGACAATCAATAGATCGATAGTATCGGATGATAGTGTTGGGAAAGTGGCGTATCTGAAATATGCATTGGGTTATGTGGGTACACGTTGGGATATGTGCGGGTTGTACCAATGACATTGGTGACGACGATGATGATAATTCAATTTTGATGATGCATAAGCAACTGAGGCTAATATAGTGCTCCAAAACGATTATACATTGGTGCGGGTACCAATTTTTATACCCGCACTCGTCTCTAATTTATGAAATGCCTCTCCATTATCGA
The DNA here is from genome assembly GCF_037126465.1 of Ornithodoros turicata. NCBI lineage: Eukaryota > Metazoa > Arthropoda > Arachnida > Ixodida > Argasidae > Ornithodoros > Ornithodoros turicata. The sequence continues at coordinate 83,605,185 of NC_088204.1, forward strand.
TGACTGCACACGTGATTTGAACCCCAGTTGTTAGTCATATTTTGTCATGTGTCCGATTTATGGGGTGTTTTTCCCCCATTGGAGTACACAACCAGACCACCAGTTGGAATTAGCAAAGGGTTGCACTCTGAACTGTTGAATAAAACTGGGAATTGTCGGGGAAGAGACTTGAAAAGTCAAAGGAAGTTGCGGAAAAGCAGCTCAAGTCAGGCGCAGACAAATGCTGAAAACAGACCAATAAGCGGCGAACGCTTTATTCAGCTGCTTAGCTGGCTAACACAATAGCTCTCAAACAGAGCTAAGGTAAAGAATGCTCCGGCTGGGAGGCGTCGGTGAAGAAGAGGAAATAGATCTCCAAGGTCATCGATCTGTCCTCGAGATTGATCTGGTCAGGGAATTTGCTTGAAATAGTCAGTGAAAACCAGGGAATTTGAGAGGTACAGTTTGATAGACACCCTGTGCAAGTTTGGTGATGCCCAATAAAGGCAGACAGACCTTAACGTATCTGCAATAAACGAACCAATAAAAATAGAATAGGAACCCATTTCAGTGGTGGCTCTCCTCACCAGAAGAGCATATTTTACCTGCACAACTCTTGGATGATGAGGAAGTCCCTGTTGCAAAAGATGCACACCTTCAGGAGCAACAAGTGCTATTGGAGCAGGCTGTAAATTGCCATTTTATATAAGTATAAGATTTTGACAAAATGCTTTTGTCAGCAGCTTGTAGGTCGATGTGGTTACCAGCGTGCCCTAGAAGATCGCAAGGGCAGAAGTGGCTTAACGACTGGCTGGCATCTGCACACAACACTAACCATTTTATGGGCATACAGCGCCCTCTTGGTACTTCCGTCCTTGATAGTGTGGGCCCACAACATTCCCTATTCGTTGTATCTGCCTCACGATCCTCACCTGCCATGCTCCCTATTTGTCCTGCTTTCTATGGTCGTTCTCTGGCAGGGGGAAATCCCTCTGGTGCATAGGTAATTTCTAGCACACTTGTTCAAATGTGTTATTCATTATTTTCAACGTTCCATTACAGGTTTTATTACAAAATAACATCGAGCTTCATCTCTTGCCTAGCTGTCCTGTGCGTCTTGTACTGCCCAGTCAAATTGTATGCCATTATTTACTTTGTAGCGGCTGCTTTTGCTGCTGTAGCTGCGCAGCAAGTTATTGGAAGAGATGACACTGTGAAACAAGAATAACATTTCTTTAATCCATGTGGAGAAAATATTGAGGAATAAATTGGAAGGCCCGATGCTTCTTGGGGCCGTGATACGGAGCTGGGACAGTCTACTTTGATGCTTTTTCTAGAGATATCCAACAATGGCTGTCTTCCCAACGAAAAGCGGTTGCCTCAAAGCGATTCTTAGGTAGAACACGACCAGAGCTGTGATACGCATAATTAAAGGTACTGTAAAGCAGTAGACAAGCATGATATGCCGGTGATGTGACTAGAGACTTTGTTGCTTCTAAATACCTTCTAAATACGCTTTCAGACATATGTCGGCACGGTTCCCTTAGAAGTCGGCCCAGGACGCACATTCCCCCAGGGCGTCAGTCGTGACGTTGCCCACATACGTGAGGCCGACAACGGCAAGCCCTATCACCACCACCACCACCACCACCACCACCATTCTAAATACCACATGCGGAACCATACGACCGACAACGCGCTATAAATATTTTTAATTTGCCATGAAAGATGCGGCGTAGCAGAGCCGTATATTAAAAGGGAGTCTGGCCATTGGGAGGAGTCACAAAAAGAGGCTCGACCTGTCAATCACAGTTTCGCTCCTCTGATTGGTTTGCTTTTTACCAAGGGGGTCGCCATGACACCATACAGCCACCCAAAATGGCGACGAAAACAAACACTGTGAAGCGAGGATTTCGTGACAAAAAATTTTCACAGACTAACCTGATTTTATGCTGCAAATGTACATCCTAATATAAATTTTTCGGAAATCAGTTTCAACTTATGCTCATCCATCGATATCTAACTGAAAATAATACGTTTTGTCGCCGGTGTTAGGCCTAGTGAACACGGCGATCACAACGAAATCATAACAAAAACGGCGCTGTGCTGTACATTGTTGTACTTAACAGCTGGATTTCATGGATATAAACATTCTTGCCTCTTATATTCCAGCTATTCATGTAGATTTGTTTAAAAATCATACCGACAACAGAATGTGTCCCAGCAGGTGGTTCTGCCGGCAGCGGTACAATGACGGAAGCAGACGACAATTCCCGACGTAGTAGTAGTAGTAGTAGTAGTGGCACCTAATCCCTTTTGATACAGGGCAGGCTTCCGAAAAAAAGAAAGAAACGGAGTCCACAGGTGCACAGGAAAGTAGAAGATAGAAAGGAGAAAGGGAAAGGAAAAACAATAACAAAATAGTCACTCGTCATTTGGCGATACGTCACTTCCACTTGTGTTCGCTGCTGCCTGTTTAAGTCGCTCCCACTTCACTAGGCGGCACTGTATCCTCTTGACCGTGTCGTGTGGCTGCGGCGCACTGGTTTCGGTTTGTTGGCGGTACAGCTTGTCCTCGATGCCCTCGGTATCTGTCGACTCCATTTCTAGTGGGATTTCTTTTAGCCTGTGGCACTCGAGAAGGATATGTTGGAGGGTCTCTGTTGCTTTGCCGCAGAGCTGACATGTGGGGTCTATATTCCCAAATATTTCATTTTTTCGGACATTTGTAAGCAAACACCCGGTGCGGGCCTGAAAGAGGAGGGCGCTTCGCCTATCTCCTTTGTAGTCTTCACAGGGCTCAGTTTGCAGTTTGTTTTTCATGTAATGTTGTAGACTCTGCTTCTTCCGTGCTTTCTTTGTCCAGTCGTCTATTTCGATTTTGTTTATTTCTGTGGTTGTAATCTTCGTCCACTCTCTTTCGTTGCGTGCTGTTTGCCGTTTTGTTCCGCCACTGTACTTTTTGTCGTATTGGTTGATTTTAGCTATCCATCTAGACTTTAGACCGCAATAGCGAATGTGTTGGAAAATCTTCTTTACCAATGCTGATTCTGGTAGGTGGATAAGGCGCCCTAGGTAATGAGTTTTTGATCTTGCATCGCGCGCTGCGAACGTAGACCACGCCATTTCCCCTTGGATTGCTGCATTTGCGGTTGCGAAATTTCCTCCTAGCACCCAGTTTCCCAGCTCTCGTTGGTGACGATCTAGAGTCTTGATTGTGACCGGAGAGAGTACGATGGCGTCATTCGCATAGGTGAGAGCCGGCACTGCTGTCGTTTTCCAAAGTTGCCTACCCACGCTGTATCGGTTGTATGCATGCCTTGCTAAGTTCCAGACATGTCCTTTTAGTCTATTTGATTGCTTTAGGATGTTTCTTTCATGTTGCTCTAGATATTGTTCACTGTCGGTGAGGGTGACTCCCAAGTATTTGTACTCTTGAGTGTGCGCTATTTGTTGACCCTGGAGCGTGAGAGGTGTGTTGTCAGGCTGTGTGCTCCCGAAAGCCATCCATAATGTTTTTGAGGAGCTGAACTTGAAGCCATCTTTTTCCGATTCTTCTGAGCATATATTCAGCATATGCTGTAGGGCCTCTTTTGACGGTGCTATAAGAGCAATATCGTCGGCGAAAGCTATCGCCGTGATCTTTGTCTCAGACGGTTGTCCTGTGGTCGACAGGGTATTTAGGGTGATTCCCTTTGCCTCGTCTTGCAAGCGTTTCAGCATGTCGTTGATGTATACGTTGAAAAGGGTTGGGGAGAGAGGACAGCCTTGTCTTAGACCGACCTTGATTTGCACCGGACTCGACTTGTGTTTTCCCAGCTGATATGTAGTTGCGCAATCTTCATATAATTTCTGGATCATGGTTATTTCGTCGTCGAGTAACGCAATTTTTCTTAGTTTTCCAAACATAATTTCATGGTCCACAGCGTCATAAGCTTTTTCAAGGTCGAGGAAAGCGACAAACATATCTTCATTTCTTTTCCTTGAGAGTTCGATAAGTTGCGTGAGGATAAAGACGTTGTCACTCCCTCGTCTATTTCTTCTGAAGCCGTTTTGGTTTTCACTGAGGATCTGGTGGTGTTCACAGTGACTCTGGAGCCGTGTGTTTAGGATGGAGGCAAAAAGTTTGTATAGATTGCTTTGTACTGTGATAGGACGGTACGAGTCGATATCGGATTTCGGTTTGCCAGGCTTGCATATTAACCTGGTTCTTGATACTGTCCAGTCTTTCGGGACTCTGTTTGCGGAAATGATGTCGTTGTAGCAGCCTCTTAGGGCTTCTAAAGCTGTCTCGTCTAGTGCCTTTAGTAGTTCGTTTGGGATGGAATCCAGTCCGGACGCCTTCATGGTCTTCACTTTGCCAAGGTGCCGTTTAAGTTCTCCACTCGTGATTGGGTCATTTAGTTTCAGGGCATAGTCGCTGTCGCGCTGTGGGCGGGCCGCTTGATCCGTTTGAGGCTTATCCGTGGTCATTTTCTTTTTTCTGCTGTTGAGCACCCGCTGTTGCGTTTGGAAATGGTGAGTGAGATATTCTTTCACTTGGCCATTTGCTATTCCTCCGGCAAAATTTACGGGTTCAGGAGGTTCGACGGTAATACCATTTTGCAAGGAGTTGATGTATCGCCAGAAGTATTGTCCACTTTGTCGACCTGACCTTTTTATGTTCTCCTCGATGCTCTTGTTGTGCGCTTTAATCTTCCTTGCCACAATGGTTTTCACCGCTTCTTTCTGGTCAGTGTACTTTTTCCATGTTTCTTGAACGGTTTCATTTGTAGCATTACCCTGAACTGCCTTTCTGTGTTGTCGATTTAGGTCTTTGCGTTCTCGTATTGCTTGCTCCACCTCCTCGTCGAACCATGGGTGTCTTGTTTCTCGGTTGTCGCGCCATACATGTCCAATGATTGTTTCGGCAGTTTCTTTGATGTTGCTTGTGAGCTGCTCGTACGTGATGTCATCTTCGTTGTCCAGTATTTTCCCCAATACTGTAGTGAAGGTTTTCACATCGTCCTCTGCCTCGAAATTCCACTCTTTGGTAGAAGTCTTTACTTTTTGGATCCTAGGCCTGGGGATGTCTTTTTCACTGTATTTTATTGTTAGTTTGAGTCTATTGTGGTCACTAGTGCAGCTGTATTGTTTGGATTCGTCGATATGCAGCTGTCCAATTTCGCATTTTCCCGCTGCTGACATATCGTTCACCAACATGTAGTCTATCGCCGATTTTTGTCTTCCTCTAGTCCATGTGTATTTACCAGTACAATTTTCCATCAAGTTTGTTATCTGTAGGCCGTGTTTCGAGCACAGTTTCTTCACGTAGGACGTTTTGTCGTCTCTTCCACTGAGCTCCAGTATGTGTTCGTTGAAATCCCCCCCTATTATAGTCGGGCATGTAGTATTGGCTCTCGCGAGGTCTTCGTTTATACAGTCGTATATGTCTTGGTTCCACTTTGCTGTTTCCTTCCCCGTGGCCATATATACTACGCAGAGAAGAAAGGCTTGTCCATTTATCTCTGCTGTTGCCCACAGGTGTTCCTTACATTTTCGTTTGATCGTTGTTAGGGTAACCCTGTCTTTCCTGTATAGCATTCCAACGCCTCCACCTCTCTTTTCGCCTGTATGTCGGTTGGAGTGGATCCATCCCCATGTATCGTCCAGGTGTGGTATTTCTTGGTTTCGTAGATGGGTTTCTGTTAGCATATAGATGTCAATATCTTCTTCTGTCGCGTTGGCTTGCAACTCCTTCCATTTAAGTGTGCTCGATCCCTGGAGGTTTAGTAGTCCTATATTCACGGTCATGTTGACTCGATATTGTCGTCCTTTCCTTCTATTACGGGGTCGTCGTTTCTGGGTTGGGATGTCTGGGGTTACCACCAAGGTGGTGGCGGAGGCCCTGGTAGGTACGGCGCGTATGTCATCGGCCTCACGTATTTCCATGAAGCCATATTCATCGGTGTCCAGGCATATCGTCGTGCGGCTCGCCTGGTGTTTGGTGTGCGATGTTCCTGGCTGTTCTTTTGCGTTCTGGGGCCATTTCTTAAAAAAGCAATGGTTCGCTTCGCCAGTTGTGTTGCTGCTTCTTCGCTTGCAGCCTTTGTGTAGTGGATCACGTTTAGGGGGTACCTGACTTTGCCTGGGATCCAACGCATGTCCACGATCTCAGCATTTTTGTTTCGCGTAGTCATCTCTACCAGTGCCTTGTTTAGGTTACAGATGTCTTCATATGTAGATTGCCCCAAATGTTTTGTTTCCGGTTGTGTGCATACGTGGACCATCGTTGTTGGGAACCTTCGTACTAGGCGTTCCGCTTTGTTCACAATATCCGCGACTGGTTCTTTGTTGATGCAGTCGTTAAGTGCCGTGTGTAGAATAATCATCGTGTTGCTGTCTGGATTTTCCAATGCGATGGTCTCCGCTGCTTCTGTTATTCCTTTGCCCGGCTGGGCGATCACTTTTACTTTGGTGTCTTTCCGAGCCTGCTGTAAGTAGGTCGCCTTTATCCTATTGACGTTCGAGTCCCCCACCAAGATGACCCTCCGGGTGCTTTGGTCACTGGAGTTCTGCTCCGGCTTTGTGTGTCCTCTTTGGCCCATATCTTGAGAGTGGTCCTCCGTGGCCTCCCGACCTCGTTCCGCAGCTTTCAGGTAGGTGTAGCCCGCGTCGCCATTTTCGTCGATTTTTGTCCGGTCTTCTAGACCGTCTTGTTTGGACATGTTGTTTACGTTTTTGTTTAGCGTTTCATGTACTACCTCCTCTGCAGTCTTTAGGGCTGTCGTTAGTCTGCAGTTTTCTCGCTCAAGGTCGTCTAGGCGGTCTGTCAATTGTTTGATGGAAATTGTTTGGTCCTCGTTTTGGATGACCAGGCCCTGGACTGTCTTTGTCAGGTCCGCGATATCATTTTGTGATTTCTGGATGCTGATGTCAAAAGCCTGTTGGATCTCTCCGAATTTCTTGCATATTTGGCATGTGAAAGGTTCCTTCGAGAACTTAGGTTCGTCGTTCACGGTTAACGGCGTTTTCCCCACATACATCCAGTTCAGGCATTCGTCGCACTGAAGTAGCTTCTCTACGTGGTCTGGTCCTTCAGTCCCCATTGTTTTCCAAAAATAGCGATCTAGATTGGGTTTCGGAAACTGACTGACCTTTTGAAGAGTCCGCGTCGCCGCCGCTGCCGTCCTCGCACAGAGTACAGGCCAACAGGCCATCAACGCTCTGTGCCTTACGCTCCCTAGGTGGCGCTTATCAAATTTGCACCAACAATCCACTACTTTTGCAGATTGCGAGAGGTATCCATTTCAATCCCATCCAATCCACTTGCCACCCAAAATGGCGCTGCCCATGTTGGATAGGGGGGCAAATAGTGAGGATAGGCTGATTGATAGCGCCCCATATTTCAAGACTTCATTGGTCGGAAAGCTGAAAAAGTGGGTGGAGCTTCAGGTATAGGCATGACCCATTAATGGCCAGACTCCCTTTGGCATACACGGCACTGCGGCGTAGTGGAGCGGTGCGACGCCTGGCGTCAAACAACCCCTTCTACAGCGGGCAACACTGAAAATTGGTATTACACACAATGACATCCGAACTTCGTTATTTTAGTAACCATATTATTAGTTTTCCTGTTTATCTATGCATTCTGAAACCCCTGTTAACAGTTTAACCTGTTAACCCCTGTTTTTGCGAAGTAACCCAGTGCTGGCCGCTGTTCGATGGGGGCTCTCCCTACTTCTCTGCTGCGCCTGCGCGCTCCTTTTGTTCGCGGCCTCTTTCGAACGAACAAACTCTCTCTGTGAACCTCTGTGAACAAACAAGTCCTGACGCTGTCTGGCTTCTTGAACGTCTGACACATTTTTGTCAACTCCTCAGCATTTCATTTCAGTTCGCTTATCCGTTTATCCTCAGATGTGGATCGTTGTGTGGATTGCAGGGGCGGATTTTATGGTGGATTGTGGTGGATTGTTATGTCGGGCCCAGTGTTATACGCATGCAATGTGGTTGCCGCCGTATGTGTCAGAAGTACGGATTCATTTCGAATACCTAGTACAATGTTGCCCGTAATCTTTAATTGTAATTTTCTAATTAACTGCGCCGTCGATTGGAATGAAACTTGCACAGTTTTTGTCCTGGTGGCTTGGACTATCGAATAGCCACACTAAATGACATTTGATCGGTGCTGCTTTACAGTACCTTTAAGTTACTGTGATTAATTACTTTGAGTAATTATTTTGTGCACGTAAATACTTTGATCACTAATTCCTTTGCTTATAGGAACATTGATGGGGACGTTTCCCCCGTCGTGGCGCCTCAGCTGCATCAACAGTAGGCGGTGGCAGGTCTCTCGGCGCCGTTACGACCAACTCCCATGAAACTCTGCGCCTAGCACCGCCCAATGCTTGGTTCCTTAGGTCCGCATCCTCACGAGGGCAAATGTACATCACTCTCACCTCACACACATTGAGGTGAGGTGAGGAAAAATTCTCGAGCGCTCGGCCGTCGAGCAGGGACTCAGACATCTGAAGTGAACAGATCCGAGTGGCAAGCGCAGGAAGCGACGTGTCCCTCTTCACCAATCGCGTTCGTGGCACCTGTTCAAAGAATCTCTCGAATACAATGCTTTTCACGCCAAGCGACCCACGCAGGAAATCGCTGAGAACGGTTTTTATTTTATTCTCAGGGCTGTCGGTAACAACTGGTATAAGATTCTAGCTGACAAAGTGTTCTGATCCAATCTCTGTGTGCGTGCGAGAGAGACTCCTACCTTGTGGGCAGTTTCTATCGCGAACGCATGAAGCCAGGACGCCGATCGAGGTGTTGGAAAGCGCTTCAGATGTTCCCAAAGCACTATCGGCTAATAACCAAAATTTTGCCAGAATGTCGACACATGTGGAACGAAATTATGATCAGAAGAAAGGGCGCTTCGAGAAAGCTACGGGAGCGCCGAAAACTAGCGGCTCAATGACGTCACTCCCGAAGGAGAAACGTCGAGCCCACCTGCCATGCAGAGTTATCTGGGCGCCGCCATCTTTGCGCACGTGACCTTGGTGGGCTAGAAATACCGGAGACGCCTTCCCTGATTTTAAACTTTTTGCAATGAATTCCGAATGGAAGGATGACACGAGGCTCTGGCCGAAGCTTCAACAGTACGGTTTTTTATATATAAGTTGCATTAGCTTGATTTAGAGTGATATTTCTGCCCTCGTGCATCCCACATGATCGGCCCCACTGTGTTCGAGTTACTACACATTTCGGTGTTTTGTTGCGCATACGTTACGTTGTGGATACGTAGTAAGATCCTGATTTTTTGCTTTTTATCGCAAGAGTTGTGGAACAGCTACCTGAGGAAGATATGCATGTAAGGGTTTTCGTTATGAAGTAGTATACTTTTATTGTTGATTTCAGATGTATACAACTACATGATCAACGAGATAGAGGGAAACGGAAAGCCCGCCCTGAGCTACAGAGGGTGTTTGATAGTGGCCATGTGGGTGCAGTACGGTGCAGGTGCAACGATGGTGTATCTAGTTGACACAAACAGTGAGCAGAACGTATATTCGCTTCGGGCCCACTTGGGTTTCAGCAGCAGGTGCATTCATATTTGTACACTGCTCATCAAGGTCATAGAGGCGACAAACAAGGGGCTCCCGAGTGCTTCGTGCACTGACAAGGCATGTACATGGAACCGCTCAACTGCAAGGACCCCTGCTACTATGGAAGAGGGTTATTCTCACAAACAGCAACCAACGCCTACAGCAGAGTTTGGGGCTCACACAACGCCACTTATCCTCGCGGATGTTCCCTGTTTCAAGTCCTTCCTCTGAAGATTCGATACCCCCCGTTGTCGGATCAGCATGTTTCTCTCTCCTTGTGGGAACCCGCAAAAAGCCTCGAACACGGGCAATCTTTGTGGATTTCACCAACTGCTTCGTCCCACACGATCAGATCTCTGTCACGGTTTGTACACTCAATCACGGAACAAGTTTCCCCTCTGCTTTTCCACATTTTGCGCACAACTGTAGCACAGCGGCAAAAAACCTCGGAAGCACTCACATAGGCAAAGGCACACAGGCACTCGCAGAAGGCAAGCAGTGGCCGGGCTACTGTGGCGCCTGAGGGAACTGGCGCAAAGCAGAGCCATAAACGCACAGGGTGGCATCCAGTGTACTGCTCCGTAGACGAAAGCATGCTGGGCGACAGGTCCTGGTCGCACGTCACAGCAAACGTCAAGGCACACCGGCGCCCGTGATCAGCGGCCAAACCGCTAGTAAACAATGCGGTTCCCTAGTAACACAAAATGTTGCCGGAACATTGTTGCAATGTTGCCCCCAAACGTTGTCAAAACGTAGCCAATGTCCTTTTGAAGCCACATCCTAGTAACGTTACATGCGAACATTGCTCCAACATCGCCACAATGTTAAGAAGTAGCTTTGCAACGTTGCTGCAATGATACTGCCACATAATGACAACATTTTTTTCAACATTGTTCCAACTTTGCTGCAATATTCCACATAAGGGCAACGTTTTGACAACATTTAGGTAATATTGGCAAGAGGTTGGCGGAGGTATTTGTGCGCTATTTATTTCTTCCTTTTTTGCGTCGGATCACAGATGCATACTGACTGCAAACACTTGCACGCCACTGGCAGCCGACTTGAGCTCCGCAAATCCCAGCTTCACTTACTGAGGTGGGTATCCCGCTTGGATATAGAGATCAACCAGCAGCCTCTATTTACGAACAGGATGAAGCATGTACTAAAATATGAAGTGTTCGGGCATGCTTATTAAGTGTAACAGTGCGTACAACGTTTGCAACGGTGACCAGGATGCGTCTTTGAAGTTAATCCTTGCATCTGCAAGAGTCAAGTGTACTCAACATTTTTGGCATCCCTCCCTGTCATATATTGTTTTTCATTTAAGCTTTCTTCTGTAATGTGATTATCTACTTTTTGGAGCTGTAAAACCGGTAGGTTTCCTCTGTGGGTAAGCGTGTTACGCGGTGTAATGTTGCTGGAAAGTCAATACACAACGTTCAGAAAACATAGAGCCACAACGTTCCTCCAACGTTGCTATGCAATGTTGCATGAACATTGGTGAATGTCAAGTAACGTTGGTCTACTTCTGACAATGCTGCAGGAACATTCGGCCCGCAACGTTGCTGGAACGTTGACCTTCCATGTTGCTTGAACATTGCTGAATGTCAAGTAACGTTGATCCACTTTTGATAATGTTGCAAGGACGTTACAAAATGGTGATAAACGTTGCCCCACATTGGACAACATTCGCAACAGCAACGTCGAGGCCACAATATGTGCTACTAGGGTTGTTGTTTCTGCGCGACGTTTTGGATGTCTTTCGATCGCGGTAATTATTTTTATTCGATAATCTCGCAGTAAAACGCGCAGTTTTACACATAAGGCCTCGTACTGTTGACGACTTCCAAAGATGTAATGACGACCGCGCGTTAAGACTCACTGAGCCGATGGGCTACCATGTTGCGGAAGAAGCACCGCATAGTTTACGCTGGCAAAGTACGTTCATCTCCTGGCGTTATAACGACGAAAATATGTCGGTAAGGGCCCTCACTTGGCGACGCCCGACGCGACGTCGCAAACGGGCGGCGGAAGTAGAGGCGCATTTCCGCCGTCCCGCCAAGGCGCATGATTTTCATGTTCCCACCACAGTGGCATTCAGTCGCCCAAAGCAGACGAAAACTGAAGAGGCGTGGCCTTTCTCTCTCACCTTATTGGTCGCCAGTGTATCGTTCTCGCCACCTCTCGCCGACGTCGTGAAAGAGACCGGCATAGCAATTTTGTTGGCTCGACGTGTCTCCTCCTCTTCCAACGCCGGAAATGCACGTCTATTTCCGCCGCCCGCTCACGACGCCGCGTCGGGCGTCGCCAAGTGAGAACTGGCCCTAAGCGGCAAAACAACATGTAAACAAAGTCACATGACCTGAAAATGACGTTTTCTATGACGTGCGACCAGGCCAAGATGGCAGTTTTGCCAAAAGCGCAACAATGGCGGGTTTGTGTTACCCCTGTGGTAGAGAAGGTAGAGACAGGGGTGGTAGAGACCGCCAGCCTACAGCTGGCTCACGTTTTCAGTGACTTTTATCTCTCTCAGACTTTTATCTTTATCTATCTCAGAACATCAGTTCTCCTTGTTCAACAGTTGCCGCTTGCGTCGTTCCCGTCGTATGAATGTATGTATGGCTGAGCAAAAATGTAAGAGTGAAAGGAGTATGAGAGAGAGAGTCCCTTCAAATGACGCACCCTTAGAAGTCACTGGGGAGGTGTGTTAGCTTAGCTCAATTGGTAGAGCTCTGGACCGTTAATCCAGAAGATGTGCGTTCGAGTCCTACAGCTGGATAACCTTTTCAGTGACTTTAATCTGTCATCAGATGAAGATGTTTACCGCCTATGACGTGTTGAAGTGGCGTTTGTATGCTTTGCGAGCGAAATCAATAAATCGTTACCCATGGTAACGAATGTAGGCATGTATTTCCGAAGACAACAGTAACCCAAAGATAAATACAAGCAGTAAACTGTCATCTTCATGCCGCTCTGCGAACCAACGGGAACCGGAAATGGCAAAAACGAAACCACCCGCCATTCCAAGCTCTGGTCTGTTGAGCTTCGTGATAATAAAGTGACGGACGAACGACAGCACACAAGCAAGTGATCTAGTGAGAAAATATTCACTGCTTATTTGCTTAACAAATACATTCGAGATACGTACATAGTACGCCGTGTTGAGATGGCAAGTGATGAATTTAGGAAAACGGGCACATCAAGTTTAGCGGAATGAAGCAGCCAAGCAGCGTGACCAATGGCAGCTCCCTTGCCTTCTGGTCACGCTTTTTTGAGCGAGTCCGACTCCCCTGGGAAACACCACTGATCTCTATGTATAAAGGCTGGATCGCGCATGGGAGAGGGGCTCGTGGGGGAGAGGCGTGCCTTCGGGCCGCCATGTTGGTGGGCCCTAAAGTGCTATGTGTGCCCATAGAAAACAATGGGAGGCAACAGAGATTGTGAGTATTTATTGCGCTGCTAGCATTGATTGTTGTTTGTCATCACACAATTTTGTAAGGTGCCTGTATCCTAACAGTGTTTCACAGGTGTCCTGCCGTTCGATTCTTAATTACGTTATGTTTTGCATTCCGAAACTAGACCGTCACCGCAGTGCAGCGCTGGGGATTGTACTACAGCACGTTTCCCAGCCAGTATTTCAACAAGAAACGACTTGAGGTTAACAACAACCATGTATATAATATCCCGTACTGCGTTCTGAACAAAAATTGTTCCATAAAGAACGGTCCGGGAAAAGATATACTCGCATGGCAAAAAGAGATCGTTCTGTAGAATCACAGCCGTAGTTTTAGCCGTGTATGCGTTTAGTATGATTTATATCAAGCAGCGCCTTAGAAAGAGCCTTTTAGTAAACGACAGCGGTGCTTTGCCTCGCAAATATGGACACACCGAAGCAGCGCAAATAATTACTTCACGCAATTAGATCACACTCGTCAGGACAGTTAATCAGGTAGTGATGTAAGCTTAATCAATTAAGTTACTTAGAAAGTGGTAACACCTCCTTGAGATACATGACTTATCTCTTTTTGAACTAAGTACAGCCGTTCTATGTTTGTTTGCTTCTTCCTTTATTTGTTCTGATTATTTGCAGGCGCGGTTGTGCCAAAATGAATGTCCTTCTCCAGCACTCACATGCTTTTGTTGAATACAACTGCAGCGTGAGAAAAGCTGCTTGGGGACGGGGTCCTGCTATCCAGTGCTGACTTTGTCATGCTTGTTATGTGGAGCATGTTCCAAAAAATGCAGCTCCACATATGGTCTTCAAGTTGCAACAGGACTATTTGGAGCTTGAAACAGTTGTGATTTTGTCATTTTGGCCCTCGTGTACCCAGTCTGTGAAACGCAAACAAAAAAGTCTAACACGATATGCTTTTGTAATGAAGATCACTGATGATGAGTAAAGAGAATATACGAGTTCAAGTTTATTCAATATTTTATATCATTCATTATATTATTCAACATTTTATGTCAAGTTTGTACAATATCAAGTTTATTCAAGTTCAAGATTTATTTCTTGCACTTATGCGTTTCAGGATACAATGAACGTGCAGGCAGGTCGCACAAGACTACATTTATTGTTTTGTGACCTTGCTACAATGGCAATAGGAATGACAATGGTCAGGTACGCTCTCTAAATTTGTAGCACTCAATTTTAGGTTGGAATGAGCAATGAATAGCAACTTCCCTCCTGATATTTTCTCATATATGCTAAATTTTAAATTTAATGTGATCGAATATGTGCTAATATAATAATAATATATAAGAATATAATATGTGATAAATGAATGTGATCAACAGTAGATGTAAACAACATGAGTAGCCAGAGAAGTGCATTCACAATAAATAATTTTCTTCGTATAGCGTATATGTGCATGCCTATTAACTGAAACAATTATCACAGTTCCCTGACAAGTTTTAATTTCTGAGAGTGTACTGTAGAGGCTGCTTAGATCTACAACAGTTCATACAAGGTATTATATACTGTGAATGCCTTTAAAAATCCCATGTGACACACATGCCTGTACTTTCTGGAGGTGCTGTGGTAGTCAAAGTTTGTGGGCATTACGCAGGTTCTGCACCCATTTCTTGAGTATGTCGAGGCAGCTGTGAAGTAACCTGCATTGATGATGATTATTCCAATTTTTATGGTGCATCGACAACAAAGGAAATAATACATCAGAACATTGGTTTGGGTGCAACCAGTTAAAAATGAATATGTTGTTTAATAAATGCATTGGACAAATGTTAAAACATCAGTTTAAAACATGGTTTACAATCGCTGTATCTTCTAAAAATTAAAAAGATTAAAAACGATTCTAAAAATAATATGGGGAACTCTTCTAAAAAGAATTATAATCTCTAATTATTATATTGCTGGGTGAAGGAGCCTAAAGTGTAAGGTGTGTTTCTGATGTGAACATGTAAGAAAATATGCAAAACTGAGAGAGGCTAACCACAGTGCGTGCACTGAGGTTGTTCCTACCTGTAAAGTAGAGACCAGTGGATGAAGACTTACCTGTACACCCAGCCGTATCACACTACACAGATTATTCACTGGGTAGCCCTCACGACGAAACCTGTATTGAGAGACCACTTTTGCCTTAAAAACTGCTACAAATAGCACGACACGCTACAGATTATTACTATCGTAACAAGCTGACGATACAGCTCAGACACAAAGGCGTTATTCAAGTCGCGCCACACCACCGTTACGTAGGATTCTTTGTCACAAATCAAACCAAGGCACAAAACAATACCAATACATGAAAAAAGGTGACAATCTTGGTCTCATTATGACGTAATACCGAACTTGTGCGCGAAGGTAATTCAAAGAAATGGATGTGGCACTTGCTTCCGCAGAGAACACGGTGTACCATGCTAGCAATGCATGCAAAAAAGCGCTCGAGTGCTCGCACATATATTGATGACAACACTACCTGTGTAGTGTAACGTGTTCTTTCAAGCATATTATGCACTCAAACTGTATTTGCCGCCGGGTAAAATGCAAGTGTGCTCGATTTAACGTCGGAAGAGCGATCAAGCAACCTGCATCCAGTGCTCGTTTTGGGCAAAAAAAAAACACACTTCATAATGGTCAACTAAATATACAGAATGGACGCCTATTTATTCCTTGATGAAGAATGACTCACCTGTATAAATTTAGGCCCTGTAACCTTGCCAGTACGGTTGGTACGACCGTAATTGCAAGAAGTTGCCATGATCGCTGCGGCGACTGTTGTGGGTACAGTAAGATGGCGGCCGGTTTCTTCACGCTCGCGCTCCCAATCCGCGATCCAGCCTTTTACAATCGAGATCAGTGGGAAACACAGTAGCGGTCGCTTCGAACAGATTTCCGTGGGACCCCTCTGGCGGTCGCTGATGTCAAAACCGCCATTACTTCCTGTCCACCACGTGATCCTTTCTAAAGTTTCGGTTAGCAACGCTTCGTTGCTCGCGCTGCTTTGCGTGCTTTTATGCCTTTTCCATGACATTTACTCTTAAAATGTGAATACCATTGCAGAAACAAAGTTGTGGTAACGTGTTTTTACCACGGCTACGACTCTAGTTCAACGGATAGCAACTCTGTCACGCGAATAACTTTTCATTCATAAGTACGTACTTGATCGGTTGTTCCTGCCCCCGTGTGTGTAAGAATTGTAGAGGACGATGGTATTCCTCTACACGATTCCTAACCGGCGATGATGGAATGTCCCAGTGGGCAGATGGACGTGGCCTCACGCTAGGACGGTGCCGGTAGAAGCGCAGTGGCGCGCCAGCAGAGGCACGTCTTCCACGGGCCGCCACATCACTCCCCCCCTCAGACGCGGAGCGGTGTTGAGCTAGCGGTTGAGACCTAGCCCAGCTAGCCCAGTCCACGTCGATACGTGAAGAGGAAGAAGAAGGACGACACGGTGGAACAGGGACGGCTTGACTTGCGTCTTGCGCTGAGTGGGCGGGATGAATGGTACGGACAAGAGCTAGCCATGGAGGGTTCCAGGGACGGGCGGGCCGAAGCGGAGAGCAGGCAGGTTGGCCGATGTGATACAGAGAGGGCGGCGACAGAACCGCGACCGGTTCGTGAGCAGTGAGCTAATGTCGCCAAGGTGAGTGCCTGGGAGGACCGTGGCGAAGCACGGGGAGACCGGGAGTAGAAGTCACGGTGCCCTCCGTGTGTGTCCCCGCTGGAACGTTGGTCCCGGTGGCGCCTGTCCACCAGGGTGTGGTCGGCTGCTGGCTTTGCCAAGAGGATCAATGCGTATGGCCAGGTGGGAAGGCAGCGCGGGCTGGTTCCTGGACCGTTAACGTAGGAGATGCATGTGGTGCAGTCGACAGCTGCGTACCGCGACCGGTACAGGAGCGTAAGTGGCTTAGGAAGGTGCCGCTGGTGAATGTCCGAGGACTGCCATCGCGAAGCATGTGGCGACATGACGCAGAGTGCGACCCCGGATTCACAAACGCGATCGTAAGTTACGCTAAGATGCGCTAGACGTCGTAGCCTGCGACGCGCGTACGACGGCGTCCTAAGCGCGACTCACAAAGCTATCGTAGTGGAGAGGGTACCCGTTTGCTCACTTCCTGTCACGTGCGAGAGAAACAGCCAAAGGGTGCGAGGCTATGTTTTCGCTATGGTAACGATGACGAAAATTTGTAATCGCACCAATAGGAGTCGTCCCATTAGAAGAAGACGAAGTTGTTCGTCCCCAAATGTTTTGTTACTGCACGTGCTCTCGGTCTTTCGGTAGCCATAATGGATGCCATGCAATCACAGGCGAAACGCGTTCGATGACACAGCAAATATATTCCCAGTATGTTCGTCTCGGGGAGGGGGTGTGTGAGGGTGTTTTGTAAGCGGTGTGTGGCACTCAGTTTTGCAGCTTTTATGGCTTCTTTTGCCTTTCTTGCAGACAATATGGAGGGGTGTTGGGGGTGTCTTAGCGGGGTGTAGGGGATGCTTGAAAAATCCCTGCGACCCGATTTTACGGAGCACAAAGTTGAAGCATTTGTTGAAGGTTTCCAAGCAAAAAGGTGCCTCAATGTCACTTCGGGGATGGTCTCGAAGGTTCTGTGGCAAAGTGCAATGCGTTGGCGCGTATTACGGAGTCTTTGTTTGCCGTCTCCAAATCCACCTCTGCCAAATAACGCCGCCATCTTTCTTCGTAAGACTGCTCGGGAGCTCTCGCAGGATTCCGCCGTAAGCTGCGAAGATTTTGAGACGCGCGCCCTTCGTGAATCTACACTTCGTTACGGCAGATTCGTCGCACGAGCTCTTTGTGAATCCGACCAGCGCAGTGGCGCGCCAGCAGAGGCACGTCTTCATCGTCTTCCACGGGCCGCCACAGAGTCTTGAATCGTTTGTTTGAATGCTGGCGCTGTGCTTTATTCATTTGATTTCCTCCATAGTTGCACAAGTTTGATTAATGGCATTCCTCACTAGCACCAAGCACACAAAACGTGACCATGTCGTTTCACCAACGTCGCTGCCACGCATGATGTTTCAAGACCCGTGCGCTTGTCCTGCAGACCGTGACTGGTGTTGTAAAAGAAAAGTAAACCAAGGGTAAACCTCCAAACACACAGAAATAAAACTGCACGCGCAACTTCATCACTACGCAGATATCTGAACTGCAGGACAACCACAGACTCCTACGGCGGGCACTTTCAGTCACCACCTGCTTCGGAGTTACATGCCCATGCTCTTGGGGTCACGTGGTAGACAGGAGCATTCCAGAATGCAATGCGAAGGCTGGCACCACAGGAGTGACACAAACCCGCCATCTTCGTAACTATACCCTCAAGCGGGTGCTTTTGGCAAAACTGCGATCTTGTCCTGGTCGCACGTCATAGAAAACGTCATTTTGAGGTCACGTGATTTTGTTTACATGTCGTTTTGCCGCTTACCGACATATTCCCGTCGTTATCAAGCCCAGAGATGAACGTATTTTGCCAGTGTAAATTATGCGGTGCTTTTTCCGCAACATGCTAGCCCAGTGGGTCTTAACGTTCGGTCGTCATTACATCTGTGGAAGCAGGGGGGTCGGACTCACTCAAAAAAGCGTGACCACACGGGAGCTGCCATCCGTTGGTCATGGAAGGCTTGCCTTCCGTTGGCTGCTTCATTCCTCTAAACTTGACGTGCTCGTTTTCCTAAATTCATTACATGCGTGGAAGTCGTCAACAGTACGACGCCTTATGTGCAAAACTGCGTGTTTTACTGCGAGATTATCGGATAAAAATAACTACCGCGATCGAAAGACATCCAAAACGTCGTGCGGACGCAACAACCGCATTGTTGGTTTGGCCGCCACGTTTGCTGTGACGTGTGACCAGGATCTGTACAGGATGCATTGCGTTCGCCCAGCACGCCTTCGTCTACGGTGCAATACATTGGATGCCACCCCTGTGGCGAGCTGTTATAGGCTGGCATAAGATACGCGACAAATATCACTTGAAAAACATGCAGTATCACTTTCTATAAATACAGTAGTATCTGGTAACCAAAGGCAACAAACACGGTGCGCCGACCATCAACGTGAAAATCTATTGCTTGTACTTTTCCGCTTCCGTCCGCTGTTCTCCCGCGTTCTTCCAGTATGGACGAAACGGGAAGATTGCTGCTACTGCTAAAAAAGCTGCTTCTTCTTAAAAAGACGACAGCTTTTGCGGGAGAAAGATTGAAGAAGACTGTCACACTCTACTGGGTGCAGAGATTTCTAGGCCAGAAGGAAACGACAGTCGAAGAATGGCTTGCAAGTGCGATGGTATGCGTTTTATCGCTCCCCTGTCCCCAATTATTTTCATTAGCAGCCAGTTCTGCCTAGTCCCCTTCATTCTGTCTTCCACTTGCGCGTACTTCGCGGCCACACCGTTGCCCACACAGGTGAGCGGATGTGCGGACGGTCGTTTCCGCTTTTTTCTGTCGACCTTTTCTTGGCAATGTGAGCTCTGAATCCAACAAACTGGGTTGGACTCTCAGCGCGAACTTTCTGTTTTGGTCCTCTTGCCCTGGCCACTTTTGGTTACGCTCGCTTTTTTCTATCGACCTTTTCTTCGCAATGTGAGCTCTGAATCCAACAAACTGGGTTGGACTCTCAGCGGGAACTTTCTATTTTGGTCCTCTTGCCCTGGCCACTTTGGGTTACAACTCTGTTTCCTATCGACCTTTGCTTCGCAATGTGAACTCTGTACACAACAAACTGGGTTGGACTCTCAGCGGGAACTTCCTATTTTGGTCCTCTTGCCCTGGCCACTTTTGGTTACAATCGCTTTTTTCTATCGACCTTTTCTTCGCAATGTGAAGTCTGTATCCAACAAACCGGGTTGGACTGTCAGCGGGAACTTTCTATTTTGGTCTTCTTGCCCTGGCCACTTTGGGTTACAACTCTGTTTCCTATCGACCTTTGCTTCGCAATGTGAACTCTGTACACAACAAACTGGGTTGGACTCTCAGCGGGAACTTCCTATTTTGGTCCTCTTGCCCTGGCCACTTTTGGTTACGCTCGCTTTTTTCTATCGACCTTTTCTTCGCAATGTGAGCTCTGAATCCAACAAACTGGGTTGGACTCTCAGCGGGAACTTTCTATTTTGGTCCTCTTGCCCTGGCCACTTTGGGTTACAACTCTGTTTCCTATCGACCTTTGCTTCGCAATGTGAACTCTGTACACAACAAACTGGGTTGGACTCTCAGCGGGAACTTCCTATTTTGGTCCTCTTGCCCTGGCCACTTTTGGTTACAATCGCTTTTTTCTATCGACCTTTTCTTCGCAATGTGAAGTCTGTATCCAACAAACCGGGTTGGACTGTCAGCGGGAACTTTCTATTTTGGTCTTCTTGCCCTGGCCACTTTGGGTTACAACTCTGTTTTCTATCGACCTTTGCTTCGCAATGTGAACTCTGTACACAACAAACTGGGTTGGACTCTCAGCGGGAACTTCCTATTTTGGTCCTCTTGCCCTGGCCACTTTTGGTTACAATCGCTTTTTCTATCGACCTTTCCTTCGCAATGTGAAGTCTGTATCCAACAAACCGGGTTGGACTGTCAACGGGAACTTTCTATTTTGGTCTTCTTGCCCTGGCCACTTTGGGTTACAACTCTGTTTTCTATCGACCTTTGCTTCGGAATGTGAACTCTGTACACAACAAACTGGGTTGGACTCTCAGCGGGAACTTCCCATTTTGGTCCTCTTGCCCTGGCCACTTTTGGTTACAATCGCTTTTTTCTATCGACCTTTTCTTCGCAATGTGAAGTCTGTATCCAACAAACCGGGTTGTACTGTCAGCGGGAACTTTCTATTTTGGTCCTCTTGCCCTGGCCACTTTGGGTTACAACTCTGTTTTCTATCGACCTTTGCTTCGCAATGTGAACTCTGTACACAACAAACTGGGTTGGACTCTCAGCGGGAACTTCCTATTTTGGTCCTCTTGCCCTGGCCACTTTTGGTTACAATCGCTTTTTTCTATCGACCTTTTCTTCGCAATGTGAAGTCTGTATCCAACAAACCGGGTTGGACTGTCAGCGGGAACTTTCTATTTTGGTCCTCTTGCCCTGGCCACTTTGGGTTACAACTCTGTTTCCTATCGACCTTTGCTTCGCAATGTGAACTCTGTACACAACAAACTGGGTTGGACTCTCAGCGGGAACTTCCTATTTTGGTCCTCTTGCCCTGGCCACTTTTGGTTACAATCGCTTTTTTCTATCGACCTTTTCTTCGCAATGTGAAGTCTGTATCCAACAAACCGGGTTGGACTGTCAGCGGGAACTTCCTATTTTTGTCCTCTTGCCGTGGCCACTTTTGGTTACAATCGCTTTTTTCTATCGACCTTTTCTTCGCAATGTGAAGTCTGTATCCAACAAACCGGGTTGGACTGTCAGCGGGAACTTTCTATTTTGGTCCTCTTGCCCTGGCCACTTTGGGTTACAACTCTGTTTTCTATCGACCTTTGCTTCGCAATGTGAACTCTGTACACAACAAACTGGGTTGGACTCTCAGCGGGAATTTCCCATTTTGGTCCTCTTGCCCTGGCCACTTTTGGTTACAATCGCTTTTTTCTATCGACCTTTTCTTCGCAATGTGAAGTCTGTATCCAACAAACCGGGTTGTACTGTCAGCGGGAACTTTCTATTTTGGTCCTCTTGCCCTGGCCACTTTGGGTTACAACTCTGTTTTCTATCGACCTTTGCTTCGCAATGTGAACTCTGTACACAACAAACTGGGTTGGACTCTCAGCGGGAACTTCCTATTTTGGTCCTCTTGCCCTGGCCACTTTTGGTTACAATCGCTTTTTTCTATCGACCTTTTCTTCGCAATGTGAAGTCTGTATCCAACAAACCGGGTTGGACTGTCAGCGGGAACTTTCTATTTTGGTCCTCTTGCCCTGGCCACTTTGGGTTACAACTCTGTTTTCTATCGACCTTTGCTTCGCAATGTGAACTCTGTACACAACAAACTGGGTTGGACTCTCAGCGGGAACTTCCCATTTTGGTCCTCTTGCCCTGGCCACTTTTGGTTACAATCGCTTTTCTTCGCAATGTGAAGTGTGTATCCAACAAACCGGGTTGTACTGTCAGCGGGAACTTTCTATTTTGGTCCTCTTGCCCTGGCCACTTTGGGTTACAACTCTGTTTTCTATCGACCTTTGCTTCGCAATGTGAACTCTGTACACAACAAACTGGGTTGGACTCTCAGCGGGAACTTCCTATTTTGGTCCTCTTGCCCTGGCCACTTTTGGTTACAATCGCTTTTTTCTATCGACCTTTTCTTCGCAATGTGAAGTCTGTATCCAACAAACCGGGTTGGACTGTCAGCGGGAACTTCCTATTTTTGTCCTCTTGCCGTGGCCACTTTTGGTTACAATCGCTTTTTTCTATCGACCTTTTCTTCGCAATGTGAAGTCTGTATCCAACAAACCGGGTTGGACTGTCAGCGGGAACTTTCTATTTTGGTCTTCTTGCCCTGGCCACTTTGGGTTACAACTCTGTTTTCTATCGACCTTTGCTTCGCAATGTGAACTCTGTACACAACAAACTGGGTTGGACTCTCAGCGGGAACTTCCCATTTTGGTCCTCTTGCCCTGGCCACTTTTGGTTACAATCGCTTTTTTCTATCGACCTTTTCTTCGCAATGTGAAGTCTGTATCCAACAAACCGGGTTGGACTGTCAGCGGGAACTTTCTATTTTGGTCCTCTTGCCCTGGCCACTTTGGGTTACAACTCTGTTTTCTATCGACCTTTGCTTCGCAATGTGAACTCTGTACACAACAAACTGGGTTGGACTCTCAGCGGGAACTTCCTATTTTGGTCCTCTTGCCCTGGCCACTTTTGGTTACAATCGCTTTTTTCTATCGACCTTTTCTTCGCAATGTGAGCTCTGAATCCAACAAACTGGGTTGGACTCTCAGCGGGAACTTTCTATTTTGGTCCTCTTGCCCTGGCCACTTTTGGTTACAATCGCTTTTTTCTATCGACCTTTTCTTCGCAATTTGTACTCTGAACCCAACAAACGGGGTTGGACTGTCAGCGGGAACTTTCTATTTTGGTCATCTTGCCCTGGCCACGTTTGGTTACAATCGCTTTTTTCTATCGACCTTTTCTTCGCAATTTGTACTCTGAACCCAACAAACGGGGTTGGACTGTCAGCGGGAACTTTCTATTTTGGTCATCTTGCCCTGGCCACTTTTGGTTACAATCGCTTTTTTCTATCGACCTTTTCTTCGCAATGTGAACTCTGTACACAACAAACTGGGTTGGACTCTCAGCGGGAACTTCCTATTTTGGTCCTCTTGCCCTGGCCACTTTTGGTTACAATCGCTTTTTTCTATCGACCTTTTCTTCGCAATGTGAAGTCTGTATCCAACAAACTGGGTTGGACTCTCAGCGGGAACTTCCTATTTTGGTCCTCTTGCCCTGGCCACTTTTGGTTACAATCGCTTTTTTCTATCGACCTTTTCTTCGCAATGTGAGCTCTGAATCCAACAAACTGGGTTGGACTCTCAGCGGTCACTTTCTATTTTGGTCCTCTTGCCCTGGCCACTTTTGGTTACAATCGCTTTTTTCTATCGACCTTTTCTTCGCAATGTGTACTCTGAACCCAACAAACGGGGTTGGACTGTCAGCGGGAACTTTCTATTTTGGTCATCTTGCCCTGGCCACTTTTGGTTACAATCGCTTTTTTCTATCGAACTTTTTTTCGCAATGTGTACTCTGAATTCCACAAACGGGGTTGGACTCTCAGCGGGAACTTTCTATTTTGGTCCTCTTGCCCTGGCCACTTTTGGTTACAATCGCTTTTTTCTATCGACCTTTTCTTCACAATGTGAGCTCTGAATCGAACAGAGTGGGTTGGACTCTCAGCGGGAACTTTCTATTTTGGTCCTCTTGCCCTGGCCACGTTTGGTTACAATCGCTTTTTTCTATCGACCTTTTTCTTCGCAATGTGTACTCTGAATCCAATAAACGGGGTTGGACTCTCAGCGGGAACTTTCTATTTTGGTCCTCTTGCCCTAGCCACTTTTGGTTACAATCGCTTTTTTCTATCGACCTTTTCTTCGCAATTTGTACTCTGAACCCAACAAACGGGGTTGGACTGTCAGCGGGAACTTTCTATTTTGGTCATCTTGCCTTGGCCACTTTTGGTTACAATCGCTTTTTTCTATCGAACTTTTTTTCGCAATGTGTACTCTGAATTCAACAAACGGGGTTGGACTCTCAGCGGGAACTTTCTATTTTGGTCCTCTTGCCCTGGCCACGTTTGGTTACAATCGCTTTTTTCTATCGACCTTTTTCTTCGCAATGTGTACTCTGAATCCAATAAACGGGGTTGGACTCTCAGCGGGAACTTTCTATTTTGGTCCTCTTGCCCTGGCCACGTTTGGTTACAATCGCTTTTTTCTATCGACCTTTTTCTTCGCAATGTGTACTCTGAATCCAATAAACGGGGTTGGACTCTCAGCGGGAACTTTCTATTTTGGTCCTCTTGCCCTGGCCACGTTTGGTTACAATCGCTTTTTTCTAACGACCTTTTCTTCGCAATGTGTACTCTCAATCCAACAAACTGGGTTGGACTCTCAGCCGGAACTTTCTATTTTGTTCCTCTTGCCCTGGTCACTTTTGGTTACAATCGCTTTTTTCAAACCAAACTTTTCTTCGCAATGTGAGCTCTGAATCCAACAAACTGGGTTGGACTCTCAGCGGGAACTTTCTATTTTGGTCCTCTTGCCCTGGCCACGTTTGGTTACAATCGCTTTTTTCTATCGAACTTTTTTTCGCAATGTGTACTCTGAATCCAACAAACTGGGTTGGACTCTCAGCGGGAACTTTCTTTTTTGGTCCTCTTGCCCTGGCCACGTTTGGTTACAATCGCTGTTTTCTATCGAACTTTTTTTCGCAATGTGTACTCTGAATCCAACAAACTGGGTTGGACTCTCAGCGGGAACTTTTTATTTTGGTCCTCTTGCCCTGGCCACGTTTGGTTACAATCGCTTTTTTCTATCGACCTTTTCTTCGCAATGTGTACTCTCAATCCAACAAACAGGGTTGGACTCTCAGCCGGAACTTTCTGTTTTGGTCCTCTTGCCCTGGTCACTTTTGGTTACAATCGCTTTTTTCTATCGACCTTTTCTTCGCAATGTGAGCTCTGAATCCAACAAACTGGGTTGGACTCTCAGCGGGAACTTTCTATTTTGGTCCTCTTGCCCTGGCCACTTTTGGTTACAATCGCTTTTTTCTATCGACCTTTTCTTCGCAATGTGAACCTTGAATCCAACAAACCGAGTTGGACTCTCAGCGCGAACTTTTTATTTTGGTCCTTTTGCCCTGGCCACTTTTGGTTACAGTTGCTTTTTTCTATCGACCTTTTCTTCGCAATGTGAACTCTGAATGCAACAAGCCGAGTTGGACTCTCAGCGGGAACTTTCTATTTTGGTCCTTTTGCCCTGGTTGTTCGGAAAGATGGTTGTCGGTTTGAATTGTGTCGAGAAATCCTCACTGTGAGTAAAATAAGAGCGCGATCGCTACATATAGGGAGCATTGTTTATTGGCAAAATTGTGCCAGAGAATTGAGGAAATATATTTTTTTTCTGTACTCGCTCCTCGAAGAGGACTTGCGCTCACGTCAATGTTTATTTATTTTGACATACTTTTGACATACCTAAGGGGCATGTACGAAAATTTATATATACATCTTTAGTTCGCGAACATAATCAGTACAGATAGGTAACAATAAACATAAAAGAGCTACAAACATAAATGAGCTAACAAAAAGGTGAAAACAAATATGGGTCATTCCACAAGAACCGTCCCAAAATCGTGGCCCGGCCCCGACGGACTTTGACAATTTTTTTTTTTTCACTACTCCGTATCATTGTATTATGAATGTCAGAAAAATATTTCTGCCGAATTCCACGCGGCTTTCACGCGAGGCGGCGCCAATGTCTGCGGGAGGGCCAAAAAGTAGGATGCGTTGAATGGCTTCTCCGCAGGGAACGGCTCAAGCTATTTGAGATTTGTCACTTCAAGAGTGATCAGGAAGCACTGCCCCTTAGCTCTAAGTGAAAAAATTCGGATGACAACGTGTATTTAAGGCGCGCCACAGGCTATAACTGTTGCGTTTTTGTCGCATGTTTAGAATTTTTTTCCCGTTCACTGGAAGCACGCACAAGTATGAAATTTGGTGTCCTGATAGATGTGGATATGGTTAATATGTAGAAAAAATTTCATTCCTTTACTTAAAGGAGAAGGCTGCGAAATATGGTGGGCAATTTGAAAATTTTCTTAAATTGCCAATATTCCAATGAATAAAAGGTAAAGTTGCCATCGTGATACAGACATGCCGTCAATTTCTAAAATGAAGCTCAGCCTGTCCACTTCAAAATATAAAAAAATCTCCGGGGTACTTTTCAATTTTTTTGTAGTAATTTTCCAAATCTCTGTCCCAGATGCAAGCGGGCGCACGCTCCGCGCGCCCACCCTCTTCAACTTCTAATGCTTGGTTCACACTGTTGCATTTTCATGCGTTACGGATGCGGCGCGACACGGTTGTCATGACAACGAAGCACGACACTCCGAAAAGCACACGCACCGCAAGAGTTGAGCTCGACCGAAGTCCATGCGGTACGGGCTACCTGCGGAGATGCAGCTGACCAATAAGCGAACGCGCTCCGCGCAAGCGCATCACTGCTGTGCTGTCGCGTGCTTTTCCAACATGGCTGCCTCCGGTGAAAGCACGTTAGCAAAAGAAGAAGCTCTAATTTCAGATATCGAGAAATACCCGTGGCTCTACGACCCACGCCGAGCCGAGTACAGATATTCATTCAGAGACTCAAAGTTTCGCCGACCACATCACGTTGCCCGTTCATGGCTGCCTGTGGAATGGAGACGTGGTGGAGTGGAGACGTGATTGGTCAACCACAAGCGTTTGACGTATCAAGAACGCATATGTCTGAACAGCGTGTCGTACGACAGCCGCCTCCGCACTGGATCCGCACCGTAACCGCAACGGAGAGAAGTTGTAGTGTGAACCACGCATAACACTTGAAACACTACTGGTGTTTGTTTATTTATCCGAGACGCGCAAATTTTGATATTGTCTGAGCATGTGGGTAGAAATTCTTAACGCGACACGGAAATTGCCTCCCCGCAATAAAGCACCTAAAGGGTAATACAATCAGGTACGGCTGGTACGCTTTTGCGTTGCCTCTCTCTATCTCAGAATAAGCACACAAACTGTGACAGATTCAAAGTAATCTTGATATAATATGGGACACACAACACACACCGTGTTATGTCACACACAAAGTACACAGAAAACATTGACATTTGCATATACACAGTTAATGGTCAACCAGCACGTGTAATATAGTCTTTCCTGACGTACTAAGGTGCGCTCGCTTGTACTTGGCGTAGTGAAGTGTGAAGTTTTTCTTCGGTGGATGCTGATATCACACGTACCTTCAGGTTTTGGTTTTTTGCAGTAG
The DNA here is from genome assembly GCF_037126465.1 of Ornithodoros turicata. Lineage (NCBI taxonomy): Eukaryota > Metazoa > Arthropoda > Arachnida > Ixodida > Argasidae > Ornithodoros > Ornithodoros turicata. Next base: position 83,632,712 of record NC_088204.1, read on the forward strand.
CTTCCAGAAGGCGCTCACCTCACTTTAGTGAAGTTAGGTCAGTTTAGGCACGGTCAGTCCCAGGCACGCACTACGCGGTGCGGGCGTGAGACTGTGCCACCGGTTAGGTCAGTAAAGCGGGCTCCCCTTCTGGAAGCTACTGCGAAAAACCTCTCCCGTACCTTCACTGTGTTAGTTGAGGCGGCTTCAAAGTAATGAAGTTCTCGTGTTCCAGGAATGGCTCGAGCCATTTCATAGCGATCCTGCAACGCAGCCTGCTCCGCCGATACATCTCCAAAGGACACCTATATGGGCAATATGTTCTGAAGGCTTTCTTCATCCCAAAGGAATAAATCACGTGGATTTAATATCTGACGGTCAAAAGGCCTCTGCAGACTCGCCTTTGCCGCCAGCCGTTTAACAGTTCCACCAATCCCATCGCATGCTTCCCGTGGGACGTACCAAAAAAGTTTCATGTTGCTGATATTCCAAAATCCTCTTCATGAAAGCAAAGGTTCACAAAATTATTTTTGTTCTTATATTGAGAAGCAGCGCCGTCCGAGAAATAGTGCAACTTTTTTATGTGTGCGTGAGCGGGTAGGAAATGCTGAAGGAACTTCTTTTGGTACAAGTGTAGAGAAGCGTTGTCATGAGTCAGGGATTCGGAAATAATGACGTAAGACAAATGCTGCAGGATTGGGTCAGATTGGCAGCGAAAATACACCACTATGGGATGCACAGTTGCCTGGGAAGTATTCCAGTAGAACGACTGTGGGGAATTTTGTGCCAGAAAGGAGTAGTTTTCTGAATAATCCAGTTGAACAATCGCTTCACTGACGGGAAGGTTAGCCTTGAGCTGTCGCAAGTAAGCCGACTGCGACGAGCTGACGAAGTGATGTCTCTTTAGTGAATTTAGTTCAAGAATAAGCGTCTCGGAAAATTCATCTATGGGAAGAAGTACTGTTTGAAGTGATGCTCTATCGCCAGGTACCCACTGCTGAAATGTGATGGTGTCCTCAAACTCATCAGCATGGCCGAGCTTATCAGTGAGTTTGGCGCGTAGAGGTTCCAACCCCGGGCACTGGGTGCATTGTCCTAGCATGCACTCTTCCTTGTCGATGGCACAGACCATAGCCGCAAAAGGTCTTTGTAGTTTTCGTGGATTCCCGCAGCATGAAGCATCATCTTCACGTTTTGATGATAAGAGCACACACAGACGGAATGCGTTCCTGGGTCTCCAGCAAGCAAGCACGCACCAGGGAGGCCTCAAGGATGCAAATGCACAAAACCCAGCTTCTAGAGTTGGGTTGCTTGCCTTCCATATGAGAAAGGCTTCCTTCACGCCCGTAAGCATGAGCCTCTTCTGATGACCCTTGAGAACATCCTTTTGTCCTGGCATGCAGTAGGATATGAAGTCATCTGGGTAAAACTTCTCAATTGATTCCTTGGTCACAAGAGACAACGGAGCCCTTCCTCTCGCTGAAGATGGCTCCTTCAGGACGGCCATCGTGTCTTTAATTTCTCGTGCTCGGCGAACAAGACGTTCCGAAGCTCAAAAAAACTGCATTGTTTGTTGCCTCGACCACGACGATGGGGCCAACGTTAGGATCATGACCTTTTTTGATTGGCTCTGTTCAGCCGAATATTTCTTTCTCGGCTCCTGAAGCAGGGATTCATAATCTTCCGCGGTTATAGGACATGACTTCTCTAGAAGTGGATGCCATCGGTATGCCCAACGAAGTTTCCAGGGCTTTCCTGGCTTTGCACTCTATCCTACGGAGCGTCTCCTGTGCATACTTCTGTCTCTGGGGTAGAGCTCTTTTCTTTCTCAACGGAGTTTCACCAAGAAGTTTCAGTGACTCGTTGAACGACTGCAGTGTGTCCTGATCTGCGATCGCCAGGTCACGACCTGGGCTGGACAGTGGCTCCGTCTCACTAGAAGTATCAGACTGGTGCTTCATACAGAGCATGTAACATTTGAGGCACAATCTGTCCCCAGGAACTAGCCCAAGCCTCGCTGTGTTCTTTGCTAGAGTTGACGATATTATTTTAGTTCCGCGCACTCTCTTCCTGTACTGTCCAAGGGGGTCGACGCAACACTTGGATGCCATCTTTAAGGTACCTTCGCATGAGGAGCGCATGGTGGTTCTTGCAAACGGCAGTGATTGAGGAAGAGGCGCGCTTTCCTCGGGCAGAAATAAGGTTCTGGTCCTCTTCACTTAGTTCAGTGAACTTTGTTGGAGGGGAAGTGCACTCATCGCTGCATCCATTGGGACCAAATGAACAAATTGGACTGTCACTCACATTCACTGACGTAGAGGGATGCTCCATGGCCACTTTCACAGCATAGTGCGCCGGACGGGGCACTTGCACATAGAAATTTCGACGAGTTGAAGACAATGTCGTTTATGTCAGCCAAGTTACTGAGGCTGACTCCATGGACGAAGACAGTGGCGAATGACATGCAGCGAAGCTTGTTTCCTTTCACACATAATGACCCTACCACAGTGTCTAACCTATAGCAACAAGCCTCCTGTGGTGGCGTCAAGCGGAAACCTGGCAGCCAGTAATCAACTGAGTGTAGACTGATGCAGCCATGATAATTTTTACTACTCCCTGCATTGTATCGGAACACCCACAGAGACATCTGCCGGAGACGTCACCAGCTTTGCGCCTAATTGAATTACCCCTTCCCGGCTTTATTACAGGAAGACAATTTCCGAGTCGCGTTAAGAACTTCTACCACACGTTAAGAGGCGTGTCAACGTGCTAGTATCCCGGGTTAATCCAGAGGAAATACTCAAAGTAAGGGCTGACATTGATAAGCTTGAGGAGTACAATAGAAGAAATAATCTAGAAATACATGGTGTCGAACAGACAGCGAATGAGGACCTTTTCGTAAAAGTTAACGCTGTGGCAACTGCATTGAATGTACCGCCTGTGAACTGTGATAACGTGGAAGCTGTGCATCGCGTACCTACGAGGTCAAACAAGACTCCCCCTATTATTGTCCGTTTTGTAAACCGTCTTCAAAGGGACACATGGCTGGAGCGCAGGAGCAAACTAAGAGCCCTTATGGACATGACAACTGTATATATCCAGGAGAATTTAACAGAGCAAACAAGAAGGTTGTTCTGGTTGGCTCGTATAAAGGCAAAAGAAATGTCATATGTATATGTCTGGGTATCACGTGGAACTATTCTGGCTAGGAAATGCGAAGGGCAGCGCTCCATCAGAATTGACTCGGAACGGGATCTTGACAAGTTACAATAACGCTGATGTTTCCCGTTTCCGCGCCTTTGATTTCCTTTTTTGTCACTTGGGATAAATGAATGCGAATAAATACTTCTCTGCAGATGACTTGGAGGCATTCCATGTCTCCAGAACTCTGAGGTGTGTTCACTTCAATGCGCAATCGATAAGAGGCAAGTTCGATGAAATTGAATCACTCCTTGCTCAATTGCAGAATAGCATCGATGTGCTCTCCATCTCAGAAACATGGTGCGAGAAGGAATGTGATTACTTTACTCATGATGCTTATATGCATTTTTATCTAAATCGGAAGGGCAGAAGAGGCGGAGGGGTTGCAATTCTTTTAGATAAACACAAAAAATGTGAAATTCTGGAAGAGTTTTCTGTTACATGTCCCGAATATGAAATGTTAACCCTGAAGTACCAAAAATAAGTCTTTAGTGTAGTGTATCGCCCACCTCAAGCAGATACATCGCCTCTCCTGCTAATCCTTGAAAGACTGTATTCTTTTGTAAATGATCACGCGCTGACACTTGTACAGGGTGGCGATTTCAATGTTGACATGTTGACGCCGTCAAGACTACAAAGAGAGTTCACTCACACCCTGCAGGTACATGATATGTATAATGTGATTGATGTTGCGACAAGGATTACTCCGACAACTTCAACACTCTTAGACTTGTTTATAACAAACTGCTCTCATGAACTACTTGCCGGTAGTGGAGTCATTAATGCGGCCATTAGTGATCACATGCCCATATTCATGTTTACAAAAACGACGCGTATTGGAAACGAATACAAAGAGACCTGGAGCAGAAGTATAACACCAGCCACTCTTACGATATTTAGGGAGGCTATACAGTCAACAGATTGGGAGCAAATATTGCACATGAATGACAGTGAGGAAGCGTACAATACATTTATGTGTAAGTTTCTAGATAGTTATAATGCTATATTCCCATTTAAAAAATGTGTCACAAATAAAAAAATAAGGAAGCCTTGGGTAACCAAAGCGATACTAAAGATGATTCGGAAACGGAATAAAAAATATAAACAATTCTTACAAACTAGATCACATGAACATTTGCATGCATTCAAACTGTTTCGTAACACAGTCAACAATGAGCTGAGGCGTGCTAAAGCGGACTATTACAGTCAGCTATTCTCTGGCACAAATGATTCGCGAATAATATGGCAGAAGCTAAATGGGCTACTTGGTCGCCATGGAAGAAACACAAGTTAATGTTCCAGATACCATGTCTGTAAACGGTAGAGTCATCAGTGGCAGTGAACTGGCTGATTCCTTTAACACGTACCTAACTTCCTTTTCGACAAATCGAACTGAAGAGAACATAACAATTCCCTGCAATACAAGTACAAACTCCGCGTTTTTTTCGCCCACAGAGGAATCTGAGGTTGTCGAAATAGTTAGAGGCTTAAAGGGAAGCAAGAGTCCTGATATTGATGGAATTCAAATTACCCCTGTGAAATATACTACCGATATACTATCGCCATATTTGTCGCATATTTATAATATGTCATTGAGTACTGGCACCTTTCCTAGCCGCATGAAAGTAGCAAGGGTGACTGTACTGTACAAAGGTGGGGACAAGAATTTATTTTCAAACTACAGACCGATTTCAATACTCCCTGTGTTTTCAAAGATACTCGAAAAAATAATGTATCAAAGGCTGCTGTCGTTCCTTATACTACACGGTATTATCGCAAAGGAACAGTTCGGATTTCGGGTTGGGCGCTCAACAGAACTGGCACTTTTGAGTGCTAAGGAGAGAATTATTTGTAATATTGAAAATAGGTTGCTTACGTTAGCCATATTTTTGGATTACACAAAAGCCTTCGACCTTTTAAGCCATAAGATTCTCCTGTCCAAGTTAGAAGGATATGGTATCCGTGGGCTACCAAATAAGCTTTTTTCCTCATATCTGAATAACAGGAGTCAAAAGGTAGCACTAGGAGCAAACATATCAGAACCACGAAGAATTCCTTGCGGAGTGCCCCAGGGAAGTATCCTTGGGCCACTCCTGTTTATTATATATATAAATGACATAGTAACTGTTTCCAATAACGTAGATTTCATTCTCTACGCGGACGATACAACATTACTTATCACAGGACATGATATAGAAAGTTTAGTGCACAAGGGAAACAACGTGCTTACCGATATAAGTCGCTGGACAGAAAAGAACATGCTCCGTATCAACCCCAATAAAACTAAGGCAATCATCTTTAGGGCCAAAAACAAACGTGTTGAAAATGTTCCCATTCTTAGACTGGGGTCGTCAAATGTTGAGGTCACTGGTAGTGCTAAGTTTTTGGGTGTGTACTTCCACGAGTCGCTGTCATGGGATATGCATATCCATCATATTTGTGGTAAGCTTGCAGGTGCTACTGGAAGGGTGTTCAGGTTCAGACACGTGCTACCAACTCGTGCGAAAGTAAATGCTCTATAATGCGTTATTCCTGTCAACGCTGAACTACTGTCATTTGGTCTGGGGCAGCACAACCATTTCAAACCAAGGAACCTTACAAGCAATACAAAATAGATTTATGCGTGCCATAGGGAACCTCGGCCCACGTCAATCAACTAAAGCCTGCTTCGAGCAGTACGGAATAGTTCCAGCCACTAATTTTCTAAATTATAAATGTTTGTGTTGTTACAGGAATGCACTTGAAAATAGTAGTAATGAATTCCTGTCTCTCGTGAACCTCTCGGCGGAAACGAGGTCCTATTGTACCAGGAGAGATGCGATGTGGTCATACCCGAGACTGCGCACATGTTATGGGGCACAAAGCGTATCACACATTTTTGCCCCGTTTGCTAAATGAGTATGGTTTTCTCGGCGATAGTGTTGTGCCATCAAACCGGTATCAAAAAGCATTATTTTTTTAGGCGTCCACAACTGGACTCTAATGAACTGGTTATGAGATTTTTCGGCGGCGTTTCTTACTGTGTTTTTTGCCTATGTGACCATATGCTTTTTCTTTTTCAGTTTTGCTTATCTGATTATGTGATTTTCAGTTGTACTTGTTCTTTCTCATGTCAGTTAGTGTTTATGATAAAGTGATTGCTGTCATGCTGTAGGTGACAGGGTCAAGCTCCATTGGAGCTTTTTGTCCCTGTCTCCCCCACAATATCGTGGAAATAAATAATAATAATAATAAAAAAGAATGCATGGAATGGAATTGATAATGTCCAACACTTTTAGGCGTTGTATGACTCTCTCGACCTGAATCCTCGATGATAAAACCCAAATGATAGAACTGACGATGCAACGGCTAAAGGTAAAATATATATCTGCTGCCGTGTAGGAAGCACACGACAAGAACGCCGACAACAAACGTCCTAAAACTGCTGCAGCTAACCTCTCGTGCCTCCCTGCATCGCAGAGACAGAGGAAAGAAGCATCAATGGTCATTGAGATACAGAGTACGACTCTACAGCGTCTGGAGCAAACCGGTGGACAAGAGGAACTCCAGGAACATCAGAAGACATCGACGGTTTCTTTATTGTCAAGCTAAAACGATATTCGATAATACTTGTGCCAGTTTAACCCCCGTCTTTCGGAAAGTGTGGTAAGAAGATGAAATGTTTCTATTTACACTTTGAATTGTAAACAAGCAATAAAATCTACCCCCCCCCCAAAGAATAATTTAGACAGACACATAGGTGAGATGATGATCAAGTGGACGATTCACCGCCGTAGTGACCATTGTTTTTTGGGAACGAATGAGGGAAACATGATGGAAAGGGTACTCTTAAAAATCTCTGGCCAGTCCGCTAGAGCACGAAGGCCTTGCATCAGGTGGGTTGCGTTCGACCACGGTCCGGGCGAGGTCGAACGAGAACAGCAAGTTGGGCTAGTTGTACAAAACAACATGGTAGCGTGCCAAACAGTACACGAGCAACAGGAACGCTTCTCGTCGTTCCTGTTCCTCGTGTACTGTCTGGCGCGCTACCATGTTGTTGAGGTCGAACGGCCGTTGGGTCAATACTTTACAGACCACTTTACATGAGTGTGCGCTATTGGCGACAACAACAAGGTATACAAGAAGAGAATTCCCTGCTGATCTAATGATGAAGGTAGGATGGCTTTCTCTAAAAAACAAATAAATAAATAAATAAATAAATAAATAAAATGTTTTGGCAGGAGCGCGGTGTTTATAACACCCAGAACAAGTCTCGATGACGCGTGCGCAGTTCGACCTGATTTTTCTCTCTCCTCCTCTGAAGAAGTAGGACAGGGATAAAAACTAGCACCAAGTTCTCCACGTACTTTCTCTGCCGTATAGAACACGCGTTGCCGTCATTTGTGCTGTCAGGTGAGCTCTTCTCGTCATTTACGATAATTGCACTGATCCACGTTTATAACTGAATATCGTAGTCGTTACGATAACCACATGTGTGCTTCGCGATGATGATAGAATATTGTCCTCTTATACGGTACTCGCCTTTCTTTAGCGAATAGTTACGGGAAAACGTCAACTGAAAAAAAAAAAAAAAGAAAAGAAAAGATAGGGACTCTCTGGAAGGCGTCGCCACGTTTTGCATGTGCCTTTCACACCTTTCGCGTACTTCAAGGGTACGATACTGTCATTTCAATGAATCTTATTTTACCGTCAATTGGGTTTTGCAACAAAGTCTCCCAAGTATACAGCAGAGGACGGTGGTTAGCGGCGAACAAAGAGAGGATGATCTCACAAAATGGACATTAGCAAAGACTGCTATGTATGTTTGACACGATGTAATTCCAATTTAAGCGGTCGTAATCCACGTTACTTGCCAGTAAAACCGGTTCATCCTACATTTCGCACCCACTAGCCTTGAAACACCTTGACGAAGGAGCGCATCCAACATCCGTGGGTGAATCGTGGTTATATTCAAGCCCTAGGGAATCTTCAAAAAAATTGAAACATTGAACGTGGCGTCCGTTGACCGAGTGACGTTCGACTGACCCCAAGCAGGATGTAGGCCACATAAAACGTGCGAGACGAAATTGTGAGAAATCTACTCGGAGCGTGCGTTCATTTTGGATACATTTCTATTGCAGACGATGGCGCCGATGTAGCCTCCACCTGTTGCAAAAGGGTAAGGGAAAGCAAAGCAGGCGTTTTTGCCATCCACAAAAGAGCTTCATTTTGCATCGGAAGTCTTTTCAACAATCGTACGAAGAAGCAGTGTTGTACGTAACGCCGTTACAAGTAACGTAATTGATACTTTTTTTTTTCGTTATTCAAGTGCGGATCGTGATACTTTTTGCAATTGGTATCGGAAAAGTATTCCCATTACGAATTTATGGTAACGCGATCTCCGTATCGTTACCGGTCATTTATTCATTGTCCGCCAGCTTTCCGAACGTTCCTCGTCTATTGAAAAGCATGACAGTTCTCGCTTGGGTGGAACGTCTGTTCAGTGTCTGTGGAGACACGCTTACAAGATGACAGCCGAAAATTTAAGCGCCATCTATTACTAAAAAAGTCAACCAACTTGTCTATGCTGAATAAATGTCTTTTTTTTTTCAAGGCTGTATTCGTCCAATTCGCTGTTGTGAGATTGCGATGTTGCAGACTTCATGCAACTTGTTCATCCAAAGTATCGCGTTACTTTTTTATAGTAATTGTAGCGGTATTCCGTTACCTTAAAATGAAGGACAAATGTTGCACAGAATGATCACTCCTGATTTGTGGAAAGCGCCCTGTGTACGCATTTTTGTGGCAATTAACGTAACTATATACGTGTCTATATACGCCTTCTTTTTCTAACTAGGGACAGAACGATGTCCTTCGGGATGGTTGTTGGCTAAGGGCGTGCTATGTGGTGAAGGTGTGGAAAGCACGAGACGTACGCCTTCTTATGACAATTAACAGAACTGCACAAGTGTCACAAAGAGGCGTACGCCCCCCGTTTTAACCGATCAGGGGGCAGAACGATGTCATTCACGATGCTGGTTGGCTAAGAGCGTGCCATGCGGTGTAGCTGCATCCCGGTGTAGTTCGAACCTGCGAGGTACCCAGGTTCGAATCCTGATGCCGGCTGTGCTGTCCGGGGTTTTTCCTGGGTTTTCCTTAGACGCTTTCCGACATATATCGGCACACTTCCCTTAGAAGTCGACCCAGGACGCACATTCCCCGTCAGTCGTGACGTTGCCCACCTCTGTAAGGTCGACAACGGCAAGCCCTTTCACCATCACCACCTACACCCTCGAGCTCTTTTCGCGAGTACCACCACCACCCACAACATATTTGATGACGAACTCAACTTTTTTACCAGTTAAACCCCGACATGGCGGAGGTCACTGAGCTATTCCTGCTTTAGACACATGTCGGTAAAGAGTACGTTAAGATGTAACTGTAACAATGAACCCCCTGCAACATTCCCCCGTGCTTCGGACTTTGGCCGGGATTTGAAAAGTCGAAAGAACCACTTTACCTGTGTCAGTCAGTGGATTCCACCGACCGACAGAGCGCTGTGCTGCCGCTCAGGATCCTCTCCCGAAGTAATGACAGTTTTCTCGTTGTACTAGTCATGTTTCGTGAGGACAAAGGGAAAAGAAAAGAAAAACGAACTAGATGTGAGCATCTTGCTGACGAGGACGTACTCACCTCACGGACGTTGAGGCGAGGAAAATTTTTAGAGAAAGATTGAGGTGAGGAGGAAGCTGTGACGGCGAGGGCAAACGTCGCGAGGGCTTACCTCTGATCATCAAAATAGACGGTAGCGAAACATTCGAGTACAGCTGTATCCTGTGGTATTCTTTATTCGGACAGTAAACACATGTGTTGTTCCGCTGTCTACACATAATGCCTGCATAATTGGCTACATTTGGTTGCTTTCTCAATGCAGGATTTTGCGACTTTGCCTTTAAAATCGCCTTCGCGTAGACGTAATGTTCATTCATTGTGTTCCCTACGAGTGTCAGTAGAAATACGTTAGTCCCGTCTCTAGAAATAGAAAAATACAAAAGCAGCCTGGTTAAAAAAAAATGCGAGGAACCGAACAAATAAGAACAATCCAACAGAAATTTTCGGTTGGTACAAAACTTGATTTTCGCAGACGTCCTCTCCAGGGATGTAATCTAGAAGAACGCGGAAATTCCCGTTTCTCTTTATAGCCCGTAATTTGGCTCAAGACGAGGCGTTTGACATGGAAGGCATTGTAACGACATCCTGTAACTTGCCATTAGAACTGGAGCACGCATGGAAATATGTCTTTTCTGTTTCGGGGCGTTTTCTGTGAAAGCTGTCATCGTGAGACACAAATTAAACGTGTAACGGAATAATAATTGAAATGCATTTTTTTGTGGCTTTCTATATAGCTAATGTTTTTCAAAAACGATCGTCGTCTGCTACATAAATACTGCATTTTCATGTATACAAATTCATTCTTAACAAGTGGCGCGTCCCTGTTGGGCGAAATTGTCGAAATTTTGGTATTTTGGAAGAACGACATCACTAGACTTATTGATTGCGCATTTGCTGGTCGGTCGCCTCCAAAGCTTTCTTTTACTTGCTTAGCAACACGACCCCAGTAATATTGTCCACCTGCCATGGTTACGCAAGACTAGGTGAAAGTGCTTTCTTTTTGCCTTGTCGAGTGCTTTTAGTGCAGTGACCGCGATATCGTGAGAGGGCGAGAATCCAGCTGATTTAGGGACACTGAAAGTGTAGTAGTAACTGGTGTGATCTGCAAGAGTGAACTTGTCTGAAGCGGTAACGTTACTGAGCTGTAAAAGCCACATTCAGTCGCATCCAATGAATCAATGCGACGTCTTGATGAGAGGTGTTTCGCGGCATGCGGAAAGCGAGTTGAATCGACTCTTGTAAGCATAGATGGGGGGGATGTAATTTTGCCATGGGTGTCACTAGATGTCGAAGAAGAATACACAGAACATTGATGAGGAACAGTTTTTAAAGATGTCGCACACTCCATCCGAGAATGCGAACACTCATGACGACAATCAGGAGGCAATCTTCCAAATAAATCTCGATTAGCCGTTCATTTTGTGGCCGCGGAGTGTCAGTGTGTGATGAAAAATGGTTCGCAGAGTTTACCAACCTCGTGCGTTTACCAAGTATTATTTTTTTCGCGGGAAGTTTATGGGTCTAGCCGAATTTATCGTGTGATGCATTCAATCTCTCCCTTTAATTTTTTGCGCTAACATCGTATGACATCATGTTCGGAAAGTCGCACGTTCTTGCACGGGCTTTTTGGCCCATTTCAGTCGCAGACGTTTTCTGTCATTTTAAGGACTTGGTTGTTCCCTGTAGAGACGTAATTCAGAGACAAAATGGCATAGATGAGCTGGTGGATCAACTCCATAATGTAAAAGCCTGAGTCTAGGCACACAACACGCGACTCAACCCAGCAAAATTTACTACTAACAAGACAACCATGTACATATAGTCACATAGTGTACAATTCAGAGGTCCCGTAGAATGGTTGAAACGACGGTTTGTTCAGTAGAGGAATTTGTTTTTCCTTTGAGATTGCCCCACACACAGCGCGTACCAAAGCCGACGCTGTACTTGACGTGTCCTGGCTCGAATTTAAAATAAATGTCCATCTCTCGTTGCCAATAATGGTCAATGTTGGCTCGATGACGTACTAATAGACGGCATGTTCGGGTACCACAAATTGCAGACAAAAAGCGCTCTGGGTCTCGAGGTATAAGGAATTGACAGTTTGGTAGGTGGTTGACTAATACCCTTGACACAAAGGATCACCTAACGGAAAGGCGTTGCGACACCCGGCAAAGGAGAATCTCATTTTCCGAAGCGATCCTTTTGGGAAGCTGAGATAAGCCTGTTCATCCGTAAGGGCGTATGGCGTAGCCTCGTACGAAGGGCGATACGACGACGATACGGTACTCTCGAACAAAGGCTAGACAGTGTTTTTATTTTGCATGTATACTCCCAAGTCTGCGTGCAGATATTGCATTTGCAGTACTCATTTTGAAATAATTGCTCTTATTGTTATGTATACCATTACTGTTATATAATACTGACATGTTTTTCAAACGAAACACCAAAAGGATCTTGTTACCGGCACCAACTCCTTTCGCCAGGTTGTCATTTGCAGCTGTAGAGGACCCTTAATAGAAAGGAGTTGAAATGTGCCCGTACGTCAGAGGCATGACATCTATTACAAACACGTGTAGTTCTGTCCCCGTGTCTGTAATAATCGCCGAGTATCAGTCAAACCCCTCGACAGTTTTGGCTGTTGAGCTCATTCTTTTCTTGGATTATTCAAGTTACAACTCAAGACATCTGTGGACAGATATTTTTAAAACGGAAGTTATTAGATATTATTTAGTGAAAACGGTTCTCATTGGTGCCATTTTGCGCAGATGACGTATCTGTGGATCTCTCTTTTCCTGGCTGTGGCCACAGTTGCTGTACCCGCCCGTACGTAAACCTCGTCACGTTAGCTTGGCTCCATCAAACGACGTTTCATTTCAGGATCAACCAACCTGAAAATCGTGTGTTACTACTCAAACTGGGCAGTGTACAGACCATCTTTAGCGAAATTTACGCCACAGAACATCAACCCTTATTTATGTACGCATATAATCTACGCATTCGCCGGCTTCAATAAACGTTACGAGCTCAAGCCTTATGATCCTTATAATGACATTGAACAAGGTAAGATCTTATTTTGTGTTGTACTACCTACATATCATTCAATTTCCTTACAAAGGGAACTACAAGAAATTTGTCGGGTTAAAAGAATACAACCCCGATTTGAAGACCATGGTTGCCGTCGGAGGTTGGAATGAAGGCTCCAAACGGTGAGTGACAGAAATGGAGTAACAAACAGTTTGTCGCAACGAATGCTTTCAAAAGCCATCAGTTCTACACGTGTAAACGACTCAGTAATAGAGCCATAAAAACGGTGCAGAAAGAACAATGCTTTTATATATATGTATATATATCTTTTTTTTTTGTGTGTGTGTGGGGGGGAGGCAGGTTCTCTCACATGGTATCAGAGCGCAGCCAGCGGCAGAAATTCGTTCGAAGCGCAGTAAAATTCTGTCGGGAGCACAACTTCGACGGTATCGACCTGGATTGGGAATATCCGAGCTTCCGCGATGGCGGCAAGCCCGAGGACAAGCAAGGCTACGCTCTCCTTATCAAGGCAAGTCAAAGCCAGTGAGGAAGGTTTGCCTCATTTAGAACGCATTTCAGGAACTACGGGAAGCCTTTGAGTCAGAATCGGTGCCGGCCAATAAGGAAAGACTTTTGCTCTCTGTGGCCATGCCCGCTGGGAAACAGTATATAGACGGTGGATTTGATGTCAAGACTGTCGCCAAGTATGTCCCACAATAGATTTGGTAACCCCTGTTGTTTCGCCTATGAATAACACGTGTCATATTGAATTTATGGCGCTCGCAAGAAATGCCGTGGGTTTCTTGCAGGTCTGCAGACTTCTTGAACCTCTTAACGTACGACTATCATACAGCGTACGAAGCCACAACGCAGCACCATTCTCCACTCGCACCAAGAGACAACCTCGAAGAGTGGGACGAAGAGAACAAATTGAACGTCCGTTGGACTGTCGACTACTATCTCCGCCAGGGAGCTCCCAGAAACAAACTAATTGTAGGCATACCAACCTACGGCCGCTCGTACACCCTTGCCGATCCAGAAGACACGGAGCTTGACGCCACAGCTGAAGGACCAGGAGAACCAGGGAACTCTACCCGTGAAAAGGGTTACTTGGCCTACTACGAGGTAATCCTGTCTTTTTGGCCATGCTTTTCTTGATGATATAAGTGGTTATGTGGTTCCAGATTTGTCAGAACGTCAACGAGCTTGGTTGGGAGGTGGAACGTCCTTATCCAAATTTGATTGGTCCTTACGCATTTAAAGACGACCAGTGGGTGGGCTTTGACGATGAAGAAATCATCCGCGAGAAAGCCCGCTACATCCTGAAGGAAAACCTTGGCGGGGCCATGGTCTGGACGCTGGACAATGACGATTTCCGTGGCAACTGCGGCGGCGAGCAGAGCCCTTTGATAGCGGCCCTGAGAAAAGCGCTACTCGCCACAGACCAAGATACAGCACCGCCTCCTATTAGACGTATGTCACTCTCTTATATTCTCTGCTAGCAAAATTTCTGCCCGAAATGTACGTGTTTCAAGTGCCGGAATTTCCTATTATGAATCAACGTTGCTCAATGACATGCAAAATATAAATGCTGTCAGTTCCTAAACAGACTTTCTAAACTACCAACAATAGTTTCTCCAGGGATGGATCTTCTAGCCAACAGCACCATCTCTCCGTTCCATACGTTACAGGACAGACGAAATCTTTTCTCAAAACTAGAAATTAGTGGCCCTTATCACTCACTGGCACTTTCGTGAATTACTTGTAGAAATTAATTTACAACATTTTGCCCTCTGAAACGCCCAGTAGTGTCAACTAGTTAAGGGGGTCATGGACACAAAAAAAATAATAATAAATAAAAACTGTTGCACAATGCATGTTCGGTGCCCCTCATTTTTTAAAATTATTATTGAACGTCATTCCCCCCTTCCCCGAACTCCCGCCAAGAGCTTTGCTAGATTAGATTAGGTTAGAAGGAGAAGAAAACCATGGAAACATAGTAGGTGGCACTGGTGCGACCAGCTGTTCCATGACGCTTACATGAGCTTTGTTTTCCTTTGTTGCTAAGCTCCAAATAATAGAAACTGGAAAGAATATCCCAATCCATGGGCGTGGGCTGCGTCTTGCATGCAATGCACCACGACTTGGGCAGAGTGTTGCAACCGGTCCGAATTTATCCCGAACAGTTCGGAAATTCAAGGTTTGCGTTCGGTGTCGGGTTGAACGTGCAATCCGGACATCAAACGTTCGAAAATCGGCCACGGGGGCCATCCAAAATATTTTCAGTTTAAAGGAGCAGTCTAAGACCCAGAAAAAAGAATTCGTTCTTGATCGTGATGGAATATCCGATCACTAAATAACGTTTTCACGCAAGAAATATGAGCGTTAGCAGAAAAATATCGCGCGCAGCAGTCGATTGCTTCTCACGAGTGCGGAGAGCTCTCTCCTACTCCTGTGGAAGACACGTGAGAAATGACGGGCACCTCCGTCACGATGTGACGTTGTACGTTGCGTCCACTCCTAGGGCTCGCAAGTGACCTCGGCTGCGATCTGACACCGGGCTGGCGCCTTTCGCGCGCGTTGTTCTGCCGAGAGACGCGCGCGCATCAGCGATTTCCCTACACCCCCCCCCCTGCATTTTGCACCCTCCCCCCTGAAATTTCTCAGGTGACCACGCCCAGCTCGGCCACAAACACGTTCTGGTAGAGAGTCCGGCGCAGCGAATTACATCCTGTACTGTCAAACTTGGGCTGTAGGACCACAGTCATGCAGATGATCGTACCATGCATTTGTCCAATCTGTGTGTAAGGTATTCATTGAGCTTCTTGAGACAAGGCGCTAGTCTTTTTTCTTTGTCGGTCGTGTGATTGCGCATCTTAATGTTGAAGTGCCGTTCATAATGAATCTGTATTCTAATGTACCGTGCTCTAACGTAATAACGTGTACAAATAAGACGGGAAAGCTGTGCAGAGATGTCACCATCGTGCCACGATTCTTTCCGGGTCTAAGAAAAATCCTTTAAGTGGAACCTTCACCAAGCATCCCCCCTTGAAAGCTCGCCCCCCCCCCAGTGAATTTCTGGGGAAATCACTGATGCGTATCAGAAACGGCTGCCCGTTTTTTTTTGTTTTTTTTTTTTTTACAGAACATGGCGTCGGAAACATTGGCCGTCTGATCAGTCTGTCGCCAGTGAACTTTCTTCGATCCTTTCCGGTTGCACGGCAAGGAGACCCAGTGCAACGAAATCGGGAACTCGCGTGTGGGTTGGGGTCAGCACTCCTCCAAAAGTGAATTGGGACGTGCAGGTGCAGTGCGAGTAGAAGTTGCGATCGTTGAACTAGTTCAATAAGTTGCAAACAGAACTGATTTTTACACACTGCTTGACAAATTAAAAACTGTTTTCAGCCATTCAAATCTCCTTTCCATGCTCTTTTAAGACATCTGATGATAGTACATGCGTCAATTGCCGAAAAGCACAAAACGTTTTGATGCGTGCAATTTTATTTTCCCCAGAAGAAAAAGAAAAGAATGTACGCCCCCAAACATATCCGCGCCCGTTCACTCTCGACTCGCCCCGCGGGGTCTAACGAAGAGAAGGACAACCGATGACGCCATAGCGTCAGCGCCTGCCTTTTTCTTTTTGTGCGTGAGGGCTTCCTCCTTTTGTAGTCGGTAAACTGTCCATCGGGGGGACTAGGGATTGAAAGGGTCCGGGCGCATGGAGGATTTCATTGTCCCGCCAGAGTTTCCCTATGTTATGTATTGGCATCGAGGCGGAAATCCAATCACAAGGACTAGCTCCCCTATAACTGCCTCAACAAACTAGGACCAAAACTAGAACTAGTGCAATACCAACTCCTGCCTGTGAAATCACGTGCTGTTCGTGCTTGTCGTCGCCATGCAACAGACCAAGACTGCGGAGAGTTGCGTACGGGATAACGGCACGAAGGAAAGCAATGCTTAGTAGTGGACAACGTACCTTCCATGCGTTTCTTCGAAGAGCATAGGCGAAGTCAGCCAACGTCTTCCGAATTCCACAGCACCAAGAACTGCTCTCCCCCTGTGTAGAACTCTGCGAACACCCACTCGAAGAGGCTTAGAACGTGTGAGGGCCCCCGAACGCGACAGCCGCTATTCACACTTGGTAGTTTATCTCTACGGCTAAGAGAATGAACTGCCCTCTATACCGGATTGGGGTTGAAGGAGCGTTTGAATGGTGCTCCAGCGAATCTGTGGAACTCCATAGAGCTCCTCAACTCTGTGCCACAAAACGTCGGGAACGAGACACCCGTGAAAAACGCAGTTTCACGGCTAGAGCAGAAAAGACAGAGACTATAGCGATGCAAACGATCCCTGAGTGGCAGGAGTCCAACCATCCTGCAGTAGCGTAGCGCCACGCGATCTGACGCGGAACAGATAGCTCCGGTGCACCCGTTGGTGCCGGAAGTAAGCCCAGCAGGGACACATGGAACCGCCTCACTGACCATGTAGGAAGATCAGCGTCCACGTAACTCCGGCGGCGGACTGGCAGCTGTAAACTCTGAGCGCGGCCTATTCTGCTGAAAGGAACAAAAGAAACGAATCTGCGGGCCAAGAAGGTAGGATGGTTAGGCTCACTCAGGCGCGTGCAGGATGGTTAGGTTCACTCAGGGCATCAAAAATTACCTTTATACCTAAAGCAAGGCACTTTTACATGTGGCACTCGTAAGCCACCAACCTCCCGCGACTGGTACAGACGCGCGCGCGACACCCATTCCACGCTGTTTCCCCATATGAACTGAAAAGCTACACCGGCCACAGTAAGAAAGATCTGACGTGCCGGAAGTGATATGGTACCATGGTACCAGAAGTTGCTTAAGAACCACGACGCCGCACAAGTAAGTGGAAGAACCAGACCCTTCAGGTTAACGAAGAACAGGAATGCTGTACTGGTGAATACGCATCTACGATATACTGCGATTCCCCGACTGTTGAAATAGTAGCCCAGTATGCGTAATTCAGTTTTAGCAGGGATCCCAAACGGAAACTGACAGGAGGGAACAGAACTGATAAACAGCACTGCAGTTTTATCCCTGTTTATCCACGCGTTCGAGGCTCTACCGTAGGCATCCAGGATGGATAACACTTGACCTATCGCATCGACACTGCTAATGACTAAGGATAGGTCATCTGCATACGCAAACAACGGAATGGCCACTGAACCCGGCAGCTGTAGCATGCGAGTACGAAGAAATATGACGTTTCTGCATAGGTTGCGTAAGCTTCCTATGAAGGTTGCGAGAGCTTCCAAGAGCGGACTAAAGACCATGGCGTACAAAGCAAGGAGATAATGGACAACCCTATCGGCACCCCCAATTTGGTGGAAAAAGTACAAGACATTCCCCTATTGACTCCAATGCCGGCAAAGACCTCAGCATAGAGAGCTCTGATCCAAGACACAACCGCACGATCAAAACCAACAGCTCCCAACACCCCGTTCATGTACTCGTGTTACTCTGTCAAAAGCTTTGTTCTGGTCAAAAGAAACCAGCGCTACCGATTGGTGGCGACTGTGAGCCCGATGAATCGCGTCTCGCAAAGCCTGAATGTGAAGCTCAACGAAAAAGTGACCGCACGGAGTCAAGCTTCGTCAATACTGACCCAGCACATTCACCAGTAGCTCCTCGACAGTGTTTCGAGGGCGGCGAAAATAACGGCCAAGAAGAAGATTAGAGCAACATGCTTCTCGTGACCAGCGTTTGACCGACTGCGAAGCAGCGAACTGGTCTCAGGCACGTAACTTCAAAGAGGTAATCATCCTGAGTATGTCCCGAATAGCATCGTCGTTTCCAGAGCCCCTGGAACCCGGGCGACGCAAGATAGAGAGAGAGTACTTGCCGGAGAAGCTGGATCTCCTCCCGGCTCTCACGAGCACGTTTTGCCCGCCACTGTTGAAAGAGTCTCGCGGCCCCGAACTTCGTCTGTTCCCACCATTCTGGCGAAACAACAGAGACAGTGCACTGACTCTCGAGCCACAGTCTGACGTCATTACGTACCTCCGAGTCACTCAACTGAGAAGCAGCCAGCCTCCAACAGCCTGATCCAGCGCGGTAACGCCGAAAGCCTCCAAGACCAAAAAGAACCCCTTCATGGTCTGATAAGTCCCCAGACGGGCAGACAACACACTCGCGCATATGCGAGACGATGCCAAAAGAAACATAAAAATGATCTATGCGGCTATGTGCACCACGAGAATTCGACCAAGTGCATTGGTACTGCCCATAACAACATACTGCCCATAACAAAATTAAACAACCTCATTGGTCCAAAAGGTTGCAGCCTCGTTGGCAGCTGTAGTTCGTTCAGGGCGGTGACATCACAACACGTAAGGGCTCGTAACGGGCACGATAGCCTCAACGAAGATGCTAAACGAGGAGCAGAGATTGTGCCACAGCAGAGCGTCGATAAGTTTTTTCGTTTCGTTATTCCTAACGACTCGCTGACGTTGAAGCTGCCAAACAAAGATGGCGGAATGATTGTGGCGTCAGGATGCCTCTGAACTGGACGAGACAGGTTTTGTAAAGTTCTTCCGTCCGTCAAGAAACGCTCTCCGCACCGTTTGTGAGGACTTGCGACCGTGTACTTCACTCCGTCTTGATAGCTACGGGTGTTGTGATGAACAACAAAGGCGAAATGGATGCATATAGTAGTGTTCGAATTGTTCTCTTTAATAGTACATTGCGGACATAGTGTTGATGTTGTAATGAACGTCAAGAGCAAAGGATTCTGTAAGTTTCCTGAAGTCGACTGTCTTGAATAGTTCCATAACATTCTCTTGCTTCGCGGTGCTAACACGGAATTAAAACAGTTCACTACCGTTCTGTTCAACCTCACTAAAAAAACGTCGCACTGTGAATTTATTTTAAGTCTACTGTTTATAAAGCCTGACAGTAAGGCTGCGCGTTGTTCTTCCCTGCTTGAAGGAAAAATTTACATAAAGTTAATGAAATAAGTGTAGACGTTGAGGAAAACGGGCAGCCTCCTCCTCTTTCTTTTTTTGATACCACTACGTCTTCCCTTTCTGGTCTCGGACTCCCACGTGCCCTAGAACTCAGCACATACTAGTTCTCGTATCATACTTAATTCTCACCCGACACCATCGTCAGGGCAGGAAAATTATTTACAATTTTTGGGTATTGCTTGACTATTATCCTCACAGTGAAGTACTGTTTATTCATTATTGTCACACGACTAGCGAGCCGTATATTGAGACAGAAAGAAAAGGAGATGATGAACGAGCATAGGAACGAACATTGGAACGCAACGAGCATGTATGAGAGCACGAGAATGCGAGCTATCGGAACAAATGAAAAAGTACTATTGGTCGGAGAAGATGCAGCCTCGCTGCCAGCCTACTCTTCGCTCAGGGCGGTGACATCACAACACGTGAGCGCTCGCAACACGCACAATAACTATGGTGAGCTCACCATACAATAACCACAAAGAAGAAGCTTCACGAGGAGCACAGATTGTGACCACAGCAAAGCATCGATAAAGTTGCTTGTTTCGTTAGCCTGAACGACTCGTTCAGCTGTCTCGTGCCGTAAGTTGAACGTGTGAAACGATTAATCCCTCTGTCGTTAACTAAGCGAGAAAGCTCCACGGTAATTGGTTTACGGCTACTCACTTGCCGGTCAATAACGCAGTTGAAATCTCCCGCTACCACAACATTAGAGTTTCCTAGAAAAAAACAAAGAAAGGCTCCGAAAAAAAGTCACTAAAGAGTAAAGTCACTGTAGAGTCACTAAATAAACATCGTTCAGAGTATCGACACTGATTTCCAAGAGCGAGCATGCGCCATCTTGTTTCCGTGGTTCGGTAGCCACGAAGCACGCGCACTTTTTAGAGCCATTTATAGGGAAAGTTTTGCTATTCTTCTGCCGCCTCATGGGTGGAGCCTATTTTGACGCCAGTGTCGTCGTTGCGCCGCCCACAAAGCATGAATCCAAGCTACAGTCCAAGCAGAAATCCGTTTACCAGCCATCTGGTCCGCGCCATTTTGGTGCTGCTCGCCAGCTGGTCAACAGCTTTGTTGTCGCACTGAATGGAATCTACAGGAATAACCGGCTTCTGATCCAAAGCCGTCTGAAGATAAGGGGGGCTTTGCTGCCAAACTGAAAGAGTTGAAGGATAATGGTATTCGAAGGACGTTGTACGCACGTGTCTTCTGTGCTTGCATCGTAAACAAGGATCAGCATCAATATGGCGCCGCCTGACAACGGGACAACAATAGAGCACTGCGGGGGAGGTCGCTTAGCCGTGTCGTCGCATGACGCGCTTCAAGTAGCGCAATGCGTTGACATGTTCTAACTGCCACGGATCTAGGTCCGCCGGTCGACGGTGGTTGACACAAGGTCGACGAAGCTCACCAACGTGGGTTCAGTGCATGCCCATACAGCACAGACGAAGGCACTGCGATTGAACGTCGTATTTTAAAAGCGCTTTGTTTGCGTACTGTGGTGCCTCGATATGGAAGATACGGAAACGGTAACGCTCAGCGATGCTTTCGCTGGATTTCTTGTGGCCCAGTATTCCTCGCCGACGCTACTCTTTCAAAAGAAATTGAATGAGACAAGATACACACGTTCTCACACAGCACTGCCTTTTTATTATCTAGCCTCGTCTTATTACCTCCATTATGCAACATTTATTGCACTGCAGGATCAGTATGGCAGCACCACATACACAAAACTACACAACGCTGCTCCGTTAGCCGCCATTGCTGTTTAGCTGTTTACCCAGGGCCGGTGCTAGGGGTGTGCGGGGCCTGAGGCAAAGGCACATCGCGGGGCCTGTTTCACACCAGCAGTAATGAAAAGATAAGAGATAAGATTTTCGCAGTGGGAGATTTTAGCAGTACGGGAAATGGCAGCAGGAGAGCGAAATCCTCGCTATAGCTTGCAGGGTTTGCGGATTTTTCTTAAAAGTGGGACTTTTTCTCATCACATGACGGAATGGCACATAACACATTCTTCTCTCATTTGCGTGCGATTAAGTGCATACTTGATATTAAAAAAAAAAAGTAATCCCTTATTGAGGGCTTCGTGCGCGGGGCCTAAGGCAGTCGCCTTACTCGTCTACCCCTATCGCCGGCCCTGTGTTTACCTACACCGTACAAACTGCGCATGCGTCAGGTTCGCCGCTCTGATTGGTCTCCTTGCTGCGTGAACGCACTGCTGTGCGGAAAAGTTGAGCCGTTTCGAACTCTTCTACGTCCATGCTTGGGAGCTTTCCGTTAGCTCGTTGTCATGGAAACTGACGGATACAGGCCAACGGAACGGAGGCCTTTGCGTCAAAACGCATCAGTGAGGACCAACCTTAGGCTCCTCCTAATGGCCAAACTCTCCCTATTAACGGCTCTGAAGCACTTTAGGGAGCCTCCATGTGAATAGTTGAGAAGCCGCAGCAACCCATGGAGGCTCCCTAGCGCACTTCAGAGCCGTTTATAGGGAGAGTTTGGCCATTAGGAGGAGCCTAATTTGAAGTGCGTCATGCAACGTCACGGCCGGGCTAATCCACCTCCCTCGCCGTGCTTAGAGTCACTAAATAGGGAGCAGAGTAGCGACACTGAGCCACGCCGGTGAGCGAGCCTGCCATCTTAAGGGCGGATCCCATAACCCGCGACAAGCGACAGCTACACGCGACAAGCCACAAATTTGGCGGCGGCACTCGGGCTCTCGCGACAAAAAAGCGGTGTCGCGGCTACAAAATCCTGCATCTGCTCCCCGTAGATATTTGTCGCTTGTCAACAGTCACCGTTGCCCGGCGCGTGCCCAAAACTCGCTAGATTTGGCGGTATGTAGCTGTAGCGAACGACAAAGCATAGAGATGCGGGGAAAACAGCGTAGCGTGAGTGTCAAGTCACCTTCATTTTAATGAAATTTCGAGATTGTAGGGGAAAGCAGCCGTTCGAATCGATGGTTATCGCGTATGGCCAAAATCTATTGCACATTGTGTGGAAACGGATGGAACTGCAGCGCCACCACAGATAAACATATTATAACAAACTTACGGTAGTATAAATTTCTCTCGGTGTTTATCTTTCTGCGGCGTTTCAGTCGAAATTTTATGATGTTTTTGACAGATATGCCGCATAATCAATTGAAAACTACGAATTCTTCTCTCGCCAATATAGTTTTGTCGCCAGCTGCTGTCGCCTCACAAATGGATCGGGAAGCTGCTCCCGCGACAGCGGCGACGGCGACAGAATCTGTAGCGTGTCGCTCGTTATGGGATCCGCCGTTTAGGTCCGGCGCGACTGCGTCGCCTAGCAACCGGACGCCAACTTCGCCGCCGGAGAAGAGCGCCCAGTCGAGCCAGCTCGCAACCGAGGAAACCGGTTTTGGATGGAGAGGACTCAACATGGACGGCGAGTTCTTGGAAGGAGAAACCACGTGGCCCAATCGGCCCAATCGCAAACACCGAACGGCGGCTCCGGCGCGGAAAAGGAATGCGATGCTCTGTGCCCCTATCTGGTGACTCTAAGTTTGGCAACAAAGCCCCCTTATCACAGGCGGCTGTGGGTCATAAGCCGGTTATTCCTGTAGATTGCATTCATTGCGACAAAAGCTGACGGACAGCATCAATATGGCGTATTCTGCTTGGATTCAGGCTTTTTGGGCGGTGCAACGACTACTCTGGCGAAATAGGCTCCACCCACGAAGCGGCAAAAGAGCAGAGAATGGCCAAACTCTCCCCATAAATGGCTCTGGTGCACTTTAGCGCACGATGCCATCTATCGTGCGCGGGCAAAGTGTTCTCTTGCAAGCAGCTCATCAAGGTTGACAGCCCTGAGCTCACCGATTGCGTGCGTCTGCGGACCACTCTCATCTCAAACGAAGAAGAAGACGAGAGGAAAGAATCCTACTGTCTCACCTTGGCTATAGAAAGCAACTTAGACAAGCCACATTGCTCGCCGCAGTGGGTTGTTGTTGTTGTTGTGCGATGCGTTGTCCGGTTGAGCGTTGAGCAGGGTGTTTTCGTATGTTTCTTAGCCGTGTGTGTGCTCCTCATACTCAAGTAATATGGCTCTTATAAGTCGTCGACCGTTTCATGAGTCTTTTTGTATAGTTCGGAGGCTGCTGCATGGGCGCGAGATCAGCGAAGCCGTGTACTGCATACAATCACGCAAAGAAAACGGAAGAAAATGAACGAACCGGTGTGGAAGTGTTAAGGGTAGAGCCTCAGGCACAACAGTAGCAGATAAATACACTTGTCATTTGGATGGTTCTTGCGCCACACTGTGTGGTAACAGGTTTCCGTGTTAGCGGCGCAAAACAGCTGTGGCTATGAGTATTGTACAGGTACAGAGAGGACAGCAGGAAAGAGTGGGGGTTAGTAAGGGGGACGTTAGTATGCGTCATGGACGGACTGAAACGGAATGTCAACAGGTTCATTGTGAACAGACAATTGCTTGTTGTATCCCACTTGTTTCTGCTATCCTTAAAAAAATAAAAATAAACAAAGGACCATGTATGAACGTCTGCACCAACATTTCTACGACGGAAAGAAAGTACTGAGGGAAGGTAAAACGGGTAGGAACTCTTTATTACAATTAATATGAACAAGACTTTCGTGCAGAGCCCGCACTTGATCAATGAAAGCTGCAAGAGAGCACTGATGAGATTTGGATCAAACGTAGGTATGATGCGGAAAGAAGACAGGACGCCACGCAGATAATCGCTTTTTACACTTTGTGAGCTGCACATTGTGAGTTAACGCACACACTTCCGTCTATACCCGGTATGTGGCCCATATGGTCGCAGTCACGTTCTTCACCGTGCAAATGAAACCTGTCGGCTCAAGAAGTTTTTGAGTTTGAAATTGTTTTGGAAGACGTGGGGAGGCATTGCACCCCGAGCTGTGTTGTCCAACCACTTGTGATTCCCATTCACACTATAGACCTCTCCCTGTTTGTAAACAAATGACGTCATAATGTTCGACAGCGCCACCGGTTTGGTAGAGTTGAACTATGCTCGAAGCTATGGGGCGAACAAGGCCCGAATATCACGGTCTTGAGGGGATTACGATGATCCCTGAAAGGGACGCGACCTTCGGTTCCACTTTTCCTTCAATAGGAGGCAGCGAACAAGTGCCCATTCGTGGAAACCAGCTCTCGCCTTCCGATCTGTTTCGGTCTGTCTACCAACGTCATGACGACGTTTCTCGGGTAGAGGTTTATTCTTAAAGTGATAAAAAAAGTGACCTAAAGCGGAAATGAAAAAGAACACCCCATTCCGTGGCGTTTCCCTAACTCCAGCGCTATCCATGGGGCTGGCAATCCAGAAAAGCTACTACTCATCCACAGCGCATGCGCTGGCGTACGGATTCTTTCCTCTCCCCAGACGCAACAAGTTCACTTTGACATCCTCGAGACGCCCTGGTGGACAATACATGGATTATCGCACAACAATCATACACGCTTCTCTCTCCCTCAGCGAGCAATTATGTTAGTGGTCTTTGATCCTCAACTGGGGATGGTACCGGTGTGGGGCGGAAACAAGATGGCGCTTCTGCTCTCCCCTGGGTCCCAGTGTCGATACTCTGAAGCGAAGCTTATTTAGTGACTCTATGGTGAGCTACCTATGTTTAATGCTTCTTCAGAGCCCTGAACAGCTGACTAGCAGACGACATATCTCTGAACCAATCAGCGAGCGCGGACGTTATGTCGTCAGCGCAAGGTCTTATGCTACGTCCACACTACATCATCGAAAGCTGCGAACGCGTGGAACTCCTTCACCGCTTTTACGGCTTTCGCGACCGTCTTGTCCACACTGTGCTCCGAACGTCGGGAATGCCGGCACCTACCGTCCTCTGCTTGAAAAACTCATCCGTTTCATTCTTCCAACTGCTCTGAACTGCTCTTCAAGCTCTGCACGTGTCATACGTATAATGTCGTTGTGTTAAATGAAGATTACAATTGCAAAGCACGTATTTATTGTGTTTTATACAGCAACCTGAAAAGCGATGCTACCACACAGTCGACACACTTACTTCCTCGTCTTTTCTCCGCAGCTGCTATGATGCGGTCTTGATATATCTACGTTTCTGCTCCTTATATCTACGTTTCTGCATAGCCGGCACTTCGTCGTCTACAGTCGAGGGATGGCGCAGCGAGGGAAATGGTTTGCGCAGTCACCGCTTCACAACATTTTGGCGCTTGCTTGGAAATGCAGTACCGCTGGTGTAACGTCTTCTTTTTGTGTTATTTTTGTTTTCTCTTGGCGCGCGACGGGTCAAACGAAATCTTGTGCAAACATACGACCGCTCGTGCTCACCCATGCCAATGCCAATACTGTAAACACGCATATCGCGCTCAGCAAGACGGAACAATTAGTGGCGCGGCTTTTGAATGCGCACAGGCTGTTCAGCTGTCTCCTGAACTTCTTCGTTGATCTGTTGCTGTTCCGTGCTGTGCTGTTGTCGGGCGAAGGGTTAGTCACCCGTCGTTTCGTGTGATTTCTGCAATGCTTGGGCATATAATAAACGAAATCTCTCGGAACACAAAAAACCTAAGTTGGAAAGGACGCGGTTGAAACAACTTTATGTCGACATGTTATAGCCTACCGACATTACTCGTAATTTGCGAAACGAAACCGCATCCTGTTTTCTTTATTTCCTGTTACCCTGGGCTTACAAATTTCAGACCACGTTGTGGTGGTGCAAAACGCTTCATTTACTTGCACAGTCAACGGAAATGAAATAAAACTGCAAAGAGGCTGCATAGCATTTCCCATATCATTGGACATCAGTGGAGGAGGAGGAGAAAGGCAAAAGAGAAGAAGAAAAGGGAAGAAAAGCAGGGTAGAGGAGAAAAATGTGTGTGCGTGGACCATACAGCTGCTTGGAATGTAAAGTGCGAATGGAGGTTTCCAGTTTGGTCGAGTATATAATTCGGGTCTGTTGTGCTCATCCTGGTCGTCACTAACCACGGCCCCAGACTTCGCCCATGTACAGATCAGCAAGCCGTGAACTGGGTTTTTGATGTCCCATTCGGCTGCAGATGACTTTCAGCTCGTGGATCTCGGAGTGAGAGCATTTCATAAAAAATTGACATTGTGAGTGTCACCTTGCCTATCCGCACAGGAACTTGGAGTAATCCACTCTAGCTGTCTTTCTCGTCCTCGTCGAGGCTGCCGACATCACATGAACTTGTCTGGATTAGCAAAAGGTACACGGTACACTGATTACAATTCTTCTGGCTTATCGTACTTCCTTTTGTAATCGGGAGCCCTAATTCGCATGCTTCGAGGATAGCCAGGGTCAACAGGCTCTGGCAGGAGGTAGTCGTTATAAATTCGCGCAAGGTACACCACCCTTTTCTCGTTCCGAAAGGCGTCGTCCAGTACTTACAACGAAGAGGCAGTACTGCCGGTTGGTTATACGTGGAGTTGGCCGTGGATCTGGTACCAGTAGACATGCTTGCACTTCCACAGACCGCACTTCCTCAGTTCCGGTACGTGACTCTGTCCTGTACGCTTGCTACCGTCCACCAGTTGGTCCTGACATTTCGCGAATGTTCCGGTCACCATACACGGCATGCTTAGTGTGGCACATAACTGATCATCGGCTCAATATGCCGTTCCACTAGAGAGGACTCCCAAGACTACAGCGGTGTTCACGTCCATATGATCTTGTCCGATGCTTGGTGGAACCTCAGTGTCAGCCACACCCTTTAGTGTGCACATTTCGCACTGCAGTGTTAGTTCACTGTGCAGTCCTTTTCTGTGTTCAGAAACGACTGCAAACGCAAGTGCAAGAAACGCCAGTGCACAACTGAATGGGTGGTAGATTCCGAGCGCCTTGAAGCTACTGATCCGCATGTGAGCATCCAGGTGTTGTAATCTTTGCTTCATCGTGCGAGCAACTACACATGTATAACTTTCTGAGATACCACTAAAGCATTACTGGCATCATATGCTCACGTTCATCAGTGTCCGCCCTGACACCCTCATTGTGTAACGGTGTGAGGAAGCCGGCACTGTGGGTTTGCCGTGCCGCCGGTTTTTAACGCTGATATTCATTTCCCAATCTGAGGGAGCTAACATTTCTATCCATTTATTTACCGTACTTCGACCTGGGTCCCAAGTGCTCCGATTCCATTTCAGCTTCCATCCTGATTCAACTTCGATCCTGAATAACTTTTCTCAGCCGAAGCATATTTGCACACTTGCTCATCAAATTGCCGCTGTACCTTATTGTACACTAAACGATATGGACGTGTCTGAAATCTGCCCCAACCAGCTCCATCCGCCGCTCGAAATTCCAAATGCTTACGAGTCTAGGTTACTTGATCCGCGCTCCTAACCACGTCATGGGACGAGAGGATACCCAGTGCGGTTCAAATAACTATTGTAAAGTTGTCCCATGAAACCATAGACCCGTTTACACCCTACTGGATGAGTGCTAACAGCGCTGCAGGGTTTCCGGCATCCAGTGTAAAAGAAAAGATTTCACTATTTTTTTGCAAGCATGATCCTTCCACATTTCTGTGGCTGCGACTGGGAATTCCAAGACAAATAAGTTTCATCTACTGTTCCCCGAGAAAATGAGCATCGTTGAACAAACAATAAACAAAATTTGGGGCTGGGCTACGCTGCCCGTGCTCGTGCTCCCGCGTCATGGTCAACGTCGGCCTCGTCGTCTTTCGGGCACGTGCAGCGGTGTATCATTTCCAGCGGTCAAATTGTTGTTGCTTGTGACGACACACTCGGTGATAGATGGCAGCACTGCGCTTCCCATTCTGAAGGGACGTACTCGACGGATGACCATACCTGACAAAAACTCGTGTGCCGAGTCAACGGCTTAACATAGATGAAATCTTTTTGTTGGTATTGGTTCTTGATATGTTTTTCTAGTGCGTGATCGAGCCAGATTTTCGATTTTGGGCGGCTCTATTTTGTAAGCGAGCGGAATGTCGAAATATAACTTTTCCCAAACCTTTCGACGACGATATAAAAATTTCTGAGTCTAAAACGCAAAATCTGCTTCGATCATGCACTAGATCTAAGCATCCCCTTCCATTTAAAAGCAGTTGCACGGAGATGAACCAAATTTTCGCGGCGCTACGAGAGTTGAAAAATGTATGGGGATTCCCATAGAGCGTCGGTGTCGTACAACATTTAGCTCTACATTGGAGACTTGATTATAATTTCGTAGACCAGGCTGCGCATCCGCCATGTTTGTTGTCCACGCCGCTACTCTTCCTTCACAGCATTCTTGTTCGTGGAGCGCGATGATTGGTTCGCGACACTCCCGGCGCTCACTGTGGGAACAAGGGAACTGTGCAGACATATGTCGGCCCAGGACGCACATTCCTCGTCAGTCGTGACGTTGTGAGGCCGACAACAGCGACCACCACCACCCGGCGGCAAAAGCAATTTCAACTCTTGTGTCGCGATGTCGCCTCTCGCGGCCGTAGTGGTACTGCTCTCCACCACCATGCTATAATTATGACTCTGTGGAGTGTGCTACTGCTCATTGTGCATTTTACTAGCATATTCAACAGTCTTACAGAAAGAAAACAGGGTGCTTGAAATGAATCCCTGCTACTTGTTTTTCGTTTGCATCGTCGTCGCCAAAGTTTAAGCGATAGCTAAAACGAGCAATCAAAGCTACGTTGAGTCACATGTAGATAACCTCTCATCTATTATTAGAACCCTCCGTATACAGCGCTCAGGTCTCAGTCTCAAGAACTTGATACGGTCCCTGACAATCCATTTCATCCAATCCAAGACAGGGCAATGTGGTGGTGGTGAAAGGGCTTCCTGTTGTCGGCCTCACAGAGGTAGGCACGACTGACGAGGAATGTGCGTCCTGGGCCGACTTCTAAGGGGCCGACATATGTCTGAAAGGCCCGTCTGAGGAAAACACAGGAAAAACTCCAGACAGCACAGCCGGCACCGGGATGCGTCACTACCCAGTACAACAGATCGCGCTCTCTCTAGTCTTAGCGGATGATAGGCGATGCTCCGGC
Organism: Ornithodoros turicata; assembly: GCF_037126465.1. Taxonomy (NCBI): domain Eukaryota; kingdom Metazoa; phylum Arthropoda; class Arachnida; order Ixodida; family Argasidae; genus Ornithodoros; species Ornithodoros turicata. Next base: position 83,662,581 of record NC_088204.1, read on the forward strand.
AACCTACGTTGCTGTGGTAATGCCGAGACGCCTTCTGCGTGGTTTCAAATATCGTTGGAGGAAAGAATGGAGGGATCTTTCGTCATAAGCACCCTTCCACTTGTGTGGCCCAACTTTCTATAAGCTGTGTTAAATTGCAGACATTGGCTGTGTGGTATTTTCCAAATAGACTGATTATGTCAAATCAGGACCTGTGATTCACGATGAAAAGAAGGATATATACTTGATATTAATAGATATATAGATATTAACATTGCCTTGAGTTTGAGGGGAAAACACAGGACGAGATGAACAGATAGACTCACGAACCAGCGATGAAGCTTTAATACACAAAGGGCAGGGGGACACGGTAAAAAGAAAAAGTACACTCCGGCGTCTCAGCGTAGGTGAATATGAGGCGCGTAATACAAACCTCTTAACGATCGTAACCCTCACCAGACCAAGACCAGAACCCTCACTTTGGGGTGGGGAGGGGGGAGGTGTCGAAGCGCGTACCGGGGAAGGAAAAGGGAGGAAACCTAATGATTTGTACGGGGGGGCGATCTTCCAACCGCCCCTGCCCCATGGATCCACCACTACCCAAGACTGCGACTCCTAGCTCTTTGTGCCAACGAAGCATCTCTCAATATCCTGCGTGCGCTTCCATGCAATAAAGTAGCGTCGAACATGGTGCCCAGCGTCGCTCACAAAATACCGCCTCCTATACGGCCAGTCTGTAACTTAAAAAAACAAAACAAAAACAAAGATATCCCTGTGCCGTTTCAGATGAACTTGTCTACGATTCTAGAAATAACACAAGCTTGAGTGCGGAAAAGCGGCACTTTATTGTGAGATCTCACGTCTCTGCGCGTGAGTTGAGGTAAATTGGGGAGAAACCACAGCGCAGCAATAAGGGCGTGCTTGAAGACCAGCTTTCTACTCGTAGTTGGAGTCCACAGAAAATGACGTTATCCCGGAGTAGATGTGCGGAGTAGAGTATTGATGTAGCTCCCCGTGAACACACACACAGAAGGGGAGGGGAAACTGCCGCTCTACAGTTTCCCCCTTCTTTCTCACTTTTGAGTGCTCGGGGAATTAAGTGGTTCGTCAACAGTCATTGTACAATCTGTTGACGAGATGTGTGTAGATCACTGCAGGTTATTTTTGATGTTATTGTTATTCATCTATCACGTGAGGATAATTGGGCCAATAATTTGCCTCACGCAGGTACTACGAGCCGCAAGAAGGGTCGTTCCTCCAACCAGTCTAGCCTCAGGCCTGGTGGAAGAACAAACATTGCCCTCTCCCACACTACCCCGGAGCCACCCCCTACTCCGGATCCTGGACCGGCTTTTGAATGTGACGACGAAGGTTTTTTCAACAACCCTCGCGACTGCCGCAAATACTTCTGGTGTCTGGATAGCGGACCTGCAAACTTGGGCATCGTCGCTCATGCGTTTACGTGTCCGTCGGGCCTCTACTTTAATTCAAAGTCTGAGGCATGCGACTACAAAGAAAATGTCGTTTGTAGATCGCCGCCTGTTGAGCTTCCTGCAACGACGACCAAGAAGCCCAGGCGATCAAAGGCGCGTTCGACGACGACAACGACGACCACAACAACCACGGCTCCACCGGACATAGGGGACAAGGAAGATACGGATGTGGCCGAATTGCTTCGTCTGCTTAAGAGCATTGGCGGTGTCGACAAACTGCAATCATTCCTTAGCGGTGATGAACCGACAGAAGGACGTCAGCTGCGTCGTCCACCGTACGCCCAACACGAAGAACCAGAGTTGCAGAATGCTACCCAAGGACAACAAATAAGGCGACCGCAATTTCAACAAGAACCAGATTTGTTCAAGTACGTGGAACCAGTAAGACAGCGTGTGGTAGACACACCGGATACGAAAACTGTTGTCGCGCCAGATGGAGCTGTTGACGCCCAGCAAAACGAACAGCCTCCAAACCCGTTTCACTTTGTCTATAAGACTCCAGAGAGGCATCAAGCACCACAGGAGGCTCAAGTGGCAGACCTTGCTTATGTGCCCGATTCACTTCCATCATCAGTGCCAGCACCACAACCACCAACTATACCACCTTTCGTGTATCAAACCCCTGCGCGAAACTTGCAACCTACAGTAGCTCCAATACCTGAAATAGTACCGCAGCCTGTACACGCTGTCGCTCCACAACAGCAAGAACATGGTGTGTCGCAACCACTTGTTCCCACCACACCGCAACAGGTGTCGCGTCCGGAACCGGCCTTCCAGCCACAAGTGGTTTCGATTCCTAAGCAATTCCAACAGGACCAGCAGCCACTAGCAGAAAGGGATACTGATCTTACTATCACATTACCACAAGACGGGTCTGTGCCTCAAACTGTACCACAACGGCCCAACAAAGTGGTACGCATTACTGGACCTCCAGGTCAAGCTGCTTTGTTACCACCGGGTGCACGACGTGGTAAACGGATTAGGGTCAGACCAGCTCAAGTTGACGAACCAATCGACTTACCAACTCCAGGGCACAGGCGAGTGGCAATCCGGCGGCGTCCTGTTATCAGCCCACCCAGTGAACCATTTGATCAAGCCGTACAAACCACAACAACGACTACAACCACCACAACCACCACAACCACCACAACGCCACCAACTACCGAAGAGTATGTCTACGATTACGAGTATGAAGACGATGCCACCGAGACTCCGACGCCGACGACACGACGGACGACAACTACTACAACAACCACAAGACGGCCTAGAAGACGACCGGTTCATCGAAAGTCCCCAGTGGTCACTGTGGCTACAAAAACGCCAGACAGGTTCGCGCCGCCTCTCATAGTCATCGACGATCAGACTGTGGACTGCAACAAGAGAGGGGTCTTTGTGCATCCAGATAATTGCGGGAAATTTGTTGTATGCGCGCCAAATTCAAAATCGGCGTCTGGTTTGAGAGGCTATGTTCATAATTGTCCGGCAGAGCAGATATATATGGAAGCGAAAGGTCGCTGCATGGGAGGGAGACGTACTACGTGCCAATGAGACTTTGTTTCTTAAATGTGGACGGTATTTTTCCTCCATCCTCGTTGTGTTGCGGATGCTTTAGCGAGGACTCCTGTTGTTGATGGTGGCTACGGAACGTGTAAATACACTGACTCAACACCGTTGGCACTTCTTCAGTGGACATATTTTTGCGGAATAAACACATACCATGCAATGTGGTTCATCCAGTGCATCTAAGATGATACATTTCAATTCTCGCTGCATCATTCTAGGAACGTCGGCAGAAATTGCTTGATGTCGTTCACGTTTCTACGGGGACTAGCTTCACAATATATATAATATATATTTTTCGGCGAACACAGCTTGATCAGCGCAGCATCCCTTGCGTTTGGCCTGTGGACAATGCAGAAAAATATCTGGCAAATGAAGTGACGCAAGCTCATCATGAACCGTCATTATGGTGACCCATACGACCGGTGCCACGGCTACTCCAACTCATATCAAGACGGCTCATACCACACTCAACTCATACCAGAACAACTCATACTGGGACAACCCATTCCAAGAAAACTCATGCCAAGACATCTCATACCAAGACGCCTCATACCAAGACAACTAATGCCACATGAACCCACAAGACAACTGACAACTAATGAACTCATGCCACAAGACCCACAAGACAACTCATACACATCTCATCTCATTCCAATTCAAGTCGCGCCTGAAAAGACCATATGAGAGAAAAAATATCACAGAATATGACTCATAGTGAAGGAAATGTATGAAACCCACAAACAACATTTACTGAAGCACACTGAAGGGTTATTGAAGCGCACTACATATGAAATATGAAGTTTTGAAAAGACACCAAATTGAAAATGTGTCACATTTCCGTGTCTACGTGGACTGAGACGACACTAATTATTTGAGTAGGTGAACGTACGGCCTTAGCACATATTCTGGCGTATGTCACATCCGAAGAGGTCCATTGGCATGCTTCTCCAGGCGCTCTTTTCGTGTTGCCTTTTTTTATTTCTGAATTGAATCTTTCAGACCAATTGTTTTCTTAAGATACTGTTGTCTTCACTTCACACTTGCCGTAAAACTGGATCTCGGCAAGGAGGTGCCCCAGGAAGGAGTACAGATGTTCTAACGAAGTATGCATCCCGAGAGCTGCTTCGTTTTTAGCAGCGTGTAGTTATTATGTGCTGTCAACCTGAATAAGACAGGACGGACCATTAAGCAAATGTGCAGTTCCAATATTTTTTGTAGTATCTTTCAATGATTCTCTAATGTACTTCAATAAACTGTAAATTGTGAGCTTTGTGTATTTTCTTCAGAGCATTTCCTCATGTCACTTCGACGGGGACGAGTTGAGACTAGTATGAGTTAACCGCGGCATGGGCTTTGGCCTGAAATAGAACGGCTAAATCGAGTCAGAAACTAAAAAGGCATCACGAAAACAAAGCCTGCAGAAGCGTACGTGCCAACGGACCCAGCCCGGGCACCAGCCCTTTCCACCCGATCCCAGGCTGTCTTTTATACAAATCGTCGTGTAGACATTTGTCCGCTTGACCGTGTTGTATATGCTTTTAATGTCATTGCGAACAAACTTGACTTACATCTTTTTGGTACATCTTTAGAAACCTTTAAATTTAAATGTCCTTTAAGGTAAGTACCTTTAAGTTTAAATTGTCTTTCCTTATCTATTTCTGATGTTCTTGTGGTTTTACTATGCTCAGCCCCATCGGCATGCTGAGTCGGTGGCGCGAGAGCAGGGGATATGTTCGCGTAGCACGAGCAATAAACATTCTTTTGGTTCTGCTGGCTACCGGCCGAGAGCGTCGTTGTCTTGAGCTTCACGACATGGTGGCAGCGGCTTTCAACTACGCAATACTACGATCCATTTGCGAAACGCCACGCTGCACATCGAAATGAACACTATCCGACAGCCAAACCCTTTCAGGTTCGCGGATGTCACAGAATGGCCAGCTTGTAAAGATGAATTCGAGGACTTTCTCTTCACGTCTGGAAATCACGACAAGCCTGGACAAGTTAATAGAACCCTCTTATACTGCGTGGCTAGAAAAGCACGAGAGATTTTGAGGACGTTCAACCTTACATCGCATCAGATAGAAAAAATATGAGATCGTTTGTGACAAGTTTGAAAAGTGCTTCATGCACTCTCGCAACCTTGTCTACGAGATAGCAAACTATGCCGACAACAGAACCAAGACGAGTCTGCATATGGATGACTACATGGTTGCTTTGCATGAGCTTGGCTATTAGGTGTGGCTTCGGAAACTCAAAAGATCGGATGATAAGAGACAAGTTCGTCGTTGGCCTAAGCGATAAGAAGTTGTCTCAGACTTTGCAGATGGATCCTTCGTTAACTCTCGGCACAGCCTTAGTCAAGGCAAGGCTAAAAGATTGCACAGCATCAGCAAAAGAAATTAGAAAAGGAAGCCCCTATGATCGACGCTCACAATATTGATTCTCTTGGACGCGACTCACTGGCTTCCCCCTCTGACGAAGAGTTCAGCACTGATTCAGTAAGTTATCGAGGAAGGACAAGGGTTCGACAGCCTGTTCTCTTTGTGGGAGGAATCATGGACAGAGGCAGTGCTAAGCCAGGAATAGAGGCTGTTTCAACTGTGGGCATATCGGACATTCTGCAAGAGTTTGCCAAGCCAGGTCCCCACACCGGTCCCGGACAAGTATCAAGCACCAGCTACCGCGGACTGAGACGTCGATGCAGTGTCTAGTTCCACGCACTTTCTAGGCTCGGTACATACAGGCAACGGGAGAGTAACCTCCCGCTTCATGGAAGTTTTTATAAATGATGTTCTGCTCGAGGCGAAGATCGATTCTGGAGCTGACGTGACTGTTGTAGGAGACGATTTTCCTGGAGTTCCTGAAGAGCTCAGACCTGCCGAAGTGCTAAAACGGCCTAGTGACGTTGCAATAGATGTTGTCGGCAGGTTTCAAGCGTAGATCAGATGGCAAAACAAATCAGTTATGGTTTGGATGGTTTATATAGTTAATGATGATGTATGATGGTTGTGTAGATGATTATGGTTTAAGAGTTTGAAGACACCACTTTTGGGTACGCCAGCCCTTGAGTGCCTACAAGTTGTTAAATTCCTGGATGTAGTGGGTCTCAATGCAGCGGATACTTACAAGAACGAGTACCCAGATCTATTCAGGGGCCTTGGCAAAAGGCCAGGGGACTATTCCATCGAGCTCCGGGAAGATTCTTCCCTCCCCTCTCGGTTCCTGTCTCACGCAGAGTTCCCGTTCTATTGAGACGACTGCTTAAGAACGAACTATACGACATAGAAGCAGAAAATTATACGAAAAATGGGAACACCGATATGTGGGTTTTTCTATTTTTCGTATAATTTTCTGCTTCCATGTTGTAAAGTTCGTTCTTAACATTTTACACATATATGGCACGTGATGAGTCGCAGAAGCCATCCGCTTCATCCCAGCACAACTGTAGAATTTTCAGGTGACAGGGGTCACATGCTCGCGGCTCGTAGGGCCACGAACAGCTCTCGGTGTCTGAATGAAAAAAAAAAAAAAAAAAAGATACCCTGTTAATGATATGATAAACCCGAGCACACGCGAAGTCAATTGGCTGGGTTGAATACGCTATGTAAGACATGCTATCATTACGCGCCTAATGTCGACTAATGACAAAATTCGAGGAGCCCGGCGTACACGATGCACGCTGTTTTCATTTTCATGCACACCAGTGTATTAAACATCAGACGCATCCAAATAGCGGAACAAAACGCAACAAGTAACGCCACGCAGAATAGCACATCAACCAGATCATGACTGATAACCGGCAGAAAGTGATGTAATACGGGACAAGGCGTACCGCCATGCACACCGTTAGGCGACAGTACTAAACGTCTGATCACTGATATGCATCATACGTTAGTCTGCTTACCTTTCATTCAGGCGTTCGTCCATGGCTCGAACATCTTCGAAATCTACGAAACGAAATCACCGTCTGCTCACATAGACGCCACCTACCAGGGAAACTCAGTGCCTTCGAATCTGGAATGTCTGCCTGCGTCTCTAAATTAGTGGAAGAGCAAGGGCTTATTTCGTTCCACTGCTGAAGACAACAGCCGGAATTTCTTCCTGCGGCGCACTGCCGTTGGAACTTTCGGTTTCGGTTTGCGATGTCGCGTTTTTTATGACTGCAGCGGACTTAAGTGTCTGCTACAATCACAAAAAAAGTGTCACTGCACGTAGATTTTAATACTTTGACATGTGTATTCACATCAGCTGTGGCGCTCCAATGCAAGAATAACCTATCGCGTGTAGTAGGAACATTTCTCTCGCTCGTTCCACCATCGCAGTGATGAGCGAGGATCACAATGGATCACAAAAACAATAAAGCTCGATATATTATTTTCACAGACATAGTGAAAGCGTACATGCGTGACGTGAATTATAAGCGTTTGGTTTCACTTCAAAGCCAGCCAAGTCAAGTCTGTGAGGCAAACTGGTAACGCGCACATACTCAAGAGGTGGTGCTGGTGCTGCTGGTGAAAGAGCTCGCCAAACATTCAAGAAAACTGATTTAGCGTTGAGGCTCGCCAATGGTTCGTTCGCTGAAGACATCCTTCTCCTCCGGTGAGCCCCGCCAGTTTCGTGATCGACGGATCAAATCCTTGTCAATGGCGAAGGCAAAGCAGCTTGACCCAACAGCATGCGTTTCGTGTGCAGGAGGCCAGTTGTAGTGGTCGTTGAGAGGCTGTTTCTTTGATTCGTTTTCATCAAATTAACTGCAGAAAATATTCTAAAAAATAGTCGGTCAAACACTCATTCCCGCGTTCTGCTGACGTTTTTCATAGTTGTCGTTTTGTGCACTGATGCGAAACACGTACTGCGTCGAGTGATCCATTCATTGGACCAAAAATCATGAGATTTATATAAATCTCTGTAGATCTTTCAAAAAGCAGGTAGAGCTCATGATAAATCTGTATGTGTGGCAACACTGCGCGCGCCACGAAAATTTCAAACCGACCAATGAGCGCTCGCATGCCAGGGGCACCAGGGGAGCGGCCGCAGGAGCCAATGGGAATGGGGTGCTCTCGGTAGCATCTGGAGGAAGGAAACACAGGAGCGGCGGAGCGGCCGGCCCTTCCAATTTTTTGCCATTGGGACGGGCGTGCCAGTATGGTAGCTAGAAAGGGTGGTACTTCGACCGCGCCGCTTCTCTCGTACATCGGAGCACGCCGCCGCTGGAAGACGGCGCCAGCGGGCGCTGGGAGTCTGAGGTATGCTAGGTTCGCCGCGTTCGCGCGTACGTTTTGCTTGCGTCCCCGGCCCGCTCGTCTATTTTTTTGCCTTTTTAGCGTTTTGTGTCTCTCAGCATGTGACCACTTGGTTCTCTCAGCGCACAGGGATGACACCTGAATGCCTGGACAACGTAAGCAGCATGTAAAACACTGTTTTGTGCCCGGCTGCAACACTGGATACCGTTACACAACTGGGAAGTTCGCGCTCTTCGCCGTTCCGCAGGACCCAGAAAGGTTTCAAGAATGGAATCAGCGTACACCAAGTGCAGACATGCCTCTCCAAACGCATTCGGCCGTTTGCGAAATACACTTCGACGATTGCGCTTTTACGCCAACGCACCTGTCGTGAACGTCAAGATCGAGCCGATGAAGCGTGACCGGCCTACCCTGAAAGATGGTGCGGTACGTACAATACTCCCGGACCCAAAAATTTCCGGACAAATTCCAAGAAACTGCCCGCTCAGCGCAACAGCAGGAACGGCAGCGTGGAGTCGCCAGTGCCTTGCAAAAGAAGGAATACATCTGACCCTGACATGGGTGATGAAGCTGTAGACGCCGGGAATACGTCGGCAGAGAAGGACCCTTCCCTTCTTCCCTGCTTCCTTTGAAGCAGCTTTCACTAGATTTTTCAACATGTACAAATTACATCCTGACAGCCTCCATGAGTTGACCACCGGTGCTCGAGCCTCAACACACCAAGTTGGTTGGGATCTCCACAGAAATGAACTAACAGGTGCTGAGTGCAAATTTTATTTCATCACAGGGCTTTATTTTTACGTAAAAGGCGTAAACCTCGACAGAGAAGAGTACGCAGGAATATGCCCAAACAGTCTCGACTAAACTAATATAGCACGCAGGAAGACCAGGCCAAGCGCTTTGTTTATTTATTTATTATTCATTTAAACAAGCTTTATTTATTTTATTTTATATTTATTTTATTTTCGTTGCGGTAGCTGCTATGCTAGTCGCCAAGACTTCAGGGCAGGGCTGTATGATTGTCCAAGCCATAAATAGTCAAATGTATCCTGTTTGTGCAGTAAAGTGCCGTTATTGCTGAGGAAAGGGCGGATAACGAAAAGGTATAATATGTAATTGGAGCAGCCGCGGCAGCTTTTTGCGCTCGCTAGAATCCGTCGGCTGCTATCGTACGAATTGCGTTTTGTTGTTATTGTTTCTTCGTGTGAAAGCCCCACAATCGTTCAAGAATACACGTAGCCCCTGTTCGTAGTGTCTCGGCTAAGAATAAACTCGCAAGAAAATGCTTCCGAACACAATTATTGGCGAAACTCATCGAAATGCGAACCGCCGACTGGGGAAACAACGCATACCTCCGGCTCGGAGCGCCCTCTGCGCCTTTCTTCCAGCGGGAGCGTGCGCTTCTCTCGCCGGTCGGGGTACCACCCTTTCTAGCTACCATAGTGCCAGCTTCGCACTGCATGCTGGGATGCTCCTGTCTACCATGTGACCGCTCACGTGACCCCAAGAGCATGCGCAGGCCAGCTGCCAAAGCAGACGACGGGGAGTCTTGCACTTCAGATATCTGCATTGTGATGAACGCCGCGTGTCCATCATCTATATTTGTGTGTGTTCGGAGGTTTACTCTTGGTTTACCCTTTTACTACGAGACCGGTCAGGTTCTGCAGGACAACCACGCAGGACTAGAAACATCATTCGCGGTAGCGATGTTTGTGTGACGACGTGGCCGCGTGTTGTGTGTTGCTGAAGTGGTAAAGCATGTCAGTAATCAAATTTGTACAACGATGGAGGAAATCAATTGAATCTGCAGCTGTAGCACAGCGCCAGCTTGCAAAGGAAGGGTTCAAGATGACTCTCTCACAGACAGGGGTACGCCGAAACAGCCGGTCAAGTACGTGCTTGCAGGAGACGTTATTCCCGTGACAGAGCTGCTTTCCGTTGTCAGCGCCAGCGCAACAGACATCAAACAGCGACACAGCCAGCCGCAGTGTCAGAGACATAAAGAACCAGGCTCCAACAGCTCCCCATAGAGCCCATAGTTTGAGATAATTCACACAACACTGGGCACACGACCAATGAGAGTGCAACGTTGTAGAAATTATGCAATGCCAGTCGGCCAATCAGGAGCCTTAGCTTTGGCTGACCTTTCGACCGGTTCTGGCTACCATCGACTTCTACCGGATTTTACGCCTACCGCCATTACCCGATATTCAAAATAACTGAAGCTTCTTTTGGCTAAAAGAAATATTTATTTGACACAAAGCAGTGATTCAGAGATCTGATACATGGATGCACTGTGAATACAAAGTCCACTTCGTTGCTGACGCACTGTAACTAAGTTCGAACTTGAAGCAAAACGAACACAGCTCTCGAAATCCGACGGGGCCCGCGCTTGTTCTTCACGCTCCAACTCACGAACCATTCCAGTTCCGGAGTTGATAGACTGTTCGTGGGAGAATAGTCGTGTCCAGGAACAGCACAACACACGTTGAAGCACATCGACGCATGAATAAACCAGCGAACACTTCTACAAACTGTTCTGCCGATTGACATTACACTGAACGTAACGGACAATACGGGCATCATCGAAGCTTTAGTGAACACCTTACAACGTCCCTCGCAGCCGTTCCAAGTCCACTCCACGGGTGACACGTGCGCCGCTATCCCAACCTTCGCTGGCGACGAAAAGGAAAGTCTCAAGGACTGGATCTTGGAGGTCGAACGAATCGCATCACTGGCGAACTGGACGCCAAACCTGACTATGCTCAACGCAATGACACGTCTTCGTGGCGCAGCCCGTCATTGGCAACGATCGTACGGTTGTCTCATACACGACTGGGACACGTGGAAAAGCGCGATTACAGAACGCTTTCACCGAAAAATGACGCTCCAAGCTTTTCTTGATTATCAAAAGGAGCGAAAGTTGCGACGAAACGAAACCATAGTCCAGTACATATACGCCAAAAACGCCATGCTGGAAAAGACCCCACATCGACTGGACGCTGTGGAACGCATTTCTCTGATTCTTCACGGGATCGAGGACGACAGATGGGCCAACCCTCTCACCACGCAATGCTGCAAATCAGTGCTCGAACTTGTCGACTGTGCTGCCATGATCGACACTCGTCGATATGTCGTCCCTCAGCCATCATCTCAACGTGGCAACCAGGAAGATGACAGAACGTCCAAAGAAGATGACAACGCCTACACACCTGGGTACACGGACAAGACGCCTCGAAAGACTGTAGGCAACGTATGCTTCAACTGCAACAGCCCAGGGCATCTTGCTCGAGATTGACCCGAACCGAAAACCGCAGCGACAACACGAGCCGAACAGAAACGTGCAGCCAAAGAAAAGGAAACCGCTCAACGTTACCAGCGGCCTCACCTACCAAAGAGTGCGCACTGTTTCCTTCACTCAAGCTCAAAAACATTACCACTCATTGATGCCACTCTAAACGAAGACACGTCAATCAAAGCGTGCATCGACACCGGAGCCAACATATCAGTCGTTGACAGCAAAGCTTTGCCTCCAAATGCGAATACAACTCCCTGGTCAGCATCGGAACCTATCACAGTTCTGGATCGACAAATCCAACCAAGCGAGTACACCGCCATAACAGTCACGGTTGGCGAAACTCAAGTCACCCTTCCGAAAGTGGTCATCACGGCCTTGCCGTCTCCTATTGATTTACTTCTTGGTTCAGACTGGAGACATGCAGCCAACGTCGATGTCACCTTCCACCCATCAAATGATGTCACGGTCATCCCACTGACAGACATAAAATCGAGTTCCACGGTTTTGCCAAAGTCAGCAGAAGCACTTATTGCATCTTTCGCCAGACACGGGACCGCCAGAGTCCAGGACACCACCCCATGCTCCATCGTTGCATTACACCCGAAAGCCGAAGATCCCGAAGCAGATCTTCTACAGGATATTGACGAAGCAGCCAAGATGATGACCCCAGATGCATCTCCAGAAGAGCGCGAACAACTACGAGAAATTCTTGCTAAACATCACCAAGCCTTCTCGACCAGTCATCATCCCCTACAGAGCACTCAATCGAGCTACGGGATGATATCCCAGTGTCGTCTCGACCGTATCGCTGTTCACCTGCAGATCGACAATTCATACAGGATGAAGTTCGCAAGTACTTGCATCAAGGAATCATCAGGAGAAGCAACAGCGAATACGCCGCTCCAACAATAGTGGTGGATCAACCACACCATCCTACGACCCCAAGACGAATGGTCCATGACTACCGCAAAACCCACCTTACCCGATGCCCATAATCGAAGATTCTCTGGATGATGTCATGAGGAACGACACTCGCTACTTCACAACGATGGACATCAAGACTGCCTTCCTAACAATTCGCATAAAGCCAGAAGATGTCCACAAGACAGCATTCATAACTCCAGATGGGAAGTACGAGTACCTAAGGATGGCGTTTGGTTTCTGCAAGGCAGCCCAGACTATGCAAACAGTCATGCGCAGGACATTCGAAGGACTTCCAAACACAACCACCTACATGGACGACGTGGGACAAGGCTCCAGAACGATACAAGAAGCGCTCGAGATACTAGAAGCAGCACTCATCAGAGCAGTGCAAAACGGTCTCCGAATCAACATAAAGAAATGCCAGCTCATACGATCCAAAGTGACATTTCTTGGTTACGCAATCAACGCCGAAGGACGCACTCCCGACCTCGCGCGCACAGCCGACGTAGACAAATTTAGACCGCACGAAGACTCGAAACGACTCCTCTCATTCCTTCAGTTCTGCAGCTACTACAGAAGATTCATAAAGTATTTCTCCGCAATCACACGACCTCTACGAGAAATACTGCAGAAGGACTCCAAGTTCTGCTGGTCAGATGAGTGCCAACAAATAGTTGACAACCTCAAAACACAGCTGAAAAATCCGCCCACGCTAGCTGCGTTCCAGCTTCAACGCCCCACCACCGTGTACGTTGACGCATCTCAGGCTGGTCTCGGTGCCATCCTCGCCCAAACACACAGCAAGATAGAAAGAGTCGTCGAATTTGCAAGCAGAGCACTCAACGCTCGAGACTCCCTCATGCACGCAAATATGCTGGAATGCATGGCCCTGCACTGGGCAGTAACAGAGAAATTCAGCATATACCTCAGGGGCGGACCAAAATTCACCGTAGTCACAGACAGCATGAGTCTCACTTATCTTGTCCAAAACGGCCTCAAAAACTGCAGATTCGCACGCTGGACACTCGACCTCGCGGAGTACGACTTCATCATCAGACACAGTCCAGGAAAGTCAAATGCAGCAGCTGACGCACTATCCAGATTGCATGAGACTTCGGAGAAGCTCAAAACCTCACAGAGTGCAGAGGACACCATGTGTCACTTAGTCGTATCCAGCCCTGGATCTTGTCTGCGCGATCACCGGGCCAGTGACCCATTTTGTCGATCGATCATGCCTAAGATCAGCCAGGGTACAGGCTATCAGTTGAACAACGGCATCATAGTAAAAACTATCGTCCGTGACAATTTCAGTCGTCACGTAGTCATCGTCCCCGAAACACTTCGAGCAACTGTAATGAAAGTGTGCCATGACCAAACAGGACACATATGGATGTTTCAAGAACGAAGGACCAAATACAGAAAAAGTTTTGGTGGCCTCAAATGTCGTCTGAGATCGCAGAATATGTCCGCAGTTGTGACACCTGCAGACGGATAAACCACAGGACAACTACGAACGAAGGTCTCCTTATTCCAAGAAAAATTCCAGAGGCTCCCAATGCAGTCATCTCTCTCGATCATTTCGGACCCCTGCCTGAGAGAAATGGCAACTCTCACGTTCTGGTGTGTATCGACCATGCCACCAGATATGTAGACGCATCAGCCGTGCCTTCAACTTCATCGAAGTTTTACATAGACTTTCTGTGCAACCGTTGGATACCTAGGTTCGGCGTTCCTCACGTCGTCATCACCGATCAGGCTCGAGGATTTGTCAACAAGCATACAGCAGCCGTGCACCGGAGGCTAGGTGTCACCCACGTAACCACACCGCCCTATTGGCCCCAAGCCAACGGTCTGATCGAACGCACAGTCCAAACCATGAAGACCGTCATCAGAAAGCTCATAGACTCGCACCGAAACTGGGATGAGACACTGCACGAGGCAACGCTCGCAATCAATGCTTCAAAGCAAAAGGCGACAAAGAAGTGTCCCTTCTTTCTGATGCATGGGTATGAACCGACACTTCCGAGCCAACTTAACATTGGAGTCGTCTCAGAGCAGCTCGACGAAGCACAGAGACTCCACGAGCTGGCAAAAAGACGAGTGGAAGCCAAAGAATACCTCGAGAAAAGTCAGACGTATCAGAAGCAAAGGTACGACTCAGCAAGAAAAGAACCCCACTTCAAGATAGGCGATTCAGTCTACTGCACAATTGGTGCCCGATCGTCCTCTCTCGACCCGTTCTACGAGGGCCCATTCTACATAAAATCTTTCAAGAGCTCGAACACAGTGGAACTCGAGAGTGTGCAGCCCATAAGAGGCAAAACAAAATTTAGAATTGCTAATATTGAACAACTTCGACGCCATTATTCACGCAAGGACGACGTCCCGGAGTTTTGCGACAGCATTATTGGGAGTCTTCTGTCTTCGGAACCCTCCAGCGTTGGCATCACCGAGGGGACCGTATCGTTGGACGATGATGACACTCATGTGTCTCAGGAGCCTCCCGCCAACAACTTCCTCCCAGATGACGACGACCCCATACCAAGACCCTCGGCAAGCGGCCGACCAGTACGACAGCGTCGTCCACCTCAGCACCTTCAGGACTACGACGTGGAAATTATTTGAGGGCCAATCAAATTTACCCACCCGGCCGTGTCAGCGCCAGCGCAACAGACATCAAACAGCGACACAGCCAACCGCAGTGTCAGAGACATAAAGAACTTCCGGCCCGATCAAAAACAACGGGTCTACGCGCTCCGGCATGAGTCTGTTTTGTCATCGTTTGTAACCTCAGTTAAATAAACCCATCTGTAAAAATGTAACGCTGGTCACCCCAGGGAAACCGCTAACACCGTTGAACGACAGCCGCAACCGCGGTTCGAACACGTTAACAAAACGTTGTTTCCGCAGTGGTGCTCACATTTTAAGAGTAAAGGACCTTGGAAAAGCGTAAAAGCACGAAAAGCAGCGAGAGCAACAAAGCGTTGCCAAACCGAAACTTTAGAGAGGATCACGTGGTGGACAGGAAGTAATGGCGGTTTTGACAGGAGCGACCGCCAGAGGGGTCCCACGGAAATCTGCTCGAAACGGCCGCTCCTGTGTTTCCTTCCTCCATGCTCGGTAGAGAACTCGCGCAACGCCTCCTCTATAAATGAAATAAAAAAATAAATTTATAGAGGAGGCGTTGACTCGCGCTTCGACGTAAAAATTTTGACGTTTCATGACGTTTGATGACGCGAAAGGGCGAAAGGCCCGCAGCGCCTCACTGTAGTCCGCAAAGCATGCCGCAAAGGAACTCGCGAGTTTCATCCCCTTGTTTATATCACGACCACATCCGGTGGCTATTCTTACTGATTGGTTCTTCCCATCCAGAATGCATTTATTGCGATTGCATACGGTTCGCCGTCCTGCTTGGCGTTCGCCCAGCCAGCACGCTTTCGATTTTGTTCTGTTCTTGTAATCCCTCAACCGCTCAGACCCACACTCGCGGTGTTCGTGGTCACATGGTTAGTGACCTGACTGACGCAGCGGCAGCGGCGACGCACCCAACGCAAAACGCAACGGAGCAGCCAGGGCAGCCATGTGGAAGCCTGTGGTACTTGTGATTCTGCTGCTGACAGGGCAATGCTGTAAGTCATAGCCTCCTATATAGGAGGCTATGTGTAAGTGCAAGTTTTCGAAGCGAACTGGTCTAGGGCGCCTGCTCTTCCTTTGTGTGTGATTACGCATTCGTGGATTAAATAAGGTCATATCGAGTGGTCTGTCTGACCTTCATACTGTTTTTCTTTCAAAATCACGTAATATTTCTAGGTTCGAAGCGAGCACGGCGCGACATCACAGGACTGTGCATCAATGATGTTGATCGGCAGACTCGCGTCGAGCGCTTTGTGGAGAATGTCCGCAAGAACCTCCGAGAAGAAGAACCTTTCCGTCTTCCAAGCGAAATTGGGCCCATGCGTCTGACGGACGGCGTCCTCTGGGGTCTCAGCAACTTCGAGCTACGCCATGAACCGCAGATTGCATGTTCAGACACAACTGCCAACATCACTTTGCTGCTGGGATTACAAAGACCTCACGTGCGCTACAGGTATATATAATAATTCCTATTTACTCGGTGTAAGTGATCTCTTTCTGTGCAAGATGGAATTTCGTCCCTTTCCCTGGCGTCACCGGACAGTTTATTGCCCATGCCGAACGTGCCACTGCAGACATCCAGCTGGAAGCCCCGTTGCAGACGGGACCTGTTAGCGTAAAGTCTCTCACAGTTACCGAACTAAGTCAGGTGTGGATAAAAGTTCCCAGTGTTCCTGTCATCACATGGATAGCGTCACAGATTGGAAACCTGGGTGCCATGTTTACGCGCAACAACTTACGCAGGTTCTTGCAAGATAACCTGCGGACTGCTGTTCAGCAGACCCTCGACAAACATCCCTTGTGAGCTCAACAGGAAAGTGTATTCATGTGACATATATCAAATGATTTTCATGATCCTGAACAAAGGATCCTGAGGATACATTTGTTAGATTTGTCAAGCACTGTACCTACCAGGTGGCTAATTATCTGCAATTCATTAAGGGCTTTCAGGCGAAGGTGAGACAGCAGAATGGGTGACAATCATCGTTGAAAGCAATTCTAATTTTTAAAATACCTGAAAGGAACATGTGCATTGAAATATCCATTGCCCAGTTTTGCTATGCAAATTTGGCAAATGCTTGCATTCTGCCCCTAATTACAGAGTTCATTAATGAGTTTGAGGTCATACAGTAGCTGTACATTTTTTCAAGTGAATGTTAGCCTTGCCATATAACAGGGTCTATGCTGCTCTCATACCTTTTTATGAAAAATCTATTGACAAATAAAACACTCACTTATCTTTAGGATAAATAGTTTTTAGCAGTCTTGGTTAGTATGTATGTTACAAGGAATCTGCAGCTGTAACTACTTGATTTTCTGCAAATGTAACTTGTAGCAGCTTTTGGTCAAAGTAACTGTAAAATGTAACTAACTACTGAGGTGGTGCCATGTTCTCCATGTGTCCTTTCCTTGGAATATCACCCACTGATTACTTTTTCATTTTTGGGAATTGTATTTACTCTACATTTTTTCTTGAAAGGTTACTCTAAAGTAACTTACTTTAGCATGCTAACTAGGTACATATTGAAAGGAGCAAATGTAGCTGAATTGCTATTTTTACGAGTCGTGTAACTTTGTTGCTTTTGTAAAGGAACTTACCCATGTCTGATTTTTAGTACACCTACTTAAGAGATACTATGGAGGATAGTTTTTACAGAAATGCTCACGAATATAATGAAAGCTTTATAATATCGAATATTTGCCATATGCATTTTACTATTCAACATGCCTCGTGTCCATTCCTTGGAATGTCACCCACTGTTTATCATTTTTGGGAGGTGTGTTTATTTGGCATTTTTTCTTGAAAGATAATGGTAAAGCAAGTTAGTTTAGCATGGTAGCTAGGTGAATATCGAAAGGAGTAAATGTTTTATTCAACTACAATTTTTATTAGTCAGGTGTAACTTAGTTACAATTGTAAAGCAACTTAACCATGTCTGATTTTTAGTTCATCTACTTAAGAGATACTATGGTGGATAGTTTTTACCAAAATGCTCAAGACTGTAATGGAGTTTTATAAAATTGAATATTTGCCATATCCGTTGTACTGTTCAATATGCCTTGTGTCCGTTCCTTGGAATGTCACCCACTGATTAGTTTATCATTTTTGAGAGTTGTGTTTACTTGGCATTTTTTCTTGAAAGGTTACTGCAAAGCAAGTTACTTTAGCATGGTAGCTAGGTGAATACTGAAAGGAGGGTAGTTCTATCTCAAATTGAACAAGCCAGTCCATTTGATGTCTTGAATGAACAAGAAAAAAATAGATGTTGCAGCCATCGGCGAGTTAGGAGACTAAACGCTTTCAGAATTCTCTGCACTTTGCAGTTCGGGAAATGGTAGAGGAGGAACAAACTTGCCTCAAATTTGATATGTCCTAGATAGTTCTTTAGACTACACACAGAAGAAAAATGAAAATTCAGACTTGATCAGTACGCGCTCTGTGAATTTTTTGCCGGCTCTATACGCATAGCTCAATCAAGCGGTGGCACTATGCCCCGCGTGGGGCAAATTGAATTTTCCAAAAAGACTTTCAACTTCTGTCTTCACATGGAAACTAGTTGCTATCATTTGAAGCCGTTTGCTTCCGTAATAGTGTTATAATCACTGAATGTAGATTGTAGATCAACCAGATATGCTCGCATTTTTCACCGAACATCACACATGCATTGCAGGTGCTGAGCCTGTGAAGAACAGAATGCTATTGTATGTCTCTAAGATGTATATTTGTTCACAGTGATCACATAGAAGCATTTTTTCTGTACACATTATGTCAGAAAAGAAGCAGTGACTTCAAACATTCTTTAAAACCTTTCCTTTCCTACGGTCCCATGGCCCCTGACAGCAAAAATCGCACAGAGGAAAGTGTCGTCATGTAGTGTCTTATTCACACACTCAAGGCTGCCGTTTGCCTTTCGTGAACCTTGCCGAAACAGCACGACTGGTATCGCTGACCAACATCCACTATCTTCGGTTGGACATGCTGTGACCATGGGGAGGGCCTATTGCATTAACTCCCTAGAGATAGCTTTGTGCAACGCTTGGCTACAGAGGAGCTCTGAGTGCCCTTTATATGCAGTGTAAACAAGTGCAAGCGTTTTATTTGAAGAGGCCCATACCAGCAGCACAACAAGTTAAAAGCAATATTAAAATATAAATTAATAAAATCAATATTTTAATATTGTTTTTCACTTGTTGTGCTGCCGGTGTGGGACTCTCCAAATAAAATATATGCAGTATCTGGAGACATCTGCATTACTGCACTGTGTCGTCTGTGGCATCACACC
The DNA here is from genome assembly GCF_037126465.1 of Ornithodoros turicata. Taxonomy (NCBI): domain Eukaryota; kingdom Metazoa; phylum Arthropoda; class Arachnida; order Ixodida; family Argasidae; genus Ornithodoros; species Ornithodoros turicata. The sequence continues at coordinate 83,681,998 of NC_088204.1, forward strand.
TGCCTCACATCCAGTGGAAACTGCTAGCATACTTTGTTGTTGCACAAACTCCATTCAGTGATTATAACACTTTTATGAATGCAAATGCGCAGAATGACTTCAACTGACAGCAGCTCTTTTACATATGAACACAAAAGCTGAACGTGTGTTTGTGTTTGATTTTGAGCCCATTGATTGGAGCCCAACTGGATTGGAACGTATAGTGCCCGAAAAATGATCACTCTGCATCTATCGATCAAGTCCGAATTTAGATTTTTCTTTTGTGTGTAGTCTAAGGGTCTATCTACGACATACCAAATTTTTGAGGCAAGTTTTTGGTGGGGTTTTAGATCATCTTTTGGAGGCATGGTGCTACTTAAAGGGGTATCGCTTATGTTCCTGATAGAGTAGAGCAACAAATTATGTGATAGCCCCATGAATGACAAATTAGATGGCATAAAGCTCAATCTTATCTGTTTTTACATTGTCCAGAAAGTTGCAGTGAATATGATGCTTTTTGGTGCTTTGGGTCAACTGATATTTTTTTCCAGACAATCAAAAACCGACACAGCACTGCCAACACAGGAGCATCCTGTGCCCCACGTGGTCTAAAACCAGAGGTAAAAATCACTACAATGCAGCAAAAAATTGTCCTGTAGGGGGATGTCTTCTGAAGGGCAGTTTTTTCCTCATCTCATTTTTCCCGACCAGCGCAGCGCAGAGAATTCGGAAAGCATTTATTTCTCCTAATTCACTGATGGCTTCAACTTATATTTGTTTCTCGTTCATTCGATGTACCGGCTCGTTCAATTTGAGATGGAACTAGCCCGGAGTAAATGTTTTACTCAATTACAATTTCTATGAGTCAGGTAGTAAAAGGCATAAGAGAGAGCACTACACGAGTGTTGTCCCCTTCTCATTAGTAATACGAAACTATGCAGATATATGGCCATTTTTGAAAATGTGCACAATGATCCCATTTTCTACGCTGAGTAGTGCAGTGTGATTGATTGATATGCACTATTGTGTAAATTACATTCTCTATGCCTTACACTACACTCACCAACAAAATAGGTGCACATAGCATGTATGGAATACATTATAAACAAAGGGACGTATCGTTCTTCATTGTGCGCACACAGCTCGAAGAGTTTGAGCTCACAAATCTGTTGACTTTGGAGCATTCCAGGATAGCAGACCAGCAATAACAGGCACAAACACAGTAGGAGTAGGCTAACCCAACGAAAAAGGAAAGGAGGAATATCCCAGCCTCCTTCCCTATATGGACACATAAAGCCAGATTTCGTGTGCTACTGCAATTCCTCCATTCGCAAATGATGGCCTGAATCTGTAGGCAAAAAGCTTTCTAGAAAATCAGTTTTTAGAACGATATTGAACCATTTTGTGCTTTGTTTTACACATTTCCCATTTAGTACGCAGGTGACAGTGGTTAGTTGCCATGGCTACGAACGCTGAAAGCATGTTTATGATTGGCTACCGCCATTGAAAACATGATCCTCACTCTTAGCTGTTACGTCACATCGAGGAGTAAGCAGGCTCTCTCCATCTAGGTGGGAGATGACTCCATGCTCCATATGGAGCACTTTGGCACAAAATTCAACATTTTTATCACGATGGTGCAAACAATACAGCTTGGCGGAAAATGGCATATTTCGCGCAGCAGTGGAAGAAATTTTCTGCCTGTGCTTCTCTCTTTCCAGCTCTTATTTATTTGTCGTCAAACGTTTTCCTGGGTATAGTTTTTGGGCAATCCCACAGTTTTCCTCAGAGATACGTGGACAGTTGGTGGTTTCTAAACAAAAGTCTACATACGATTGCATGATTTCCAATACTGTATTCAGTGGAATATCCTGGAACCAGTCCTGGACAGTAACTTGTTACCAATTTTGGTAAAAGTAACTGTGTCTAAGTTAGTCAGGTTGTGCCGTACTTTCCACGTGCCAGTTTCCTAACATTGTTCTTCAGTATTCAACGCACTGCTTTGTGGATCATTTATTCAGTGTTCAAGCCCCTTGGTTTGTCGACATTCTCCCCCTTCTCTGCAACACTCGTTCGTCTGTGACTGGCGCAGTGCAGTCGTCCACACCGTGATTATGTCTTGCATGTTTGTTTCACTCTGTTTCACTAGCAGAGGAAGGAACGTTGAGACATCCTGAACAACTCTGTGATGTGACTGCAGCGATGCTGAGAATCTTCCATGGCCACTTTGTGAAGACACCTTTGAGTTTTTGGCATGGAAAGGCAGCAATAACTTGACGGTAAAATGCCACAGAGCCCACAGTGCAGGCAAAACGTCAACATCAAACTTGAAGAAGCACCTCGGTGTAAACCATTTCACTCCTTGTCCTATTAATACTTGTCCGTGTATAACTTCATGGGTCATTCGTAATTTCAATTTATAATGTCACAGACACTTGCAGGTGTCTTGGAATTGTGAGCAGTTCTTTGCATCCAACGCCCTTAGACCATAACTTTGAGAAACAACTTCTTAAGTGCAACGAGCATGTGTTATAATCGTGGTTGGAACATAGTGTAATTGTTCGACTAAATTTTCCAGAGTTGAATTTCCCTAGTATTTCTTCTGTAAAGTAACTAAGTTACTTTGATGTGGTAACTGTAGCTGTAACTAGTTACATTCTGAAAAGAGTAACTGTATTTCAGTTACTTTTTAAAAGTAACTTACACATGACTGCCTGGAACTGGTCTGGCTCATATGCCGAGGCTCTGTACAGCGATGTGGTTAAATATGCTAAAAGAAGAAAGGACAAATCACAACCGACTCTCAACTGTTTATTCACAATCCCCGTGGAAGTTATCTCGTTACCCAATAGGACTGAAACTGTCCCCCATGCTTCTGATAAGAAAAGCCTTGTGGATTTCCCATTCTCTTTGTATCATGCCTTGATCTCGGTGTCACTGAACATAGGTTGACAATCACACGTGAGGGGCCAAGTTTCTGGACAATGCGTCTACGTTCCAATAGTCTCGTGTCCATGCACCAGCCACCTACATTATGTCCTGCTGCAGGAGAGTGGGATATCGTACACTACTCTTGAGGCACATCAGCCCTCATGTTTAATGACACACTCCATTTTCTTGCTCTTATTGTTTACCTTGAGCAGTAACAAACCTAAGTTTTGGTTAGCACCGCCTTTACATTATGCTTGTGAGTTAGCTTCATCAGATAGTGCGAGTAATCATGCACATTATCAACTCTGTGCTTCTCTGCCATTGTTTCTTCCTTTTCCTTGTGCACATTTTTGAGGATCCAGTGGCAAACGTTGACCAGAAAATCATCATCGTACCTGGCACTTGCTAGCCTTCCGATCTGAGCGGCAAAAGTATTGCTAATTTCATGAGGACAAGACTCGGTTAGAGCTGATTTTACAGCATTTGTTGCAATTCCTTCCTTCCAACCTTCTCGACATGGCCAAGGAAAGAACGGAAGTCATCTGGAAAGCAGCCCTCAGGTAAAACACATCATTGAAAGATGCCCAATTGAAACCATTGGTGACGTGATGTTGGAAGACAACATGAAGGATGTGCTTAAAAAAAGGACCCAAGTATGTCCCCAAGCCTGGCTTGGATGAAGGAAGTTTGCTAGTAGGCATGGCTCATGATGTCACTGGCAGACTTCCTGGACAGGAACAGCAATGCTTCAAGTCCACGGCGGTGGAAATCCTGCAAACGCAAAAACAGGAACAACAACACGGCGGTGGAAGCCCTCCAAAGATGTAAACAGGCCCATTCTGAAGATAAGCTGAATCGTTCGGCAATTCTAGATCTAAAAGGAAATGGCTGTCGCATTTAGCGGGGCGACATTGTAGGGAGCTTTTGAGCCCTGGATAAAAGGGCGTATGAAGACGTGCTAATGCTGCAATAGGGAAAAACTTTACAGTGGTAAAACGTTGGTATTCAAGGTTTGTGAAGAATGAAGTAAAAAGAAGGTATGAAGATTGGGGCCTAAATAAGGTGTGCAAAGCAATCACAAAGCAAAAGACCTCTACCTAAACATATTCTTCACGGTAAAAACTCACAAGACCGGCCTCCCTTTCAGATCGATCAATAGTGAAAAAGGGCCTTGAATGTCATCCTGCAAAAGTGGTTGGCGATGCTCCTAATAGAATACCGGTGAAGAGATTATAGTTTCTTGGGAACCTGGGCTCCTTGAACCTCTCCTTGAACATTGTTGGTCTATATTAGTTTGTCCACCTTGGGGATATGCGAGGCCGTCTCAGAAGCTGTAGACAAGTTCGGGACCGTATACTTCCAGAATCTCTCAAGCTGCGCAGTGGACCAGTTCATGTGATTGATAAGGAAGTACAGTCAAACTCCTTTATAGTGAACACCTTTTTAACGAAAATACCACTACAGCAAATTTTTTTGCGGTCCCGCTGGAGCCCTATAGGTCCAATAATGGACATCCTTTTTAACGAAAATACATTTACTGCAAATTTTTTTTGCTGTCCCCTGAGTTTCGTTGTAAAGGAGTTTGACTGTACCTAAATTCCATGTAGAATTTGAAGATAAGGTTTTTGTGCAGTCCGACGGAGCATGCATAGAGTTGAGGATAGCCCCCATTGTAAGTCATTTGGTCATCACTCTTGTTGGCCAAGGAGTTACAGAATATATTTGGGAGTCTAAGCGTCAAGTACAAAAATGTTTTTGTTACGTAGACAACCTCTTAGTAATTGTGCAACAGAGAGATTCGAGTTGTTTGAACCAATTGGTCACTTTCTTTGAGCAAGCAGCCCATGGGCTTAGTTTCAGTACAGAAAACATGAACAATGACAATTCTTGGGGTTAATCAGAAAAAGCAGCACCTTTGCTGGAGGTTTCAGCACAAATGCTAGAAGCCACTCATGCCCTCCCTGTTCAACATCTTTAAGACAATCAAAATGGTGATTGCAATAAATGCTATAAAATCAGTTTTGGCCAAGTCTAGTCCTCATGAAATTGGCAATAGTTTTGCCGTTTAGATCAGAAGACTAGTGAGAGCCAGGTACAAAGATGATTTTTTGGTCAATATTTGCCACCGAATTCTCAAAAATGCGCATAAGGAAAAGGGAAATAAAATAGCAGTGAAGCACAGAGTTGATAATGTGCATGGTTACTCGCACTATCTGATGAAGCTAGCTCGCCTCAGGAGCAGTGTACGATATCCCGCTCTCCGCGGCAAAACATATGTAGGCCAAATGGGCCGCTGTGTGACTATTGGAACATAGACATGCTGTTCGGAAACTTGGCCTTCCATGTGCATGGCATTGGGTGTGATTGTCAATGTATGTTCGGCACCACCGAGCTGAATGCACGACACAGCTGCAAAGAGAACAGGACATCCATAAGGCTTTTCATATCAGGAGCGTGGGGGGACGGGTGCGTGAGCAAGCACAGCTATGCTCCGATTTGGTGACCACAAGATAACTTTTCTGTCTGCTTGATCCGTGGGGATTGTAAATAAACAGTTGAGAGTTGGTTGTGATTCGTCCTTTCTTCTTTTAGTTCTTTTAACCACATTGTCTAAAATGACAGCTTTGCCGTTGAATTTCACATCGGAATCTTGTCAGCTAATTTCTTGTAGGAAAGTGCTATCAGGACACACTTTAGTAAGAGGGAATTCTATTTTGTGCATTTAGCGTGTCTTAAATTATGTTGCAATCTCATTCAATTAAAATTTGGTATGTCAGAAAAAGAGGACAACGAAAGTCGCAATCTATGCTCAGGGAGTAGGCCAAAATTTATGTTAATTGAACCAAGCTTTACCGGTCAAACCATCTTGATCCGGTTCAAGTGTAAATTTTTTCTGCTCCGAGTCTCAACTGAGACGAACCTTCGAAAATATCGAGCAACCTGCAAACAGACAAGTAAAAATAACAACTCCAGTGTTAGCTGAAAAGCAGGCAGTGCGTCATCTGCTTCATTATGGTGATAGAGCTGTTTATAGAGAGAGTTTGGCCATTGGGAGCAGAGTTCGAGGCAACTCGTTACAAGTAACTAAGTTACTTTTTGTGGTAACTTGTAACTTAACTCGGTACTTTTGTGCCGTGGTAACTTTCAGAGGAACTCGTTCCTTTTTCAGGTAACTTTGCCAAAGTAACTTAAGTTAAGTTCCAAGTTACTTTTAACATCGCTTTTCACTCATGTCCACATATTTTCTTGCGTTCTCTCCAGTTCCTTCATGGCATTTTTTAGCATAAAATGTGATATTCAAGCAATGACAGTATTTTATTCAGGAAATAAGATTTGCTGCCATTGAAATGAAGCTGAACCACTGTGCACCCACAGGGAGTAAGATGCAAAGCGGTCGAATAGACCTCTACCAGAGAAATGTCATCATGACATTGATAGACTGACTGAAATGTTGAATGGAAACAAATCGGAAGGAGGGCTGGGTTCCACGAATGGGCACTTGTTCGCTGTCTCCCATTGAAAGAAAAGTAGGACCGAGGGTCGCGTCCCTTTAAGGGACCATGTCGTAATCCCCTCAAGATCGTGGCTTTCGGGCGCGACCTTGTTCACCTCTAGCTTCGAGCGTGGTTCTACCAAATTTTAGCGCTGTCGAACACTGCGACGTCATTTATTTAGAAGCAGGGAGAGGTCAATTGTTGGACATAAACGAAAACGATCTAAGTGTGTTGCACTCCTCCACAGGCAACTCAAGGTCTAACTCAACTGCTCATGCACGCTGCATCTGCGTAATGCTAGATTGTGTACGGAGTAACTTGGAAGTAACTCGTTCTTATTTTTAAGTAACTCAGTAACTGCGAGTTACACTTCAGGCTGAAGAACTTCATTATTAACTTAGTTACATTTTGCACACGGTAACTTAACTTGTAACGAGTTCTTTTCGACGGGTAACTTCTCAATCTATGATTGGGAGGAGCCTAATCCCCCGACCTCCATCGTCGTCCTCTATTGCTGCCGTCAGCCGACGCCATTTTGATGGGGAGCATTGTTTATGATGCAAGGAGGGATTGCATACTTTGCCCTTCGTCTTAGACCTCTTTCAGATTGGCAACAAAGCTCCCCTTTATCAAAGGCAGCTGTGGGTTACAAGCTGGTTATCCCCATAGACTAGATTCAGCGCAACCACAAATCTGTCGACAAGCTGGCAGACAGCATCAAAATGCCACACGGCTGATTCTGCTTCCATTCGGGGTTTTTGGGCGGCACAGCGACAACGTCAAAATAAGCTCCACCCATAAGAGGGCAAAAGATAGGGGCATGGCCAAACTCTCCCTATAAATGGCTCTACCCCTGAGCGGGAGCTATGATCCCTACGTGACCTTGTCTGTTGTATTGGAGTGGAGTTTCCTGACCAGAAAAAGTATTGACAGACCATGGTGTAAGTGTCTGTGTCAGATAAAATTGGGTAGACACAGGCAAACTCCTGCGTTGTGTTGTCTGTGTTTTCGCCCCACTCAGGTTTCCTGTTCTATGTTTCTTTCATGAAAGCACTGGGGTTTTTACTGATGTTGAGGAAAATGCAGTAGAAGATGCTGACTAAACGAGTTAGCATTTTGGTCACCGCTAGCTGTCACTTATCCTGTAACTGCTACGTAGACTGTATTTTTTTAAGCCACTCAAAGGAATAATTTGTGTGGTTACAAGAACTTTGGAGCAAAGAATGCACTTCATTCTTACTGCTCTATTTTTAATGGCCCCTTCCTATTTTAACTGTTGTGTACCAAAGAAGAATTTTTTGCCACTTTTGTAGACCTTTGAGTAATCAATGTACAATTTTGAATGTTTGAACCACCCTGCACTAAGAGGAAGATCATGTTTTCTTGTGGGCATAGTACATTTCCAGGGGCTTGTTGACTTTCCAGTACTTCTCATTAACCTGGTCCAGGGTCATGTTGCCAGGCAGAGCCGTGAACTGGCCAGGTGTTACTGCTATGTATATGGCAAAGGGTGCCACGCTTCGTGGTGCTGACGCGTCTTGCTCCAACTTGTCCAAGGCCAGACGCATTGCAAGGTATTTTGACAAATGGTCCACTGTGAAGACAATGCGGAAATAAGTGATTTATAGTCAACAAAGATTTGCATTCTTTCTGGAGACCTGCACTTTTTCATTCATTCATTTCTGCACTGAACCCTAAAACCTACGCACAGTCGATAGAGTAGGTGTGACAGTGCAGGGCACATAGCAACGTAGATTTTGATGGAAAATGTGAAAGCTGTTATTCAGGATGACCAAGTGCTGTTACAAGTATATACTGTACAGGGTGTTACCCTATAAAAGTCTACCCGTGCCACCATGCCGTACTCGCCAATTACTCAATGCAGGTGGCACATCGTGCGGTCTTCATATAAAGCTCATAAGGACATTTATTCTTGGTAAATTTCGAAGTGATTGAGCGCCGCAGCACGAAGTTATAACTCCCGTAGTCAAAACAATCAAGATGGCGCCGTTGAGAAGAGCAGTTGACATGCTGCTCCCTAGACGGCGACGTGTCGCATATCCTGCCAGTCGTATTTTGCTCAAAAGTAAGCAATGTGAGGGAAAATGCCAACGTACTCAGCAGACGACACCCAAAAGGGATGTCGTCTGCTTACTGAAAGGCAGTGAAATAACATAACGCGGGGATGTCTCTGCCTGGATGGACAGATTGCCAGAGCTTACGAGTTTTATACGTTGGCAACACATCGTACCACCTGCATTGAGTAATTGGCGAGCACAGCATGCCGGCGCGGGTATACTTTTATAGGGTAACACCCTGTAGATCTTCCTGTGACGACTACAGTCGCTGCCACTTCCAAGGTTAGACAACTGCAGTCCAACAGAGCTCAATGGCAGATGACGACACCAACTTGTACAGCTTGAAGCTTAAATGTGCAACCGACCTGCGGGAAGAGAGTCACCCTAGCAGCACTTATGAGAAATAAAGGGAAGGAGTGTTTCGGCTGTCCCACTTGTGCTGCAGGGGTGTTTGCTTTCCACCAACTGTTGACTCTGCATTACACACAGCTGTGGTTATCATCGCAACATTTGTTTGGGTTTGCTACGATTATGTAAAGGTGTATACTGGGCGCAAGGATGAGATGCTGCTATCTCAATGATACACATGAAGGTTGTCACTTTTGCTCAGTGGAGCATTTTCAGCACTGTGATAAAACAAATGAAGATGCACTCAGTGAACCTGACTAACTTCATGTATGTCATTGAGATAATGGAGTCACGTCCATGATATATTGGCCAGCATACACTTTTACATAATCGCCACAGACAAGCATCCAACAGCTGAGGGTAATGCAGAGTAAACAGCTAATGGAAAGGCAGACCCACCTGCAGCACAAGTGGGACAGAACACTATTTCCCTTTATTTCTCCTACGCGACACTAGGGTGGCTCTCTGCCTGCTCTGCAGGTCGGAGGCGCATTCAAGTTAACTCTGCTTCAAGCTGTACCCTCCCAGGCCAAAGTGTGGAGGCACCCTTGGTGAAAAAGGGGCAGCAACATTTTTCATGAAAGGAATAATAATAGTGATGCCAGTAGAAAGCACCGCTTGATTGTATGATTTTAGGCTTTTTTGTAGAGAGTGACATCCTTGACGTAGAACATAAGTATATCGCTAACAATATCCCACCTGTAGCGTTTGCCGTTGTCTTGATATACCTAACTTGTGCTGCTGGATCATCCTCCTGTGGGTGAGGCTTGAATACCAATTCAATTTCACTCATGAGAGCTGCATCCACGCCGGTGCCGTCATCGGTGTCGGCACCATCAGACCCTGCTGACTCCGTATCGTTCGCTGTACGTGCTTTTTTCCGAGGCTGGGAAGATGAGCTCGAACTGTTTGTGGTAGCATCGCTACAGCTTTCTGGCGTCGGCGTTTGCCTGGGCGTTGTTACAACGTTTGCAGTCGCTGCGGTTGACGTGTTACTGGCTGTCGGAGCGGACGCGAACGTCGACGATGTTGGTGTTGACGCTATACTGTTGGTCATACCAGCCACGGACACTGGGGTGGATAAACAGGCAGTTGCTGGCGTTGGGGTAGCCGCATTGTCGTCAGTGGCATTTTTACGAACTCGTTGGCCGCGATTAAGGGCTTGCATGCGCATTCCTTCTTCGATGTTGTGTGCGAGAGCTTGGCTGTGTTTCAATTTGGCCAAAACGCGTTCTTGATGTGCTTCATACTCGTCGCGGCTCGGGTAGATTTTAGCAATAAGCATGTCGAAGTTGGGGTCAGCTCGGAGAGAACGTTTAGAAACAAGCTTTTTGCGGCATGTTGGACATTCTTTGTTGCCGCTTCGTAAAGCTGTGATGATGCATTCTTGACAAAAGCGGTGCAAGCACTCTTTGGTCGTCATTGTGTTTTTGAGCATATCGAGGCAAATCGGACACATGAGTTCACTATGGAGGCTTCTGGGTGACACCGCAATCTCGGTGCTGTCGGTTATTACCTCTTGCGGGGTTCGATGAAGCTCGTACAGACTCAATTCCCATGTCCGATTCGTTGTTTGGGTGTCGGAGGAAGACATCTTGGAAATTCACCGGTAGTGACGCACGCGTGATGTCGTGACGCTGATCCAGGATCAACATCATCATCATCACGCGCAACTTCCGGTTAGCCTTGTTCAGGTTCCAGGAGAGGGTAGAAGTGGTAGAAGGTAGAGGGCACTGGTAGAGAAATAACTAATAGGGTTTTTATTAAATACTAAATACAAGAAATACGAAACACTTGATGAATCAACCAATTTGTAGCTTTATTTTTACTTTAACAGGCTAGGTGGCGTATGCTACCGCCCGATGCAAAGGGAAGGCCGCTATCCATCCATCCTATGGGAACTTTTCTTGCTTTTCTTTTTCGGTCAAGTCAAGGCGTCAAGGCAGTGAAGAACGCAAGGCTTAAGAGCCAAGTTGAGCCACAGCCTCTTATTTTTCACAGAGAGCTAACTTTGGAGCTAGTGCTGTGTTAGAATTTTACGAAATTTGGGGTGTTGCCTTGTTTCGCGGACATTCAAATTCTGTCTTGGGAATGGCATACGATCAGGCCTGTTTCCTCAACAGGAAGAAAAATCCATCCACTACTCACATCATAGAAACACCATAGAAACGCGCAGTCCCTGAATCAGTTCCCTGCGGAACCCATTTTACTTTATCGCATTGCGTCTTATTCACCTGAGGCACCACTTGTGGAGCCCGACCTGATGTGAAAGGGTTCAGGTGTATCTGAACCTAATCTGGGACGACACCCCAAGATTTGGGGCACCTGTTTCCTACCTCAGCGAGACATGAGTAAACAAAGGTATGCGGGAGCTAGAAGTAGCCACAAGAAGCGCCAGGCCTGTCGTGACGAAAAGGAACGTTTCCAACGTGATGATGGTTGCAGAACAGGAGGAGGTATGTACACTCAGTAATCGCCCAACTTTATAGAGAAAGTTGTAAGCTCTGCCCACTTCTGCATTGTTTGATTTGTAGAGGAACAAGTTAATGGAACCTTAATGCAGGCATGGCAGTGGTGTAGCCACAGGGGAGGTTCCGGGAGTTCAAACCCCCCGAAGCCATACTTTTGGTAGTGCATTTGGGAGAGGGAAAATGAGGATGAAATTCTCTCCCCGAATGTAGAGTTCTCATAGAACCCCTCCTGAAATATAAAACTTTTGTCTGAGAAAATACTCAGTCACCAATCGAACCTGAACGTGGGGGTAGTGTTATACTCGAGAAAGGTAAATTTCAGGGAATGTCCGGTTGGAGCATCATAGTGCTTGCTCTCGTTAGGACATTAAGATGTGGAATATTGTCCAGGAAACTATCCCTGCTGACCTGTGTTGGAGGTGTTCGACAACAGGACTTAAAGGGGTTGCGACAGGTCATCCCACATTATTCCAGATAAACGTAATAGACTGTTCTTTGTACCACTCTGAACCTGTGTTGAAAGTTTCACAGTGATGAGTTTAATAGAAACGGAGAAAATGGGCACCACCAATACGGCTCTGACATCACAGCCCTTCGCCTCAGCCAGTGGGGCAGTGCAGGAGAAGTCACGTACAGCCAATGGGAATGGATGCAACTCTGAGGTCTGCGATGCAGTGGCGCTTTGCTCATTAGTGTGTTCGAGGACTTGTATGTCACTAAGTACGACACGTACAATTCTTTTTTCCTCAGTATTCTGCCGTGCAGTGTATACGTAATGAACCATGTATGCAGGCATAGTTCATAATGTAATAAACCACATCTACGAAAGTGTCCCAAACCCTATAACAGAAGCTCTGCTAGATGAATATTTATAACTTGTCAACATGATTTGCTTCGAAGGCAAGACGTTTTGCCGTGTGAATACATTCCATTCGAGTGAATGGGGAAAGGGGTTACAAATCAGGAGGATTCCTTTCTTCCCGAGTTATTTCATTGTTTCTTGGCCATTGGAAGTGTGCTGTCCCTAGGTGGAGCTCATTTCTTGCACCAATTTTTCGTGTCTTACTCATTGAGTAAGGTCGACCCTCAAATCTATATTGGTTTGCTTCTTGCAACAATGTTGTGATTTGAATGGATGCCGGTTTATAATTTTCGTGTTACCTTCTATTAGATGCTGAAGATGAAGAAGGCAGCATTGCATGTCCGTTCCCTGTAGCGATGTGGGACCTTGGACACTGTGACCCTAGGCGCTGCACAGGGCGGAAACTTGCACGAAAAGGTTTAATACGTAGCCTGCGATTGGGACAGCGCTTCAACGGTCTCATCCTCTCCCCATCTGCAACACAATGTGTTTCCCCACGAGACAGGTATTGTTGGCACTTTTATTGACTCGATTTATGAACAGTTAAAGGGGCTTTGCACCTGTCCCAATTGATTCGAAAACTATAGCTTCGTTTTACTCGTCGTCCTCACCAACAAACGCCAAACATCTGAAGCAAATTAGTGAAGTAGTTTCTGTGCAATTGAAGCAATGCATGGCAAGAGTAGACGGCGGAATTCCCTCTGTGGGATTCGAAGAAAACGTCACACGGACAAGTCCAATCAGGAACTGCCCTTTGGTGACTGGCTGTTGTCTGTAGGTCGCGGAAAGTCTGTGATCAGCTTGTGGAATGTCGCGTCTGAGTTAGCGATGGGCGTGTTCGTACAGTCAGGAGCGTAACACATGACATGGTCTCATCAGAGCTCGCACTGATAAGCAAAAGTCTGAGTATTTACTAAGGATTTTTCACTTCGCATATTGCGGCGGGAAAGAGGAGCAGACAAGCTTAGAGACAATGTGTCTGTCCTACACCATGATTATTATTATTATTTATTGGTCCGTCAAGGGGCCTTTAGGCCATTACATGAGGGAGTGAGCAACACACTGGCACTGTACATCAAACAATGAACATAGACTAAAAAAAACACAAAAAAAGACAGAAAAAGATTATAACAAGGTGAAAAGCAAAGAATATATCTACGTTAGAGAGCAATGATGTGCGTGTACATGATCATGTTATCATCCCTGGCATTTCCTTAGCTGCAGAGGGATTTAATTTGTAAGCTGTTTTTGGAAGAGAAACTTGGCCAAATAGACTGTGAAGTGGTGCTAAACAATGCTGGTCCCATACACATGTTTCCGGATGCGATTGTCCCTTTAACGTTCTGGGAAGAATCATTGTAATAACGTTCCTGGAATTGTTCATAAAGTGAGGTTTTAAATGTACGGCTACATGCCGCACATGGGGAGGACTGACGATAATTTTGACCACCTGGGGTTCTTTTGACGTGCGCCAGAAATCTCCCGACACACGGTGCTGGAAGCAATGTTTACCCTTCCCACATTGCTATGGTCATCGGCCAAGATAGAACTTGTGATCTTGATATCAGCAGGACAACACGTTACTTACTGAGGCTGAGAGGGAAAGTGCCCAGAAGCAAGCTAATGCATAAATTGAAGGTTCATATAGATAGGTGACTGTAATTTATTACACAGTAGAACTTAGTTCTTAGTTCAAAGCCATCTGGACTGAGAAAAAAATTTAAATTAACTGGGTATTCGAATTAAGCGAACCAATGCACATGGTGAATGAAAATATATTTATTTGCTGAATAACTCGCTGACGTCTGCCATTTTCCGAAAACAGCATCGCACGTCACCACTCACTGAAAGCCCAGTGCAAAGCCAGTGAAGTATATAAAGAAAAAAATAGCCTGAGCTGGCTTTGCACTGGGCTTTCAGTGAGTGAGTTACCTCACCCTGACTGGAGGAATCACGTGTTACGTGACCTTCTGACGCCATCCACTCAAACGTTGCCTGCCTGCGTACTGTTGATGAGGCCCAACAAGGCCGAAACAGCTGTCCAGTACTGGCATGGCGACGTTTGAGTTACAAACATATGCTATACGTGCAGCCAAAGAGCTCAGGCTATTTTTTTCCTTATATACTTCACTGGCTTTGCACTTGGCTTTCAGTGAGTGAGTTACCTCACCCTGACTGGAGGAATCACGTGTTACGTGACCTTCTGACGCCATCCACTCAAACGTTGCCTGCTTGCGTACTGTTGATGAGGCCCAAATATATATATATATATATATATCAAATAATATCCTCCCTCTCTGGCCCAGAAAAAAAGAAAAGAAAACATACATCTAGAAAACTTGATGCGCTGAGCAGGGCCTGAAGCTCTTTTTTTGTAGTCAAATATCACAGAGGTATGACACGCAGTAAGTCTGAAGCACAATGTGCTAGATTATACCAACCATGTCACAATCGGCAACTCCTATGCAGGAGCCCGTCTGCAAGGTCCACTAGGAGCGGTACACCTCGGCATGCGAGATCTCCATCATGATTGTACAATGGAAATTTGAATTTTGAACATGCAGAAGCAGACGTACAACAACCATAGCAAACAACAGCAACCGCTCCTATGAAAACATGTAGGACGATGATGATGATAATTTTAGAGACAATCATCTCCCGTGGGACATCCACCACGTGTACAAAAATACTAAGGGAAGCTTTGAAACATGACGCGAGGGAGAAACACAGTGTCCTCTGTCCATGTCTCCATCGTGTTGCCTCATCATGTTTCAGTGTACCAACCAACACACTGTACACCTTCGTGCACTTGTAAGATAAGCAGAAGTACAAGGTATTGTAGAAATTGAAGTAGCAGTAACTGGGCCAATGAGTAATGCCAGCACTAGCTTCCAAATGTGGTGCTGAAAAGGGGTGCAAAGGTATACTGTATAAGTGGTTAAATTCGCGAATTTGTGAGAAGCCAGGATCAGGCAATTACTCGCGGAACCTTAAATTCGCGGTACCGTGGTGCGTCGACCCTGCATCTTAGGGGCCATCCACCTTGAACTTTCTGGAAGAAGGTAATAAAAGGTATCAACTGGGTAACTCTTTCAATTTGTCTTCCTTCTGAGCACTTCTGATTAAAGGGCTGCGATTAGGGGGTCCTACTAGACTTGTATCTGTGTCATTGCCGAATTGTCCTGTGTCCCGTCATTCTTGTCATCGCATCGAGGAGGCATCGCATCCAGTAAGGCATGGCCAAAGTGGAGTCGCATGACTTGGTTTACACCAAGTCATGTGACGTGTGAGACTCCAGGACAAGCTCCATGTCGTGCAGTTATTACGAGCCACTTGTGTGTGTGACACACAGCGAAGCCGGAGAATGCGAGTAGTTTTGTTCAGAACCAGTTTTTTGTTTTGTTTTTGTACACCCCACTAGCAGTACGAGTAACACCAGGAAGGGCAGTGTGCCTTCGTTCTACCAGGCATTGTGAGCGAGTTTTGAGAAGAAATATTTGTGTAACATTTTAATGCTTAAAATTGTGGCCCAGTCTATTTTGCCTACATTTTAATTTGTTTCTTTTTCTTTTTGTTGTCTCGCCACCATAATAACCAGGTTGCCTTTCTTCCTGTCAGAGAAATCGTCTGTAATAGTGGCGTGGCTGTAGTGGACTGCTCGTGGGCACGGTTGGATGAAACGCCTTTCTCCAAGATGAGAGGAGCCAATCCTAGACTGTTGCCCTATCTAGTAGCAGCAAACCCTGTTAACTATGGAAAGCCATGCGAGCTGTCCTGCGTAGAAGCCATAGCTGCTGTCTTCTGCATTACAGGTCAGTCTGAAGCCTCCCCCAAACATTTCTCACTTGATTCCTCCACCATGTAGGATTTGCAGATCTTGCTGTTGCCTTCTTGTCCAAATTCAAATGGGGAAAAGGGTTCTTGACGCTCAACAATGAATTGCTAGAAGGATATGCTGCATGTGAGACATCTGCAGACATAATTGCAGCTCAAGCGAGCTATCTAGCAAGAGCAGAAAGAGAAAGTGCCCTCCGAGGTAAGATAATGCTGTAACGAAAGTAACTATTACATGTGTAACCTTGCTACAGGTGAAGCAGAACTTCCTCCCACATCATCAGATGATGAATACGATGACAGTGTGCACAATCCAAACAGTTAGTTGGGCTCTCCAGTGATGAGAGGTCACTTGGTGATGAATTCATCCCCATATGTTACAGGCAAGGGAGTGTCATGGTTGTCTTGCTTTGACGTCTGTCATGTGGGCTGCTCTAGTGGAACGACTTGCTTGCCTTTGAGATAAATGTGTCGCCCATCAAAAATGTAAAATATAGTGCCACCCCCTCTTTTTGCGATGTCACAAGCTTTTCGATTTCAGCGTGTAAACTGCAATACACAAGATTGACACTGATATTTTATTTGAGACTTCACTCAGTCAGTCAGCTGGGCTAGTAACCATTAAAAAAAAGAAAAATAAATTGCATGCAATCAGGAATGACCGTTCCTAATGACAAAGGTGAGGTTGTTTTGTAAGAGCACAGTTTGTCAAAACAGGGGCGTAGTTTGGACACAGCACCTCTCAGTTCGGTCTTGCTGCTCTTACGCCAGCTCTGTAAGCCAAGTTCGCAAAAGTATACTGTATTGTGGCAAAGGGAAGAAAGATCCTCATGACTTTAGTACTCAAGACCATGTACTTTCCTGCAAATCCTGCACAAAATTTGGGAAGTGACGTCAGGGGAAATTGTTGCTGTCCAGTTTTCGAGTTTCCGAGCAGCTTCGCCTAAGAGTGCAAACAAGGCATTGTACACCTTGTGTGCAGCCACTTCCTGACCTTTCGCTGCCTTCAACAGGCTGGCCACCTTTTTGCCAAAAATGGCAATACACCAAGTGGTGTACTTGAGGCCTGTATATATTTCTTGCATCATGGAAACTAAACTTCTACTCCAGCAGCATCCCCGTACCTTTCTTGTACTTTTTCCAAAAGAGAGGGGTAGTGCACAAAGTACTCCGAGTGGAGCTCCACAGCCCCATTCTATGAATTCCATCTGGTTTTCACAGGGGCTGGTGGTGCCCTGGGGTTTTCCGCACCACATACTTGCAGATGAGCCTTGAACAGTGCGCGCTTTCCGCTTGAAAGTCGAAAAGCCTTCTTCATTTCCCCAACGTACTTATCCACGAGGGGAAATGATTTGTACATGGTCGCACCGATCAGATTGCCACCATGTGCGACACACGTCACGTGGAGGGCGTTGGAGCACAGTGGTTGGATGCTTTTGCGAAATGCATTGAGTCTTGCATTTGTAGCCACCCACACAACAGCAGCATCACAAAAATTTGTATAATAAATAAAGAGCCCTGCACACAGCTGTTTGGGTGTTACCCATTCACTCTGGCATTTTTTAGTTTTGGCAGTTGGTAAAGAGAATGTTCTGTTTTAACCTGAAAAGTACACGAATAAACATATTTCGCCCGGTTTCACCATGTTTCCTTGTTCACAAAAAACACCAGATTCCCCCCCAAATTTTGACAAAAATAAAACCCGAAAAAGTCCGACCCTAAATATAATACACTGCGGAACTGTTGCCCGGTGACAACTTTTTTTCTTCGGTTTCTTCCACTAGAATGTTCCGTGGGGATGACAGGAAATTTGCGCTGTATCGCATCTTGTGATAGGGTGGACGTGCAGGTGGGTACACTCCTATATGGCATCCTGGGGATGATTGCAAAAAAATCCCAATCCCATCCCAAGATCCATATTTACAGGTGCCAGGATTGTAAAAAGCTGCTCGGGATTCCAAACCATACCTTTGATGGACTTGTGCTGAAGGTCCTATGAGATACTTCTTGGAACGTACAGGAATGTTTTCTGTGAACAACTTTTACTGAACACTCAGACATACACTACTAACCCCAAGCCCAAATACCCCAGTCTCATGCCGTTGCTTCCAAAAAACTTCCTTCAGGTTCCTCATCTTTCTCTTCGTCTGTCACCAGGATCCTGCTGATCTTGTACCTTACACTCCTCCCCCCTGTTGACGGTACGAATGGGGTGAGTAAACTGCCACAGTGACGAAGGAGACAACTTTTGGTAGTTGCTTTACATAGTAAACCCTCATCTTGGCGCGTAACGTCTCGAATCTTGTAGATGAAACCTGGAGCTTCTTTGAGATCCGAGATCTAACTTATAGATGTCGCCTGTTCTCTCCAGAACTTCTACAGGACCAAGTCGCGGTCTTGCCAGACGAGATGTCTCCCCTTGCGCCCTGTCTGATAAAATCCTGTTGTGATAGAGGACCAAATCTCCGATGCTGAACTCTGCATAGCGTCGAGATCTGTTCAGATAACCAGTGCATTTCTTGCTTTTTCGAGGCGTTGCTGAATGCTTCCGTTAGGATGTTCTGGTAGTAGTCCAATAGGAAGAACTGAATCCGCCGGCGCTCTCAGTATGGTTGTGAGTACTAACTCAGAAGGAGTTTCCCCTGATGAACGATTGATTGCAGACTGTAAAGCAAACAGGAGCTCGGGAAGTTGCAAGTCCCATTGTCGGTGGTCCTCCTCCAAGAATGTCTTGATGAGGGTCGTCTGATTATATCGTTCAGTTACATTCGGCTGAGGATGATAACACTGCGTGAAGCATTGTTTACCTCCCCGGAGCGCACAAAGGGAAACCAATTTGGATGCTTTTAGTTGGACTCCATTATCAGTGAGTAAAGTTTGCGGTGCTCCCCAGCGACAAAATAGTTCTCTTGTCCTGTCGCAGACCGCATTCACTGTCGCTGACCCTTGACAAATACTAGCATTTACTTGCAAAGGGTGTTGGCATTTTTAGTGCATGCTGTGGTCACAGTTATCAAAGACATACAGTGATGTGGGTGCAGAACATTTGTCAGTCACTTATCTACTGAAGAGAAGCTGCCGTCCCTGTAACACAAAAAGAAAAACCTTATTACCACCATTAATAGCTCCACACAGATATCATCAAAGAGTCCAAGCACACAAGCAATATTTCATTTGTTCAACAAAAGAATTTACAAGCATGTTTCGCATATTCTCAGTTATTCATGGCTGGTTCTGGACAACTTTTTTCCACATTTTCTGTCTGGAGACGCATAATCGTGATCATAAATTCTCATCAATTTTGAGATAATGTGTTTCGTTGTTGACTGCTTGGTTACCTGCACCAACCAGGGAGCTTAACTACTACATGCCATGTTTGAAACTTTGGGGTACATTTGCCACCTAGATAGTTTTTTTCAATAAAAAAAGCTGTGAGAGCAGCACTGATGCACTTTGCAGGGGGTTGATGTGATAAGGGAGATGTCAGTAAGACAATGTACACAACTACTGGACGACTAAAATTCATGGACTCATTAATGCTATGTACTCTGGGAAATGAGAGATAGCAGGATTGGAGCCAGTCATTATTCAAATCCATTGTCCGTTGAGAAGCGAACTCACCTTCAGATATGCAAATGAGCCGAAACCACGACTATACCCTACTCGAGCGCATAAAGAGTGACATGCTTTGAAGCGATGGAGCTGATTGAAGGGGGTGCAAATCTGTTGACGGGATACAGGACCACTCCCTGACCTAGATGAGGCTTGGGTCGCATTGTTTCGGCTAAGTTGCATAGGGAAATTTGGCAATTTATATCTCACAGTACATACGCTTCTCAGTGTGTTTAGTAAGGACAATGGATTTGAATAATGACTGGCTCCAATTCTGCTATCTTGCATTTCCCAGAGAACACTTAAGTTAATTAATGAATTTTAGCTAATTAGTCATCTTGTAGTTGCATACACTGTCCTACAGGATGTCCACCAGACCGCATAACCCGTGTGCCAAGATGCTATCAGAGCTGCTCTTTCAGCTTTTTTGATGAAAAGCTGTGTTGAATAAAAAACAAACAAACAAATGTATACCTAAATTTCTTACTTAGCTGATACTGCAGGCTCAAATGAACGTGGGTTAATGACAACAAATACACATGTTGCAGCGTGTGTCAGTCACAACCCTAACTTAGGGTTAACTTAACCCTAAGTTAACCCTAATTTTGTACAACAGTCATATTTCTCTTATCCAGATGCCTCGGTACCCATCCTCTATTGTCTCGATAGCGAATTTCAGGATAAGCAATTCAATTTTTTTTCTTGTTTCCTGCAGAACATCGTAGATCATGGACTTTCGGACAACATCAGTGCCCAATGTTCTTTTTCCCACGCTCGAAGGCTATAGAAACACCTTTGCATGGTTTGAATAGCCGGCACGCACGTATCGACCTTTTTCTGCCTAGTAGGAATCCTGCATTTCTCGAGGCCCTCACTACTCTGTCCACACTTTACCCTCTAGTGACTGATGTCTCCAAAATGGGGCTAAAGAGAAGGTTTACGCAGGTCGTTGGCACTAGTTCTGGGACAGTTCCCAGTATATGCATATGGATAATGAATTATGGATAAAAACTAATGTTACCAAGCTTGTTCCCAATTGTGCAGACTGGATAAAGCGTTACAAATAAGCAAGACACAACTGTACATGCATTGAAAATAATTAGACTGGAAAGTAACTGACCAAGTTGTTACATTCTTGAGTTCTGTGGTAAGAGAGATTGTCGGAACAGGCCTGTTTTATATGAATATTGTTATGAATATTCATAAATAATATAAAATGTGGAATATAAAAATGGATAACTGCATTTTAGGAATGTCAACACCTGAAAGAACATGAAAGTACAGAACACTGGTGTGAAGGAAAAGACAAAGTGACCAATCATTCCGAGAACAACCATAAAATGTATTCTCAACATTATTTGAAGGAGCAGTGAGGTGACATTTAACATGGTTTGGAACCTTGTCTCATTTGTCATGCTGTCCATCAGGAGCCACCATGCAGAATAGTTTTGCTTTCCGGTCTATTATAACTAAGGCCCTTGGTTTACCGCGAAATTTCACGGAATTCTTCGTTTGGCACAGAATTTCACGGAATCCCTTATATTCAGTGGTGTGCGGGTATTCGAGTTCTTGGATTCGAATCGAATATCAATCACTCGAAGTATTCTTCGCGAATCGAATACCTAATATTCGGGTGTCCAGATATTCAGCTATTCGCCGAATACAAACGACACCTCAAGAAAGTGGGCTTCACCTGACGCTTTCCTGCATGAGGTGAAGCCTGCTTCACGAAATTGTCAATGCTGCAGGACAAACATATGCAGATTGTAATTTAGCTTAAGATAACGTTAGCCCAAGTTCATTGTGCATACTTCGCATGAGGAAGGGGCAGCGTCCCTCCCGTGTGCAGTTTAGCGGTGGCAGTGAAGGGTTTTGATTTGATGTGAAGGGGTTGATTTGATTGGAGGTTGCCTTGAAAAAGCGACTCTTAAGTAATGCCACAGCCCAGGAACAGGGTGCCCTAGAGATGTAACTTCCACAGTGCATGTATTGTAAACTCCTTCCTATAAAGTTCCTATAAACTCTGTAGATGCTGAAAGATCTTTCAGCAGGTATAAAATGATTGCAGGCGACATTCTTTGTCAGAGGAGAACACAAGATATCATGTATGTAATGCTGAGCCACAACAGTGCTTTGAATCTAACTTTATAAAATATTTTTTGTTCACACGCTACCCAAGAAAATAAAGTGTTTCCCATTTCAAGCAGCCTTGACTACTCGCCGCGAAAAATCGCAGAATTTACAAGTCTGTGCCGCGTAATTTTGAATTTGCCGCAGCAGAAACCGGAGTCTTAATTCTAACTGCACAGTCAAATTTACAAAAAACAGTGAGAAGGTAGCCTCGGACGCAAAGCCGTCTCGATGCGAGTTTGCGCCCAGGGCAGGGTAAACGTGAAGCCACCCACTGCCGTCAGAAACTCTGTAAAGAAAAACAAAATTGCAAAAACACAAACACAAGAAACAAAGAAAACACAATTGCATTACCATGATTGTAAATTCAATTTTTTTTTCACTCTCGCTTTACACTGTACAAAAAACGTGTCAGGGCCTGCGCCCTCTCTGGCAAAAGCGGCTGTCCCCCCATCGCTACGGCTCTACTTGGACGGCAGACACGATCTTCGCGTGGGAAGTCCCTTTTTTCTTCGTTCTGTGGCTGCCGGTGGATAACGACGAGGATGGCCACGTGCTTCAGTTCCACCGGCGCAGCCATGGAGATAGGGCACCGTCATCGCCTCTCCGTGACATACCATCACCGCCGGTCGAGACTCATGTAGAGGAACAACACCTCCTCCTCAGTTCTTATCTCATGCGCCGCTTACACCACTCTACATCATGGGTCACGTGCCCAGCAGCGACCCCTCACGACGTTCCCTCGTTCTCCGATACCCTCTTTTCATGAGTGGGGAATTTTTAAAGGCGTGCAAGAAGGTCACCTGCACCCGTCGTTCTTTGCTCATTTTATTTATTGCAGAACATGCCGGAGGAAAAAAACAAAACCAAATTTGGAGGGTCACCTTAGTGCTCCTTTTAAGTGGAAGAAAATTTGCGAAGTACACACTCTGTGACGTCGTCCGGTAACATCTCCACACTCTCCACTTCAGCAAGCGGGGCACCACCTGGCTGAGAATCGTTATAAAAACCACTGTCACTGCTACTGTGCAGACTCGCAGATGGTGGCAGTCTTGGCGGTGGAAGCGGGAACGGGAGGGGAGAGGTGAGAGAACGTCTCGGAGGCCTCAGAATACTCTGTGGATGGTGGTAAAGTGGGTGGATGGTGGCAAGGGTGCCACATGCCACTTGTGGGAGCTCTGATCCGGGAAGAGCTGATCTTTCTTCTCGGGACTGCCGTCGAAACTGAAATATTGATTGCTTTTGTGTGCATGTATCATGCAAGCACATAAAACAGAACCGAATAGCATTCGCTTAGCCAACCACAAATGGCATCGTTCTGCCCAGATTGGTTAAAAATGGGTGGTATACGCCTTTTTGTGACACTTGTGCTGTCATGTGAATTGTCAAAATGGTGTGCGCCCTGAACATTCCAGAAATCTAGAGTGATAACGGTACCGCAGTGGTTGGCCTTCACCGTGCTATGAGGTCAAATTCTGTTTTAATAGTACGGGCTGCTTTTTTCCATGACTCGCAGTGTGAGTTGCAAATTTCTTGCATGTGTACGTTAACCGTGCAACAATTCAAACATGCCGGGAACTAGATAAAAGTTTCCTAGGCGTTATAGAAATTTTAAAAAATGCAGCTGTTTACTTTGCTGTGAAACTGTGTGATGCATTTTTAGCTAAGCACAGCATAGAAACAACACCTTTCAGTGAGAGAGTATAACAACAGCTTGCAATGCCAATTACTCTATCAGAAGAAAATGGGAAATATTTCATTGAAATAATATCCCTTTTGGAAGGTTCATTGAATTCGCAGTGAAGATGATGCCGTCATGTACCATGACGTCTATTAAGTGAATACAGAAGAATGCATTTTCGCAACGTAGTTGTACTGACAGTGCAACACCCTGCAAACTGTAGCTGCTATAAGTATGTTCTAAGCACAGCTTTTTTACCTCCCTGAGTATAGCATACTAGAGAAAAGAAGTCTTACAAGGTATGTATCAGCAAAGCTGGACATAGGGCGATGAGGTGCGGGGGAAGATGGAAGACAAGCATTGTACGATCCAATGTCACCGCTCTTGGTTCTCCAGCACACACCAGTTGATGACAGAGCAGCATCGGAGCTGCCGTACAGTCCATTGTGGTCGCGGAAAAGGGACAAAAATAGAGTTTAGTTGAAAGACATTTGTGAAGCCTGTTCTTTTTTTTATTTTTTGAAGTTTTACAGTTGTAAAGGCCCCACAAACGGGGCCTTGTACAAGAGTACAACTTCAGATACTGTGTTGGAGCGTTCAAGTTTGTTTTGCGACTGTTTGCACACAAGGCACGACGATTGGTGAGAAAAGCTATTCAACTGTAGTGTGTGAAGATTAGGCTTTACGCAGTTTCTGAGGTATTGAAGGCTTACCTGACAGAGCTGTCAAAATCTGACGTCTCTTGAGGTTCTGTGTATGCTATCGGAAACCATCCGCTTCTAAAACGCACAGTTAAAATCAATCTCAAAGATGAAACAGTCAAAATAAATCACCTGTGATTCCTGAGGTTGACTCCATATTGCCAGCCCTTGTTTCGATTTCCCACCAATTCTATGATATCTCCTTCGTGAAAGCTCAGCTGGTGCTCGCCATTGGAGAGGTACGAATAGAGTGCTTGAACATGTCTCTCTGCTTGGTCATCCTTCATGGCTACTAAAAATCAATAAATTGGGACAACTGAAATGCACTTCATTTACGCTGGGTCACAAATATGTATGGACAGTTAACATATACCTGACTTTAATTCCTCCCTGTGCTTCGGTATTTGCTGAAATTATTTTATACAATTTCGTGTCGGCCGTCGCCGCACAGAAGCACGCCGCGGCATGAGCAATGTGCATTCCTAAGGCTTTCTCTCGCCGCGCTACGGCTTGAGAATATCCAATGACGCAGATGTGCCCAGTGTTTTGCTTTGTATATTCGTTTGTGCACGAAAAAGAGAGACATTGCTTAGACATTTTTGAGTGCTCCAGTGCATCCTCATGTCGAAAAAAAAAGTGTTTTCTGTGAAGAAGGGGAAACGTTTGTCGAGTGTATGCCCTTCCATGAGAGACCAATGGTAAAGTTATGTAGGGATGCTTGAAATATTTGTTCAAAATAAATTTACCACGTTTTAAATACTGTTGGTTGTAGAGTGCTTGGCAGACAAGGTGAAGTGCTTGTTTTGGGCGTGCTAATTTTCCAGGATTCGCACCAATTTTTTAACTTTCGACCAACCCGTGAGTGAGTGTCGAACCGAACTGGAACCGTTATTTTTTCCGCAACCGAACCCGAACTGAAATTGTCACGACACTGTTGAACCCAAACCAGGCTAGCGAAGGACAACATAATAGCTGTAACCAGGTCATCACGAAACGTTTCAGACAGAAAAAGTCTGCATAAGTGCCTCAATCCCCGAACGAGGAGGTAAGTGTGCTTTCGGCGTCTTTTTTAACACGTTGATACGCAATTATCCCTGTGAGCGCCGCTGCTAGCACGCACGCACGCGCTGCGCTGTCTGCTGTCCAGACAGGAGGCGCCACGCTGACGCATGTCAAACGCTAGCTTTCAATGAACCGCACCTACACTACTACAAATCACTTGGCCTTCTGCCGTAAAACGTGACGCTCTTGGTCGCCGAGGTTTCGGCTCATTTGCATATTAAGATTCTAGGATGGATATTTTAACACACGTGCGTGTTTCAGGATGCTTTCGTCGGGGATAGACGCTCATTCTGCTATCTCGCATTTGCAAGAGATCCCCGAATTAATGAGCTAATTCACCAACTTTATGTAATCAGTCATCTTGTGGTTACATAGCTTCCTCGAGAGGCTGTCTGCCTGGCCGTATAACTTGTGGGGGACGTCATCCCCGGATGTAACACCCCCTGTGGTGGCAAGGGCCGCCACCGGTTCCTATGGGAGCTGTGGCCTCTGGAGAACTGAATAAAAGCGGGGGGGGGGGGGGGGGGGACCATTTTGCCGGGGCTGTTTGCCGTGGGGGCTTAGGCTGTTGGTCTGCCGGTCGTTTGGATGCAATAAACCTTGCTGGTAAGCTCGGTTTTGTGGAGTCTCCTTCGTACGCTGGACAGACGGGCTTCGTCCCGAGTGTGGGATTAGGATCATTTCCCCAAAAGTGGCGCCCAGCGTGCTCGTCTGTCTGGTTGCGAGGGAGACCCAAAGTTTAAAAAGGTATTTGTGGTTATTGCATTTCATTTTTGGATTGGTGTGACGGGGTGGTTTGATAGCGGCAGCGCTGCGGAATTCCAGCGCGCTTCCTTTCACCCTTTCGCTAATTGCTGTCGTATATTCGTCTAGGTCGATGGGATGAGCGCGGACGGCTAGTCCCCCTACCTGTACGACGGACCCACGCAAAACGCGCAAATCCGAGGAGAAAATAATATATGAGGGGGGGGGGGGGGGGGACAGTGTGACGATCGCGAAAGTTCTTACAGTTCATGGCGTCTATCTAATCGGCACTCTTGAATGGTTTTCAAAGTATGAGCTTTTCAAAATCCTTCCGATCTCGTTACACCGCCTCATTGGACATCACTGCGTAATCGTATTGTGAACGCCCAAATCAATTACCGCATAAGTATTGTGTGTTGTCGCACCCAGGATCAGCAAGGGGGGAGAGTTTTCGTATCGACTCCCCCCTACGCCACTGGCCCCGTGAGAAGTAGAACTGACTGCGCACTTGCAGTGCCGCGGTCTGCTACCTCCGAATGACAGCGATCGTCAAGCGTGACGTTGCCGGGGCGACAGCGCCTTGACATGGGTTTGGCATCGCCACCGCAAACGCAGGTGCCACTGCGACATTACGTGCATGTGCCTTTGCAAGCATTTTGTAAGAATATGCATGATCAGTAACCTGCCTTATCAGGCGGCGACGGAATTATCAGACGAGATTACAATCAGGTGGGCTGTGCCAGTGCCTTCGTTTAATTTGGGAAGCTTCGTGCTTCCGCTGCGGGTCGTCCTCTTCGCAGGTAATAGGGTTAGGGGAGCTCATAAGGCCTCTCATGAGTTAATTCGCCCAGGAGGACACAACATGAGCCCTCGCTGGAATTCAATTTGAAAACCCATCATCGACTTCAGTTTCGAAATCCATCGCCGACCTCAGAACCCATCACAGGAATTCCACTTCGAAAACGTGATGGGATCCGAAGTTGAAGTCAGTTAGACGGATTCTGCAGTTGAATGACTGATTGTGATGTGATGAACTCTCAAGTTGAAGTCGAAAAAGGAGTTGCGATGTGATGATTATGATGGTCACGTGATGTCATGGACTGCGCGGAAATGTGATCATGATGCGATGTTGAATGAATTCTTAGGAAAATGCCGGCGTGTGGACATGCCATGACCCTTATGGTCATTGGTGGACAGTGACCTAGGACCTTGCTATTTCTCAGACGAACCAAGGGGCCTTGAGGGACTCCAGATTTACCACGAGTTGTGTTCGAACATGTTTTATTACTCTGCGAGTTAGGAATGCATCAATCCACTTGACTACTGTTAGGTCAGTTCCCAAGCATGAAAGCTTATAAAACAGCCGTTTGTGTGGGACAGTGTGGGGGCCTTTGCAAAATCGATAAAAAAAGCGTGCATTCGGTAACCACCGCAAAGTCGGGGCAAAGAACAGTTTTTGTAATGTTTATCTTACCTGGGATAACCTGAGATGGCCTTCCACAACCCCTTTAAGATTAAGTGTATAGGGAACAAAGAATTGTATTCACATCAGGTTTAAAACTTGGTCTCGTTTTTCTTTCTATCCACTCAGAAAACGGGGGTATACTGACCGTATTCTGCAGAGTCGACACTAGCCGTCGACGGAGCCAAGTTCAAGTCTGATTTGGCACGTGACAGAGGGCGGGCATCAACAGCTAAACTACGCAGATCAATGCAGCTGGCGTCGGTACTGCGGATCTTGCGCATAAACACCGAGCTCAGACGTGCCGACTCGGGGTCGGACAAAATCCCAGGCGACGCATACTCGGAAATCTGGGGGAACTGTCAAAAAACTAAGTGCCCCTCGCTTGATACTTGTCATCAGCGTCTTACTCGTAGCTCAGCGCTGAATATCTTCCTCATGGAGTCGGGCAGGATTTCTCTCATCTGGATGACTTCTTGCCAATTATCAACGTTGCACTGCAGCAAGGCATGACCCTGCGTGAGAGATCATATGTGACCCATTAACAGAGCTGTGAGCTAATTATTTACGAGCAATTAAGTGACTGCGATTGGTTACTTTTGCAGTAGTTACTGCATGCCTTTAAAAATGAGTAACACTAGCGGTAATTTAATTCCAGTTTGCCTATAACTTATGCACAGGGAACAGTTACTTCTGGTGCAAATTTCCGCTTTTGTCCAAGGGCAGTGCCTTTTTTACAGTGATAGGGCATTTAATTTTTTCAGACTGCTACTGTTATCGCACAGTTTTAACTTGAATTGTTTCCGTGGACACTCGTCACACCCAATCGATTACGTATAAGTAGAAGAAAACAGCGCATTGCATACGAGAACAAAGGGACACGATACAAGCGCTGGTTCACGACCCAAGTAGGTCGTGCGCTGGTTAGCAACTACAGGTTTATAGAGAGAGGCAACATGACCTTGAGTGTGATTTCAACGACAAGACAGGACGGACGAAAGAACACACACAGTTCCAGATTGTTCTTTCGTCCGTCCTGTCTCATCGTTGCTCGTGGCATGTGCCTTTCAAGAAATAATTAATCAGCGGTTGTATCATGTCAGTCTGTCCTCGTCTGCTTTGTGCTGTTTTCTTCCAGTTACGTTGTAGCAATTGGCCCAGCTTGAGAAACGGTGGTCAGAAATTGGGATTATTTCCCACCAGACATCGCCCTGAGCCGTTGTTTACTAGGAAATTAAAAATATTTAGCTTTCCTTGGCACATGTACAACATGAACGAGACTTGACAAGACTTGAGGCTTGTGTTGTGTGCTTCAGCTTTACATTTCCATGTATAATTTGTTATGACAGGTTTACAAGCAACAAGTTGTTAAACTACATCGGCAACATAACCTGTCTATTTCTCTACATGTCTAACCTCTGCCTATTTCACCTTCACAAGACTGAGTTCACTGCCCCAACATCCCACAAATTTTTCTCCTTATGCCAAACATGCAGATCCACAAATCGAGTTGCTGTTTCTGAACCTGGTGATGAACCCCCGAAGAAATCTGCTAACACGTACTAAGAATCCGTGTACCTCTATCCGTTATCAGTTTCTGACCCCAGCCGTTCAATTTCATTTCCGTTACGTTCACGTTTGTTTTCGCAGTTATAATGGAGAGCTTTAGCAGACCGTTGATAACGTGGCTTGCGTCGAACCGTATCAACCGAAACCAATCAGTGGATAAAATTCTGAGTCACACACAACTGTGACTGGCTCCGGCAGGCACAAGAACCTTACCAATGGTGTGCTAAAACTGCCTAGTGATTGCGGCAAGAACTTGATTCGACCGTGCCTTGCCAAAATGGAGGAGCCTTGGGGGATCCTGCAAACAGACGTCTATATAGTAGTCACTGTCAGTGATTTATCCAGACCCACTGCACCTTCCCCCAACAAAGCCATCTGATTACATCCCTGACTTCCCTAGGGGGTATTCGATACAATAGATTACGATGACGCCTCAGTAGCTGTGGCGGACACTTAGTGACTGCGACAACAATGTAGGCGAGGCTTGTGGCGGCCCGTGGACTGTGCTGAAGACGAACCTCTGCTGGCGCTCCACTGCGCCTGCCTGCTTGATCTCATTTGATACCTATAGGGCTAATGGTCTTCCGTCCATCCCCGTTACTATCTGACCTACCAACGACACCGCCATTCGCTCAAATAGCCCGAAATTGCTGCAACAGTGGCTGGAGGGTGTTACTGCCGAGTTCCGCGAAATCTCTCAAGTTCGCCAGTACGGAAAAGATGGTATAGTCTGCAAATCCGTGAAATCTGTCGAGGACGCGTGTAGGGAACACCATCGTCCTCTACATTTGGTGACCGGAACGACGAACACCGTGTTGGGCGTAATTCGGCTCCTCCCCAGCCCAAATTTTCCAACGACCAGCGAATCACTCCGGATGCCATCACTGAAGGCACCGTGCCTAGTTCCTCCGCGGATCCGCTAGGCGGTGACGCTCTTCGCTCAGCATGCAACGACCTGGCATATCATGACGCCGCACTTCCAACGCGCCATGGTCGCTGAGTCAAGCCACCTCACGCTTCACGACGGTCCTCGGTCATTCACCAGCGGCACGTTCCCGAGCCACACGCTCCTGTACCAGTCGCGGTACGCCACTGTCGACCGCACCACCCGCATCTGTTTTGCTAGCGGTCCAAGAATCCTGCCTGCCTCGCCCTCTCAACATGCTTCCATACAAGACACTGGCAGCTCATCCAGATGCGGTCAAGAGGCCCCAGGACCAACGTTCCGCCGAGTACACGCACGGAGGCCATGCTGAGTTTTGCTCCCTGTCTCCCCGTGCTTCACGATGGTCCTCCCAGCTGTCTCTTTGACCAACACTAAGAGCGCAGAGCTCACGAACCCGTCGCGGTTCTGCCGCCGCAAAAGTCACCATGGGGGGCTTATTCTGCTGGTCGTATGCTAGCAGCGCAGTGCCGCTTTTCTCCCACCCTCATATTTTCCAGACATACGCATTCTAGAGGCACCATGGACCAGAGGGTTCCGGAGTTACATCTCGTCTTCTGTAGCGCTCATTGTCATCAGAAAAGGAAATAAAACCGTAGCAAAAGTTATCGTGGAGGGCTAACCCTCTTGGTCGTAGTCTAACAACGCAGTGTCGCTTTTCTTCCACCCTCTCTTATTTTCCCGACATACGCATTCTAGAGGCACCATGCACCAAAGGTTTGCGGAGTGACATCTCATCTTCTTTAGCGCTCATTGTCATCGGAAAAGGAAATCAATCCGTAGCAAAAGTCATCGTGGAGGGCGAATTCCGCTGGTCGTCTTCGTGCAGCGCGGTGTCGCCTTTTTTTCTTTTCCTCTCTTATTTTCCCCGCGTATTCCGACATAGGCAGTCTAGAGGCACCATCGGAGAGCGCGGGACCATTTTTTTTCCTCGACCATTCAAAGCAGGTTCTGAAGGACTTGCGATTTGAATGCATTGGCACCTTCCGTACTCACCGGATCTTTGTTTCCTGTCGGACTATGTTTTGTTTTCAAACCTAAAAAAAAAAAAAAAAGTCTCAGGGAGAAAAATAATTATCAGTGGTCTCGGAGGTAATAAGGCTGTGATAGGGAGACGTAATAATGCGCGCTGCCTTCCCAAGCAAGCAAGCACCAAGCAGGCAGCGGCCTGCCAGCAGAGAAACACAGCCTGTAAAACGGTGGTGGTGAAAGGGGTCGCCGTTGTCGGCCTCAGAGAAGTGGCCAACTTCACGACAGACGCCCTGGGGGAATGTGCGTCCTGGGCCGACAGTTCCCTTGTAAAACACAGCCTGTAAAACATAGAGTGTACCTCTTCACTCTCCACCAATTAGCTGCGTCCTTTTCCTCGCTGCGCTGTGCTCTTTCAATACACGGATTTGAAGGGAGACCAGAGTAGCGCACGTCAAAGAACCCCAGGCGGCCCAAATTATCCGCATTCCTACCCTGCAGCATGTGCAACATGTCGCCACACTGCGCAGACAAACCTTACGTGTAACATCACAGTACCATTTGTGCTCATTAGTAAATCTAAATACGCCTCCGAGCCTCGAGAACACATTGAGCAGAGGCGGGCTGGGACCGGGCCTGAGCATGGAAACAGTCGGGTACGGACTGGGCCCCTGCCGAGCCCGGACTGGAAACCTATAGAAGACGTCGGGCCCGGGCCGGGTGCGGACCGTAGTAGCCCTACCTGGGCAGGGCACGGGCCTGAATTCTAGCTCACTTTGTGTGTGCAGAGGCACCCTATATGATAAAACGGCTGGGAGCTACGTCTGGAGGAAAATAATCCTGAATTTGTTAAGCTACGGTGATCTATGTTCCAGAGTGGCCTGCTGTTCATGATGATTCATGTAGCTGGCATCTTTTATTTTAGGCAAAGTGATATGCGCATGAAATGTAGTTTTGCCGCTGTACTTGGCAAGCAATGCTCCTGTTGGAGGTGACTTTGACACAGTGTTGCCCGTAATATTCAATTTTAATTTTCCAAAGAAACTATGAGCGCAATTGCGGCGACATTTGTGATACAAGAATGTACTGAGAGCTGAGGCTATCAAATAGATAATCTGATATCGTAGCTGGGTACTGCTTAACAGCTTACCTTTTTTACCTCTTCTGAATAACAGAGCGCACGAAACTTGGGAACTCACCTTTGCGTGGAAGGCCAGGTAGTGTTTTGCCAGGGAACACTGTCGCTCCAGGACAAAGCCAAATCGTCTGCGCTCTTGTGTGATTGCCTGAAAGGCCCATTATTACGTGGGTGATGTCCTTTCTTTGAGCATGAGGAGGTGTCAGGGAAGACACAACCGGACAGGACAAGGTGCGGTTGTGTTTTGTATCTCTGTCTCTTCCACGTCCTAATGCTGAAGCAAGCTGAAGAAAATTATACCGTTCAGCTCGCTTGTGCTTTGCTTTTCATTACGCTTTTTTCTCCTCGAGGAAGGTGATATTGCGTCGAGAAAACTAACGATATTGATGGAAGTCTATAGAAAGCGAAAGCTCGGTGTAGTTTTAAAAGGACGGTATTTTGAGAAAGTGCATTTACAACTAGTTTTTTTCTTCTATGCGTTATCAGATAATAATGAGCGCATTTTGGGGGAATATGAACGCTTTTTTTTTGCAAAACATCTACTTAGTCGAGGGAGGGTTTGTACAAAATAACGACGATGAAACACTGACTGACAACAATGAGTCGTAAATTGGTCTTCCAAAAGAGTGTTTGACTGCCACTGGAGAGAACAAAGAAGCGAGGAAAAGGGGCGGGAACCTCATTTTGTTCCTAACAATGGAACTGTATTCTTACAACTGATACCCACCTGTTTGAGACTACTTTCACAGAATCCATCTAGCTTTCCTTTCTCTTCTTGGAGCATTTGCATTTGCTAAAACAGACAACAGTGAGTGAACATTCACCAAGAAATGGAACCAATTTTACCTTCATATCTTTGTCGAGGTTTCCACCCCTTCTTTTCTTGTGTTGTTTCTTGACAACGGCGGCAACTTTGAGGTATGCCTCTTGCTGAGCCTTATGCTGCTGAAGGAACTTCTTCTGTTCACTCTAAGATCAGTGGTTGTCAACTTATGTTACGTTGTAGGGGATGAGGCAGTTCAGCATATATGGACAAAGACAAGGCAAGCTTCACAAAGCCGTACTTCAATTGAATGATAGCAGTTTAAGAAAAGTCACCAGCAGTAGGATTCGAACCCTTCGACTGACGCTCACAGATGCTACCAATCAGTGGTGGGGATCCGAGAGAACAACTCAGATCTAAATCAAATCCTCAGTTTGCAGAAGGCGCCAAATCAAATCAAATTCAAGTACGGATTTAAATTTATTGGAGTAGATTAGATCACTTTAAATCCGGATTTATTTTCAGCACGCCAAATCAAACCCCATTTGAATCGGGGTTTTTCAAATCCATTGCAAATCCGGAAGAGGAACTAACACTGCTGAACAGCTGTGTTTCAGCATCGACCGCAAATTTCGAAACTCGGATATTTACAGAGAATGCTTAATTACTAAGATGGATTCCTAACAGTTGCGTAGTAAGAAAAGAAGTCGAAACACGGAAGACATATCCTTCAGTGGAGCTCAATGAGCATATACTGCGGTAAAAAGAAATGGGAATTTGACTGATGGACGAATATTGTTGCGGTAAACACAGTGCTTATTACTTCCTTGTCACTCGTCCTGGTACGGTACATCTGCCACAATTCTTGATGTGCAGTACGTACAAACGAATACAAAGTATGCACATTAAAAGTGCAGCGATGGCTTATTGCAATTCAACATCTTTCTGGCTTAGGATGGGGCTGTGATCAGCGCTCCCTTGTAGCCGTTCACGCGGCTTTGGTGAGGGCGATGGCGCTTTACAGCCTTCCAATCTCGCACAGGATTGCTACAACGCCATTGAAAACCCTTCCGACACTATTTTCACGAAGTCTTCGTCGCTGCCTTGACGTTCCAAGAATGGCTGAAGCACGGCAAGTCCTATCTGAAGCTGGTGAACTCCCGGTGGAGGTTCTCCGTGCGCGTGAATCGGCTCGACACTTCCTACGTTTGCGTGCGCACATTCCCCGTCATCCACTCCTCAGGAAAATTCGTCACAACCCTGAAAGTGCATTCCATCGCATAGCGCAAAGGACATGCATAATTTCTTGATTATGTCTTGAATATATGAAAAAAGAAGGCCTGGTTGACAACATATGTGTTATGGTCATCAACAAACGAGAGCATATGTCGTTTTGTATAGCACCTTATGTACTTTTTTAAATTTCAGGTGAACGTAAATTGCAGAAGCTTGCTAGTGGGGGAAAAGATCATGGTTACAGGTCATGTGACTCCTCCCCAGGTACATCCCCCTGTTGAGTAACCTTTTCCAGACACAAACAGTTTGCTCACAGAACCAATGAGTAGCGTAGGTTGTTGCTCGAATAGTATGACACAGTATGGGAATAAATGCATTTTTCACGAGGGATGCATGAAACACTGGCGCAGTAGTGTGTGCATGAACCATTATGTGTGAATGGGGGCACCACTGATCTCTATGTATAAAGGCTGGATCGCACATGGAAGAGGGGCTCGTGGGGGAGAGGCGTGCATTCGGGCCACCATGTTGGGAGGCCCTAAAGCGCTGCGTGTGCCCATAGAAAACAATGGGAGGCAACGGAGATTGCATTTATTGCGCTGCAGGCGTTGATCGTTGTTTGTCATCACACAATTTTGTAGGGTGCCAGTATACTGATGTATCCTAAAAGTGTTTCACGGGTGTCCTGCCGTTCGATTGTTAATTACGTTATGTTTTGCATTCCGTAACTAGACCGTCACCGCAGTGCAGCGCTGGGGATTGTACTGCAGCACGTTTCCCAGCCAATATTTAAATAAGAAACGATGTGAGGTTAACAACAACCATGTATATAATATCCTGTGTTGCGTTCTGGACAAAAATTGTTCCATAACGAACGGTCCGGGAAAAGATACTCGCATGGCAGAAAGAGATCGTTCTGTAGAATCACAGCCGTTGTTTTAGCCGCGTATGCGTTTAGTATGATTTATATCAAGCATAGCCGCAGAAAGAGTCTTTTAGTGAACGAGATGTCTGTACAATGCCACATGTCGCGATATTGACGTGTCGCGGTTGTCGACTCGCGTTTTTGACGTCTGTATGTTCATTTATCGTTGCACCAACCTGCTGAGGGACTGGTCGTTATTTGCACAGCCAAAAATGAAAACTTGGGAATGCTGGATTCTAAAAATCGCGTACAACGAAGCCTATACAACTGCCAAATGGACGACCACAAAACTAACACAACTGAATGAACGTGCACCTGGTGTTGCAAGTGTGTTTTGTTCAGTTTCGGTTTCGAATTTGTTTGGCAACGCGGTTCAGTCCGCTGTGTAAATCGTAGTTCCGATCGCTCACAACGCACATTACGTCTGAGCCGTTTCGAGAACCGGTAATTCCCTAAATTTATTTCAGTTCAGTTCCGGTTCGGTTCAACGCGAGAAGAAATATCGTGGTTCGGTTCAGCGAAAAGTACGGGTTTTTAGCGACTTTCCATTCGGGTTCAGTTCCGGTTCCGATCCCCAGACGACGCTTTTAAAAATGGACTTCACCACAAAGCACGCTCGACCATGCCGTCTCCTCGACTGACAACGTTCTTTTCCCCGTTTTTATCAAATCAAGAGAGAGAACGTTGTTATTCGGGATGATGGCTTGCTAGGAGCGTGCTATGCGGTGGAGCTCTGCGGTGTGGTGGAGTAAGCAGCACTTGGAGCTGGAAGCGTTAATCATTGTCAGACTGTGTTTTTGTCAGACATCTTCTCGTGTCGCTTGAGAATGGATATCAGGAAGGCTGAGACTTACAGCAACCACTTTGGCATCTTTTTCTATATTTTTCTCCAAGGGCACCAAGAGGTCAACGTAGAAGGCCTTCAGCTGAAAGAAAACGTCCAGTTAACTACTTCAAGTTAATAGTCGGGAACAAGTGATCTCCGTCACAATGTGAGACAGCTGCGTCAAAAACCTTTAGACACTTAAAATCCTGTGTTGTTTGTCTTGCCCTTAACAATTCTACCCGAATAAAACGAACGATCGAAAGAATATGCTTTAAACATACATAGCATAGTGTGCAAACCAGCTGGTTTGCGTTCTGTTGCGTGCTGGTATGCGTTCTACGCGGAGCACTTCATTCGACTGAATATACGAGTTCAGAAAATCCCAGAGTGCTTAGCGCCGCTTTGAACTGTGGGAGTTTGCTAATACGAAGGAAACGGGTGGCATCCAAACTGTTCTGATTTCTTCCCTACCGGTCCACTACGTGTCATTGTCAGTGAAAGCGAAATGATTACTCTTCGTTCAGGGAGTGATGCGTTCGCCAACGAGCACTGTGATTTTCTGAACTCGTCTATTCTAAGTCAACACGGAAGACTTATCTCAGCCTTCGCATCCTATTGTCATTGAGGTATCGGTCATTGAGCTAAAGCGTGTGTACTGGATCATATGCTCTGCAACTGTGTTCGTAAGTTGCAAAGCTCGATCAAAATTTAATTACTCAGATGAGTGACGGTCTCCACTTTCAGTATGTTTTCAAAGATTTCTCCTGGAAGTGTTTTAACAAAAATTTATTTGTGTCTGTAGGATGAACGTAATATGAATGATATACAGGGTGTCCCAGCTAACTGTGAACATGTTTTTTTAAAAATATATATAACACTTTTTCCAAGATTAAATCAATTGCAATATAGCATATGCTGAAGGGCACTCCCTAGGAGGGCATTAGCAAAGTCCAAAGGCAATGTCTTAATTAACTTTCATTAATTAACTTTTTAATTATAAAATCTACAAAGTTGTCCCAATGAGAACATCTGTTCCTTTCGGTGACCTGATATCGTAGCCGTTTTCAGAACAAAAATTCGTGAAGGAACGCCATTTTTTTCTTTATTTTGTTCATTGCGCTTCTTAGAAGACGCGTCTTTCCTTCACCCCCAATGTGAGAGGGAGAAAGAGCACACTATCGCCTCTCGCGTCCTGGAAAAAGATTAAAAGGAAACAGAAAATGCAACCCAAGATAAGGCCAGTTCCCATAGAGTCACCCAATACATTTGTTTTTGTTTTGTCTTCGACGCATGAGGCGGCGCTGTACTCCTTTCCCCTCTCACGTTGGGGATGAAGGAAATACGCGTCTGCGAAGATGCGCAATGAACACAATGAGCTGCAGCGGGGTATGGTGACGAACTTTTTTTTCTGGTTTAAGGAAAAAATACACGTGTAGCATTCCAACGTGTTATAGGAGAAGACCTATCCTACAAATGACTTGACTTCTTTCACTCCCTAGACGAACTCTGTGAAAATACTATCTATTCTCGTTTATTCTCGTTCCATGTGCTCTTCGGGACGCTAGATGAACCCTTTCCCTCTAACACCAGAAAAACATAGCGCAGAAATGCCGTCTGTATGTGTCAGAAGAACGCGCGGGACGCACAACACGTTTTCATGTTTGGGCCAAGTTCGAGGCGCCACCAATGCTCAAGAAAACAAAATCTTGAGAAAAAGGTTTATATCCTACATTCACATCCATAAGGGAATGCATACAATTTTTTTCAGCGAAATCTATGGCTTCTAGCTTAACAAGGCCCGAACCCTGTCTAATTCGTCAAGCTGTCCATCAGGGGCCACCGTGCAAAATATTTTCTCTCTGCTGTGTATTATAACTGTACAAAGAAATTTACAAACACACTGGAAAGGAGCCGCGCGGACGGCTGACATGATCATTGTGTGACGTAGGGAGGTCCCAGCGGTCCTTTTCCCTTCATTTCTTTCGTCTTAGCTCAGGCGCCCCTTATACCTGCTAGACCTGTGTCGCTCTTCGTCACGACTTTCCCTTGTTCTACGATACGTTCTTCTCGGGAAGTGGAGGGTATTTTGAAAGGTGTGCCGCGGAACCGGGGCCTCGCGCGCGCTCTGTATGTCTCATGCGCTCGTCATTGGTTCGTATTGGCTTGTATTTTATTCGTTGCAAAATACGCCGCAGCGAAAAAAAAAAAAAAAAGGTTAATAAAAGTTGGGTGCCACCTCGGCGCTGCTTTTTGCTCTCAAGCGTGTTCTCGAGCCACTCCATTCAATCAGAAATGGGAAAATCAATATCACTCTTTAGAGCGACGATCACAGAAATGACTCTTACTATATTCATCTGTTGAGCTTCAATTTCCTTCTGGACATCGACCAATTGCATCAGAGCTGTACCTGAAATACAAGAAATATTCTAAATGGTCGAGTTTTAGTGTTCAAGAAGGGATCAAGAAGGGGACAAGCTCGCAACTAACCTCCTTTGATAACCTTTGATAACCATTGATAACCATTGGGTGTCATTATGTATTGACAGAAAAAAATCGGTACTTCTAA
Organism: Ornithodoros turicata; assembly: GCF_037126465.1. NCBI lineage: Eukaryota > Metazoa > Arthropoda > Arachnida > Ixodida > Argasidae > Ornithodoros > Ornithodoros turicata. The sequence goes on from NC_088204.1 coordinate 83,720,382, forward strand.
GTTTGTGAGAGTCGAATAGCCTTCCTCGTCCCCATTGTGGAACCTGAGCGTATCCCATGAATGTACCTGAGCGTCATTGAATATGTGTAATTCCCATTCTGTCAGCTGTCATTGGCCGGCAAATAAAGGAGGCGTAAAACAGAAGAATGTAACGTCACGCGCTGTCCACTAATGCACACTCTAAAAACAGAACTTCACCGCATAGCACGCTGTGCTCCAACCATTGCCAAGAATTATACACTCTTAAAAATGAACTTCACCGCATAGCACGCTCCTAGCCAACCAAAATCTCAAATGATATCGTTATCTGCCCTGGTTCGTTGAAAACGGGAGGCGTACGCCTTTTTTGTGACAATTATGAACCGCATAAGTGTCACAAAAAAGGCGTACGCCTCCCGTTTTTAACAAATCATGGCAGATAACGATATCATTGGAGATAGTGGTTGGCTAGGAGCGTGCTATGAGGTGAAGTTCATTTTTAAGAGTGTAGAGTTATCGTTTCTGATTCGAAGAGACAGGGGGGCGTACGACTTTTTGTGGCAATTTTCATATATATTCAAATGCCACAAAAAGGCGCCCACCTCTCTCTTCGAATCAGAAGCGATAACCATATCATTCGCGGCAATGGTTGGCGCACAACGTGCTATGCGGTGAAGTTCTGTTTTTAGAGTGTATTAAAAATGAACTTCACCATATAGCACGCTCCTAACCAACCATCATCCCGAATGACATCGTTCTCTCCCCTGATTTGTTGAAAACGGGAGGCGTACGCCTTTTTGTGACACTTATGCAGAAATGTTAATTGTCACATGAAGGCGTACTCCTCCCGTTTTCAACAAATCAGGGGACTGAACGATGCCACTCGGGCTGATGGTTGGCTAGGAGCTTGCTATGTGGTGAAGCTCCATTTTTATGAGTGTCGGTCAATTACCGCATCCGGGAACGTGTGTATGAAACCGATACAGTGGTGTTCAGCACCACTTCACAGTCTACACTCTAGAAACAAAGCTTCACCGCATAGCATGCTGTGCGACAACCATTGCCACGAATGATATAGTTATCGCTTCTGATTTGAGGAGAGAGGGGGGCAATTTTTGTGGCAATTTGGATATATGGTAATTGCCACAAAAAGGCGTACGCCTCCCTCTCTCCTCGAATCAAAAGCGATAACCCTATCGTTCTCGGCAATGATTGGCGCACAACGTGCGGTGAAGTTCTGTTTTTAGAGTTTACTTGGCCAAGTTTCTCTGCCAAAAACCGCTTTCATATTAAATAAACGAGTTTTAAAGGTTTGCACTCCTTCTGCAGCTAAAGAGGCCCCTGCGATAGTAACACCATGAGTAAGCCAGGCAAACCAAAGGGAGTGCGGGCGATTGTCTCCGGGTTCGCACAGCAGTATACCAAGTGTAAAGTCGTTGGCAGATGCGCCGACTTTGACTTATCAATGCGATCTCTAACGCGACCATATCGCGTAGAACACAGTGTTATGCTCCCGGCTGTACGAACCCATCCGACGATAAGTAAGAACAACAATATACAAGCCGACCACAGACCCTCCGCGACCTGCAGGCACCATTCCTTCCGCTCTCCGGTCGCTCATCAAGGGCCACCGGGCCGCTCCCTGATTGGTCTTGTCTGTATGACGTTTTCTTCATAACGTGGCCGAATGGTCAGTTAAAGTGGATCTTACTGTGGGCTATTGTCCAAGAAAAGGCTGTTGTTGGTGGTCAACCATACGATGCGGGCAATGCTGGATACACGGAATACACAAATAAATAGTTTTACGGGTACAACTGCATTTTTCGAGAGAGACATGCAAGGTTCGGATCGGTAGTTATTCATTACTTATCGGTCGGTTTCTGTTGCTCGCCCCTCAGGGTCAGTGATACCATGGCGTCCACGAGCATGCGAAAATATCTGCGTTACTTGAACAACTTCAAGCATGAACAATGTGCTCCCGGTACCGCGACGGTCACTGAGGGACAGTGTCTAAGTTGACGGCGTTGAAAGTCTTCGGTGACTTATCGAGCGTAACAACAAGTGCAGCGAGTGTTTCGGTGTCCAAACACGCCGTTGTACGTGATACTGTCAAGTTGAAACGAAGACAACGGGACAGTTGATAAAAATTTGAAGCTTGTAACGTGTTAGCTAAGAAGTGTCACCTAAATCATCATTGCACTCCATTATTCGGTACATTTGACCTAGTTAGGCTGAGAGAAATCTACAAAGTGAGGAAAATGTCTTTTATTATTTCAAGTAGAAAGCCCCAGATTTCGGTCACACCGTTTCACTAATAAGTATGCGGTTTTCGGAAGTTATCCACAAAAATTTAACACTGACGCTGACAATCGCCCTCATCCGGCGTGCTGATTTTTCAGCTTCCAACATGATAATGCGAAAATAGCCTGCTGGTTGCCGCCAAGAGATAAGCTTGTGAAGGTGAAAAAGGTGATAGCACTGTGTTCTAGCTGCGGGCTCCCCTCTCGCTGCTGGGTCATTCCATGCCAAATGTCCGAGTGAAAAATTTGACCATCGCAGATTTTGCTTTAAAAAATCAGGCGGTGTTGTTATGATAAGAAAACATCACTGGTGAAGTTTCAATTCGTAAAAAAATTTTCGGTCTTGAACTTTGCATTTGAAATTTACGAAATTGCGCAAAACCGCTCCTTCAAAAAGCTAAATGCGCTGCGTAATGGATAAAGATATTGCGCGCATTTTTAGACTGGATGGAAGCTGAAACGATAATACTTACACCTGATAACTCAAAATGCACTCTGGACATGTTTCGTGCAATTTTAATGGCATGCGAAACACTGCCAAAATTGCAAACTTTGCCATTTTATTGCACACACATACTGAACACAAGAACGCTGGAAATACTTCATCGGCAAGATACTGTAGGGCTGTACAAGTTTAAAAATTGCCGTCCAGAAAAGCGGAGAATAAGTTGGTGAAAAAAATACGTGAAGTTGTCATTTTTTCGCAAAAACGGTAAGCTTTGCTTGAAATATCAAAAATGGTGGGCCGCAGAAAAATATGAGGGAAGCTCTCAAAGATAGTATCAGGTGAGTTGAACAAGCTGATAAAGTTTCAAAAAGGTATTATTTTTTGTTTCTGAAAAAATAATTTTTGAAGGTTGGCACGTGGAGCGACCTGTGCCGCTGAACGAACGTCACGGCGAGCGCCGCAGAAGATTGACGGCGCATCATTATTTCAGTCGTCCGGTACAGGTCCTCGTAGTGCCGGGAACCGTTGCTTCTTAGAATACGACGTCAGTCCAACATTGATTGTGTGCTTATCAACTGGTTCGAAGCTGTGATAGCGGCGTGTGCCTGGAATCGGCGACGCGTTTTGATACCGGTGCTGTAGGAATTCACTTGCTTTCTGAACATCAAGATCCGAAACCCAGATAGGAGTGATATTTTTGAGTGCCTCTTGTGCCCAGCGGAACAGCTGTACTGGAGTCAAAATCTGCTCCGTGAATGGTCGTTGAAGGCTTGCCTTTGCAGCTAACCTCTTCAGGGTGCCCCCAATGCCATCGCATGGCCCTTTGCCGTGCGATGTAGCAAAGAACTGCCATGTCGCGTCGATCCCGAAGTCGTCAGCATGGTGGCAGAGATTAACGAAGCTTGTTTTGTTTTTGTATTGAGAGCTTGCCCCATCGGAAAAATAGTGAATCTTGGTTACACCCAGGATAGCACATCTTATCTCCGTTATGGGACTTTTCTGAAAAGCGTACACCGTTGGGTTGTCGTGTGTGAGATGATCTGAAATGATGGCGTAGGACTTCACGTGGAGAGAACCGTCGACCTCGCCTTGCTCGCGATAGTAGATGCATGCTGGATGAACAGTTGCTTGAGAGCTGTCCCAATGGAAACTTTGTGGCGCGTCCTGCACTATAAAACTATAATTTTCGGCAGAGTCCATCACAACGATGGCATCTGTGTCGGGTAGATGGCCCTTCAGGTCGCGCAAGTATGATGCCTGCGACTTGCTGACGAAGTGGTGCGCCGCAAGCTCACTGATGACTTCCGCTAATCTTTCCTTGAAGTCGTCCGCTGGGAGGTTGAAGGTCTCCAGCCTACAGCGTTTACCACTCACCCACTCTTTGTACACAATTGGCTCTGTAGAATCCTGAATTGGCACTGTAGAATCCTGACGGTGCGTGCTGGTACTGTTCAAATGGTCCGTTAGGGCTGCCATTCCAGGTCATCGATCGCAATTCCCAGTCATGCAATGTTCGTTGTGCACGTCGCAAATGATTCGGGATATTAAGCTTTCGCAATCTTCCTTCAACCCTGCTGCGTGTATCATGAGCTTTGCATTCTGGTGGTATTGACATACACAAGTAGTGTGAGTCCCAGCTGCACCGGCGAGAACACACCACTGTGGCCTCAATGCAGCGAAGCTGGAAAACCCAACCCTCATTTCCGTATTTTGAAATTTCCAGACTTCAAACGCCTCTCTTAGGTTCAGGAGCATCAGCCATTTTTGTTTGTCGCGAAGTACGTCCTTTTTGCCCGGCAGACACAAGGATATGGAATCGTCCTCGTAGAATGCTACAATCGCGGCCTTCACTGATTCCTGGAGCGGCCTATTTGTCCTGGGCTTCGGTTCGCTTAGAACACCGTGTGTCTCCTTCAGGCGTCGGGCTTGTCGCACGAGCCTTTCTGGGGCTCCAAAAAATGCCATGGTGCTATCAAGGGACCATGAATTCGGCGCAAGTGTAAGAATTGCTGCCTTTTTCGAACGGCTGCTCTCCGTTCTGAACTTTCGCTTTAAATCGCCCATCAGCGCCTTGTAATCCTCCTTCAAGAATGATCGGCTGCCAGTTATACTACCTGTTGCACCGTCAGACGAATCTGAGGAATCCAGCTCTCCTGAGGTTAGCGGCCCTTGCAATCCAGCTTTTTCCTTTGCTGTGCACGTGTGACGCCGCTTGGCGTTCTGTTGTCTGTTTACAGGACTATCGCCAACTGCACCGGGGCATGTGCTTGGGCCGGCCTCATTGTCGCCCTGCCAGGCACTCAACACTTCGATATTCGATTCTCGCAACAATTCTTCTTCGCCACTTTCGCCTTTCGCCTTATAACACTGCATGTAGCACAGGGTACAAAGCCTGTTCCCAGGCACCAGCTTCAGGTAAGGCAGCTTTCGCGCATGCTGCAACGAGATCACCTTTGTTCCTTTTCGACGAGATTCATGTTGAGAAAATGGGTTCATGCATGTCTTGGGTGCAAATACGGTCGCATACTTCCTAACGTAGACCTCGTAATGATGACCACATATCAATCGCGGAGTAACTGCCTTCGCTCGAAGTATTACCAGTTCCCTTTCTACTTCTGGAAGATCCTCAACGTTACGCAACATGATTTCAGAGTAGACAGTGCGATGGCACATTCCTGGCCCAAAAGAACACGGCGGGAGACACATAGCTCCTGCAAAATGCGAACATTTACAATGTTAATCTCGCGCGTGAACTTTGGAAGTGACAGTTAAACTCGCGACAAACGGATAGGCCAAACTGAAATTACATTTCTGACTATCGTGATATATAGCTATAGTTTGGCAGGCACTGTGCTAAATTTGTGCGAGGCAGAGATATTACGTGCAGCCCCGTCTGTTTTTAGTTGCGCTTGTGACAGTACCATGTGTTCTAAATTCGATAAAACGTAAACGCCGCGAAAAGTGGCTACAAGGAAAATATATGTGCCATAGAGATGTTAAAACTTGCCATCCCAGTGGTCATTTGCTGCAACAGGAAGTTCTCGGGACGAAACTTCTCTGAAAGCATCCATAGCTGCCGAAACTGCATTACGAAGCCCACTTTCGTGTAGCAGACGACTCTTAGCAGACGACTGAAGTGTTGATGCGCCGTCGATCGGCTGCATCGCCGGAGCTCTCTGTGACATTCGTTCGGCGGCACAGGGCGCTCCACATGCCAACCTTCAAAAATTATTTTTTCGGAAACAAAAAATAATACCTTTTTGAAACTTTCTCAGACCGCTCAATGCACCTGATACTATCTCAGTGAGCTTCCCTCATATTTTTCCGCGGCCCACCATTTTCGATATTTCGAGTCAAACTTACCGTTTTTCAGAAAAAATGACAATTTAACGTATTTTTTTCGCCAACTTATCCTCCGTTTTTCTGGACGGCAATTTTTAATCCTGTACAGCCCTACAGTATCTTGCCTATAAATTATTTCCAACGCTCTTGTGTTCAGCATGTGCGTGAAATAAAATGGCAAAGTTTGCAATTTTGGCAGTGTTTTGCATGCCATTGAAATTGCACGGAACATGTCCACAGTGCGTTTTGAGACTTCAGGTGCTAGCATCATTGTCTCAGCTGCCATCCCGTCCAAAAATATGCCCAATTTCATTCTCCATTACGCAGCGCGATTAGTTTTTGGAAGGTGCGGTTCTGCGCAATTCCGTAAATTTCATATTCAAATTTCAAGGCGAAAAATTTTTTTAACTCGCAGAAAGATGATCAGTAATGTTTTCTTATCATAACAACACCGCCTGATTTTTTAAAACAATATCTGCGATGGTCAAATTTTTTACTCGGACGTTTGGCGTGGAATGACCCTGCTGCTTCCTTTAGCCGATCGTGTGCCTTCGCGCGAAGCCAGCAGCTGCGATGATAGAAAATCTGAAAGTGCATTGCTGAGAGGCGTGAGGTTTCAGGTGTGGAACATTGATAGTAAAAGAGTTGAAAGGCCTTGAAAAATGTTCCTAAGTCTGACAATTTATCTAGCGGAAATAAATAATTCGGCTGATAATAGCTTATAAACACCAGCGGTCTCGGTCACAAATAAAACTTGGCATCATGCAACCAGGTTAGAACTTTTACCTCATGCATTCTTTTCTTTTCTATAAAATGCTAAGTTACAACTAGTATACGGGCGTCCTCATCACCGACAGGAATGAAACTAGTTTTAAGTTATGTTAATTTAATGCATCCTATTAACACAGACAACTGTCCGGTCGTACGCCCTACAACGCACAGCGTTCAACACAGCACTCTGCATAACAGACATGGCGTGAACTTCACAGGGAGGGTCATGAAAAGTCAGGTTGTAAACTCCACCGCCTGTACTTTCTGCTCGATTTCTTCATTTCTCGATTTCTGCATGATTCACAGGCCTTCATTTTTATCCTAGAGGTGTGCGCGGATGCGCCTATACCCGCGGAAACCTGCTCATGCCCACACAGTTTTTCTGATTTACGGGTGGAAATTTGCATCGCTGCGTGTAGCGAGTAAAATGCGGGTGCACACGCAAGTGTCAGCGTGTTTTTCGGGTATACCCGCATTATCCACGCACCATTAATACCAGTCCTTTCTGAGGTTTAATAAAGAGGGTCGTCAAGAAAGTTCATATGCTTGTTAGCTAACTTTAAGAAAGAGCTTTGAAGTTTACCTATGCAATCAATGATGAGCGCGATGTTAGTAATACCTCGATGTTGCTTTGCGCGAAATATATTTGTTACTGTGTTAACATTACTTCTTCGGAATAGTTGTGGGCAAATCCGGGTGTACCCGCAATTTTCACCGCGGGTGCAGATGCTGGTCGGGATTTGAACACCCGCGCACACCTCTAGTTATTACCGCTACCCCTTCTGGTGTGGTGTGCTAACGAAACATCGCGAACTTGTTCCCCATTACTACCACTCCAAATAATCGTGAGCCGCCAAGCAGTTTAGCGTGTGACATTCCGCTCCAACGCACTGCGACATCCAAGTTTTGTTGTGGTACGTTTGTTTACCTCAAGTCGGCGGACTGCGCCCTTTTTTGACAAATTCCCGAATACCTGCACTTCGAAATCACAAGGAGCCTAGCCTTCAGCCACGCGAGCAAATATGTCCAGGCTGCAGACGTGCCTTGTGCTTTCATTCGATACGACGGCAATTCTGTTTTCTGGGCGTATCTTCCGTTCCCACAATAAACCACCAACACCACGACACCGTACACGTCTTTTTGAGCAGATAAAATGCCACAACGGGAAGTAGCAGCTTTCATATCCACTGCATATTATCCGGTCATTATCATCGTCGACAGGTGACCTAGCAAATGCATTCATGGGCTGCGTGACATCGACAAAGCACGCTGGTGCGGACCTGTGTGCGGTCTGGCTGTCGTGATTCCAGCGGGTTTTTCGGGGTCTGCGTCTGACATTAAGGCGTACGCCGGCAAGGTGCCCTACGAAGTCGGTTGACCAAACCATATTCACAGGAGCAAGCGCCCCATCATACCCGACGTCCCGATTTCCCCTCCACCACTCGCAGATGCGCAAAAATTAGTGCTTGTGAGTGTGGGGCACTCAGAATATGTGTAGACACACGAGTGACATATAGGCCAGTATGCTTCCCATATAGTGGTACTCCGTGTACGCCCGCACTGTGCACGATCAACTTGAGTCCTAACTGTGGCCCTAAAACATACTCACTGACATTAGTTCGGGCATACAAATACGCACGATTCACATTTTTGCGTGAAAACGTCGCTCAGACGAAACGTTCCCACGGCGGCACTTACGCGAACGGAATGCCGACAGCTTTCATTGCTACTATCAGTCTATCCTAAGGCCTAGCTACCCTGCACAGCCCGGGAGTGTATAGGTGAAGCCAAATCAAGTTCCTGTCACAGATTGTTGGTCATGATCTTCGCCAACATTATAGTTTACCACTGCCATTTCAACACACACACGCATAAATGGGATGATGATGTGGTGGGTCATTCCCCGCCGTTATGGCGGTACACTGCCCCATTTCAGGAAGCTTTCGTTGCTTACGGGGAAATTTGGAAGGGAAAAGTGAACAGAACGTATGGTTACTGTGCGAAGATGCATTAGCTTATCAATAGAGCGTGGATAAGTACGCACTAAAAACACCGGAAATATGCACTCTAAGAAAGAAATTAGTAAAATAGGGTGTAATTGCAGCGTCTTGTCATCTAGACTGCAATTACTCCCCATTCCTCTAACCCAGACACTTACTACCCAGCACTGCAAATTGTCACTGAACTTCGCAAATCGTCTTCCGAATGCAACAGTCGTGTTGCACTTCTTGTCTTCAGATTCAGGTTCCAAGTTAGCTGCAAGCATCTGCGAATTACTTATTGAATTTGCGGAACGGCAAATCGCCGTAACAGACGAATGCTGACTTTATATGTTCATGTGACGAAGGAGGGAAAGAGGCGGCGTTGGCACAGGTTCCGCAAAGGACGTTAAACACGATGTGCTGAGATATGGGGGCACGTTAAAGGACGGGGAAAAATCAATCCGACTATGGCGCCCTCATGATCATAATTATCTCGCGACGCAGCCAATTATCACGATACTTACCAATGTCTGTACAGCCACCCCATGTTGCCTGATGTGCATGCCTGGCCAGACGAGATATGGCGTCGGTGTAACCCTTTGACGCTGCAACAGCACCTGCAGATTACCAACATTTCACTGCTATGTCCTAACAGGTGTCATTCCTTGAAACATCACAGTGCTACGCTGTTTTCTACGTGCTAAACGTCACAACATCAAACTCAAATCACATCACATCATTGTACAGGCTTCGCCAAGATAAACTTCGGGGTTTTGTAACGAAGATAAAACAAATTAGAACAGTGTCGGAAAGCCAAAGTAGATGTTAGAAGACGTATTATGCCCCAAAATTTTATGTCGACAATGCCGCTTTCTCCGTTTCTCTGTGGATAAATCGTGAAAATTAAAAAATCGCTGCTGCCTAAACGGCTATACCTGTGTTTCAGCTTCTTTCCGTCAGATGACGAAACGGCCGGACGCGGCGTTGCAGAGCACGATTCTGCATTCAGTTCCACTTGTTCAAATTTCGATGTCGTCTGCAACGCCGCGTTCGACCGTTTCGCCATCTGACGGAAAGGAGCTGAAACACAGGTATAGCCGACTAGGCAGCGGCGGTTTTCTAATTTTCACGATTTATCCGCAGAGGAACGGACCAAATGGCAGTATCGACATAAAATTTTGTGGCATAATACATCCTCTAACACCTACTTTAGCTTTCCGACACTGTTCTTATTTGTTTTATCTCCGTTACAAACCCCGAAGTTTATCTTGGCGAACCCTGTACATCATTCAACATCACATCATTCTGAGTGATGTGATGGTGAATGATGTCGGTGATGGCCATCACGGGTGAATTCGCCGACCTATGGGACCCAGACTCCTCCGTCCCGGAACCCTTGAACGATTATGTCTGAGCGACCGGTACCCATCTGAGCCGCCGCCCCGCTATACGGCGTCGGAACGCATCTCTCTCTGTCCCCGCGTCTCTGTCCGTCTGTGGTGTTCCCCTTCTTCACCTTGGAATCCACTACGCTGCCGTGCCTCACACCATGGAGGAAGGCTGCACACTCAACGTCTTCGTCCTCTCGCCACACGGCAAGATGCTGCGCCACACTTTCTTGGGGTGCTCCGTCTCCACAGGACTTTGCACTTGCCATACGGTGCTCGTCAGTTTGTTCCTCATCGGTTTCCTTAGATCAAGAGGGCGTCATTTCGGACATACCAGACATTTAACTGGAGAGTGTAGGGAGTGTTTTCTCATGTTGTCACTGAAGACTATGTTATCACGATGTGATGTTATCGGCTGGCATGCAGCACCGGAAACAGGACCACGCCCCCTTATTGTTGTGCATTCAGCCACACCCCGGACTGGATTTAAGCGTCAAGCGGAGCTCAGTAAAGGGCTTGTTGTCGTGGGTTCACACTCTTAAAAATGAACTTCGCCGCATAGCACGCTCCTAGCCAACCATTATCTCGAATGATATCGTTATCTGCCCTGATTTGTTGAAAACGGGGGACGTACGCCATTTCTGTGACACTTATGCTGTTCATAATTGTCACAGAAAAGGCGTACGCCCCCTGTTTTCAACAAATCAGGGCAGATAACGATATCATTCGAGATAATGGTTGGCTAGGAGCGTGCTATGCGGTGAAGTTCATTTTTAAGAGTGCAGGACTGCGCGAAGCACAGTCGCGCACAGGAAAGCCGGCGGCTTCTGTTCTACCTTCATGTAAGGAATAAGCTTCTCCTTCGTTCTTTCTAAGTTGGCGTGTTTCGTGCTCTTTAGGGCTCGGGACCACCCCAGGTTTGTGGGCCGCGATTCCCACAGTCAAGTACAAGATTATTAACGACCTCAAATTCATTAATTACCCGTTAAATTAGGGAATTCCGGGCAACAAAGAGATAACCGAACGGTAGACAATCCTCGTTGAAGTCATTCTATATTTTGAAAACCCAGAAAGTAGTTCGTGCCGTGAAATATCCATAGCTGAATTTTGGTATGCAAATGAGCCGAAACCCGAAATGCGCGCCTCAGGAGCGCATCACCTTCGCCGACGGAGGCTTTCTGGGCCGAAAGCGGTTTATCTGCGCAGCTCAGCGGCATCTACTCTAACCATCTTTATTTCTCTTAATCATGTGGTCTTCTGACGTGAAATGAGCGCTGTACCAATATACCAAGGCCACCTAGATAACCAGGTTATCTAGGTGTAATCTGCTATATTCCCTGTTTCACCTTTTCCAAGTGCACAGCGCAGATCGGTTGGCATAAGATGTTCCTCGATCGTAATTTAAGCTACTTCGATGATGTTCATTCAGTGATACAGCTAGCATATACAATTATACTACATGAGGAACAAGTCGGAAAACCAGCCCGAGGAACCAGCCACACAAATTGGTTGTAGCACGATACTTACCGAGCCGCTAGCTTTCTGCGACATTTAAAAGAAGTCATGCAGAAAAATCTCCGTAAACGTATGATGAGCTTGGGAAATCTACATCTCCTGTCTTCACATCGCACAGACACAACGATAATTTTGCAGAAAACGAATCTTAAGTGCATCTATCCGGAACCCACACGGGTAAACTATAGCGTGCGAGCACTAAGCAGAAAGAAGTATAGGCTCCAAGGTATACAAGGTGTTTCAAAAAACGTGTCATTGGACTTTATAAAAAAAAACGGGGCGACGGAAAAATACCGGGTAAGCCCCATTTGTGTGGCAACTGAATTTGCCACCTTGCAAAAATATTTTCATTTGATTTTAATTAAAAGAAATTGAATTTCTTTAATTGAACTCCAAAATTTCCCAAGCCAACCTAACGTTGTTGTTTTTTTTATACAGGATTAGAGAGCCCGGAGCGAACTTAGTCAGATCCACCAAGAAATCCGCTCGATATTGCAGGTCGAACTGCCCAAAAAAAGTCCCGAAATTGAGCTTCAGAGTTTCGGGTATCCAACGGCGCACCAAATCAGACGCAAAGATTAGTGGAGAGGAGGACATGCTCCTGCCCCCATGAAGGATAGAAGGTCGAAAAAAAAACAGGGCGGGAAAAAAGGCGGAATCATTTTTGTTTGCCGCTTATCAACGTATGGTGGAATGTCACCCGCCTTGTTATCGGCGCGTCTTGTGCTGCACGCCGGTCCGGCGATAAACTGTTCTACACTCTTAAAAATGAACTTCACCGCATAGCACGTTCTTAGCCAACCATCATCTCGAATGATATCGTTATCTGACCTGATTTATTGAAAACGGGAGGGGTACGCCTTTTCTGTGACAATTATGACCAGCATAAGTGTCACAAAACAGGCGTACGCCCCCGTTTCCATCAAATCAGGGCAGATAACGATATCATTCGAGATGATGGTTGGCTAAGAACGTGCTATGCGGTGAAGTTCATTTGTAAGAGTGTAGCTTCATGGGGGCAGGAGCATGTCCTGCCCTCCGCGCATCTTTGCGACTGATTTGGTGCGCTGTTGAATGCCCCAAACTCTGAAGCCTCAACTTCGGGACTTTTTTTGGGCAGTTCCCTTTGCAATATCGAGCGGATTTCTTGGTGGATCTGACTAAGTTCGCTCCGGGCTCTCTAATTCTGTAAAAAAACAAAACAAAAAAACGCGAGGTTGACTTGGGAAGTTTTGAAGTTCAATTAAAGAAATTCAATTTCTTTTAATTAAAATCAAATGAAAATATTTTTGCAAGACGGCAAATTCAGTTGCCACACAAGTGCCGTTTACCCCGTATTTTTCCGTCGCTCCGTTTTTTTATAAAGTCAGAATGACACGTTTTTTGAAACATGCTGTATCTAAACAGGTAGCGCAACTCCCAAAGGCCCCTGTGTCTTCAGCATGACGCCACGATAGTAGTGCCGTGTATGCCGAAGGGAGTCTGGCCATTACAGAGACCTGCCTATGCCTGGAGCTCTCCACTCCACAGAGAGCTCACCACTTTGTGAGCTCCCTGGCCTATCACGATCCAAAATACAGTTGGCTATTAATTCCAGGCTACGCTAAGCTATACCTGGTGTCCCAGCTAAACGTGAACATATTTTTTAAAAATATATCTATCGCTTTTTCCGAGACGAAATCAATTGCAATATAGCATATGCTGAAGGCCACTCCCTAAGATGGCATTAGCAGACTCGTAAGGCAATGTTTTAATTAACTTTCAATAATTCACTTTTTAATTATAAAAGCTACGAAGTTTTTCCAATGTTTGATATCTTCCATCACCTTATACCAAAGCCGTTTTTAGAACAAAAATCCGTTCGATAGATCGTCCGCAAAACATTCGTGAAGGACCACCTTTTTTTTTGTTCATTGCGCATCTTCGAAGACGCGTCTTACCTTCACCCCCAGTGTGAAAGAGCACAGTGCCGCCTCATGTGTCGTAGATGGGCTTTAACTTGCGGAAACAAAACCAAAACGCATGTATCGGGTGACTCTATCGCAACTACCCTTATCGTGGGTTGCATTTTCTTTTACGATAGCGGAGCATCAGTTGAAAACTGATTTTCGAGAAACGTATATGAGGACATACATCTGCAGCATAAAATTGCGAGGGCATTAAGAAACTTCTAAGGCAATGTCTTAATTAACTTTCAATAATTCACTTTTTATAATTATAAAATCTACGAAGTTGTCCCAACGAAAACATCTGATCCCTTCGGTCAACTGATCACGCAGCAGTTTTCAGAACAAAAATCCGTTCGATAGATCGTCCACAAAAAATTCGTGAATAAACACAACATTTTTTTTTTTTTCATTGCGCATTTCTAGAGACGCGTCTTTCCTTCACCTCACATGTGAGAGGGGGAAAGAGCACACTACCGCCTCTTGCGCCCTGGAAAAAGATTAAAAGAAAGCAGAAAAATGCAACCCAAGATAAGGACAGTTCCGATAGAGTCACCAGATACATTTGTATTTGTTTTGTTTCCGCAACTTAAAGCTCATCTTCGACTCATGAAGCGGCACTGTGCTCCTTCACCCTCTGACATTGGGAGTGAAGGAAAACGCGTCTCCAGAGATGTGCAATGAAGAAAATAAAGAAAAAAAAAAGTGTTCCTTCACGATTTTTTTTGCAGGCGATCTATCGAACGGGACCAATTGTTCTCATTGCCTGGGACACCCTATACAGGGTGTCCCAGAAAACGTGTCATTGAATTATAATAGAAAAACTACACCACCTAGAGTCATGCGGTCAATGGCATTTGTTCTTACTGGATTTTTGCCACCTCCTCATGTGAATGTAGTGTAACGTAAGTTTAATTATGTAAATTTTTGCGAGCTTAAGTCGGAAATTTGCCTAGTAAAGATCACTTTTTTATCCCACCAATGTGAAGAGCGTGTCTAATTTAGTGACATTCACGATAATTTACTACACTTATTACGGGGGTTACTACACTTATATGCTTGGAACGACCTGACGGTGGACGAAACATTAGTTGCTAAAGTTTTTTTTTTTCTTTCAGACGAAACCCCGCAATGCCAACCTAGGAACTACATCCATCGATCTCCGACTCGTTGTGTTGAAACGACGTCACATTATGGATGGGATTCGTGGCATCCAGGGAAATTGTCGCCGACGACTAATGAATAAAGAAGAAGCTTCCTTGTCTTCGCACAACACTCCATCAATCTAACAGCACACACAAAGAAAACATGGACGCCATTCACGAGTACCTCCTCTGCCCCCCGCCCCAAAAACAACAAGGACAAGAAAAAACAAAAATTGCGCGAAAGATGACATTCCTGACGTCTATATACTATATTCGCCTCGCAAGACGGCTTGTGTTTCGCGACGTGGTGTGATCGACTGAGTTTCTTGCTCAATCGGGGGGAATGTGTCCTCCATACAAGGCGGTGAAATAGAAGGAGCACATGAAAGGATATTTGACAAGCGTACACTCGTTTCAATTTGTTCCTCTGTATTAAAGCATTCACACTGTGAAATGTGAAGCTGAAAATCGTTCAAATAGCGAAAATATTCGAATTAATCACGGCTGTGAACCGCGGCTGCTACGACCCGCTTGCGAAGCGAATTGGCCGTGACATCATGGACAGATGTATCTTGCCGATTCGTGGACGGTCTTTTGGGAGCAGATTGCAAAATTTGCAAGCAGGCTTGCAAACTTTGTCGTAAAATATGTTGAAATTCGACCTGGAGCAAAGATCGTATCTAATCGTTGACACAGAATCCTATGCCAGGGGGTGGTGGTGACGGCGAGAGGGCTTGCCGTCGTCGGCCTCGCAAAAGTGGGCAACGTCACGACTGATGCCTTGGTCAATGTGCGTCGTGGGACGGCTTCTAAGGGGACTGTGCCGACATACGTCCGAAAACGTCTGAGGATCGAAAATCCAGGAAAAACCTCAGACAGCACAGTCGGACAGTTGCTCACAAAAAAGAAAAAAGAAACTGCTGCCGAGGACGGGCAATTGCTCACCACAGAATCGCTGATACTGGTCAACTGCTCACCACCACATTCACCACATTACTTTGTGATCACAATAATAAAGTTAATCAGCTAATAACAATAAGATAAATAACGAAACGAAATATCGAAAATAGCACATATGTGGCGTATACGGCACACGAATAAATATATTAAGATAACCGCAAAATAAAGTTGTTGTTATTTCTTGTTTTTTTGTGATGTGATTTTATTTCGCATTTATGACGCTCATATACATGACTTTTTGTGTTGGTTAAACATCTTTTTTAGCCTTCTAAGGACGAACGCTTCCCACAATCGTTGAGTTCGTTCATCCATAATTAAAACCCAGAGACGGAGGAACACATAAACGACACGGTCACAATATATTGTGACCGTGTCGTTTATGTGTTCCTCAGTCTCTGGGTTTTAATTATGGATACGAACTCAACGTGTCCCGCGGTCTCTCCGGTTTAATTATGTCCGTCATCACCAGCTCGCCTGCCATTGCCGTTTTGCGAGTTCTGCTTCCTTGTGAGCTCTTGACCTTTTTCGTGTAGAAAGCGAAGCTCCGCTTCTAAAGACAAGCTTTTGGAACCACGTGGTGTTTACTTAGATCATCGTTTTGACTTCGGAAGCGGATGGATCCCCCCACGGCTATGTTGTATTGGAAGAACCTGGTGACGCAGGTATCCAGACAAAGGCGTTTCAGGTGTGCCTGCAAGTGGGCGACCTCTCGCCTCACCCTCCTCACTGGTGGATTTCCTAGATATATTTGAAGTAACCTTAGAAAGCTAAAAAAGAACATGAGAGAACTGATGTTCTGAGGCTGGAACAACATAGAAAGGACAAATACATACAAAGCCTCAAATTGCCTAAAAAATTAACGATGAAAGATGGAAGTCACTGAAAAGGTTAGCCAGCTGTAGGACTCAAACCCACATCTATCTTTCATCGCTAAAAGAGAAGTTAAGTGAACATGAAAAAGTGAAGTATATGGGCGCTGTAAATGCGAAATAAAATCACATCGCATAAAAACGCGAAATAAAATAATCGCGATATCAATGGAAAGGCGGTGAGTTATTTCCAGTGATGGCCACTAACTACTTCTACAGTAGTTTAACTATGACTACTAACTACTTCGCGATGGAGTAGTTTAACTAGTAGTTCACCTACATTTCAGGGGAGGTAGTTAAAACTACTTCTTTAACTACTGCAATGTATTTTAACTACATCTCTAACTGCTTAACTTTGTCCATCAACACCAATCCCATTCTATAGTGTTCTTGGACACCTAAATATGAATCATAAGCAGTAAAAGTGAAGATTTAGTACACATGCACGGCACAATTGCTCTGCACCTCCGTTCTCATCAAACAAGTAGCTCGAGGTAAAAGTCGGAAGCACAATCCTGCCGTAAAACTTGCGGCAAAATCGGAAGTAGTTGGCGCCTGCACTAACCTAACTACTGTAGTTAACTACTCGAAATAGTAGTTTAACTAGTAGTTGCACACTACATTTCTGCAAGTAGTTGATAACTGCTCTTTTAACTACAATTAGGTAGTTTAACTACATGTAGTTAACTACTGGCCATCACTGCTATTTTCTGGCTTCAGTGGTGGTGAGCAATTGTCCTGCCTCAGCAACTTTTTGATGAGCAATTGTCCGCGTCCCGTGTGCATCGGATAATCTCTTCCTTCATTGCTGACAAATTGCGTTTCGCCATATTCCTACTTTTTTTCGACGGCAGATATACGACGTGGTTGTTGTCCAACCCTGTCTTCTGCACCCACGTGACCCGCGGGGTGCATGCTCAGGGTTGTCCACAATTGGCTGAGAGGACTGCACGTTGAAGACCGCTTCGAAGGAATGCATTCGGCGGTCACGGCCCGCAATTTTTGCATGCTGCGCACGGCCCCGGTTAAAAGTCGATGTGTGTATGGTAGTGAGGGATCACGAGAACCGTTTCCGGCATGGTACTCGAAATTGGCGTAAATCATCTCATGGTCCCTCCGAATGGTGAGCATGAAACGAGAAGCCAAATAAGGTGTCGACAAAATTTCAATGACATTTCTGTATGATTCCAAAGCTCACACCTCAAATGAAAAACTAAACAACAATAACAACAAAGAATAAGGCACGAAGCTATGTTGTACGCTATCTTGAAATCGGTCGTGGCATCAATTGCAAAGACGACGAAGTCATTTAGCTTGCCCCATCCCATATTCGGAAGAAAAATGAGCGCAGCACCCGATCATTTGGTGGCCGGTTCATTATTACTGCATTCACCGGCAACAGACTTTACTTCACCAGGTCCGACGGTTGAGAACCTAGAAGATTTCCGGGTTCAGCCACCGCACAGCAACATGGTAGCCACCATACCACCATCAACTATAAAGATGTACGTCCGCCAAAGCTTGTTAGGTGACTGCAGATGGGTACTCAACATCGAAAACATACTCGGAAGAAACATCCAATTCACGAAAGCGTCATGGAGAAAGTGCAATCGGAATTATATTTGATAACCCCACGTAGTATAGATGGATTCTGGTAGGAGCTGAATTTCCATGCTCTCAGTGATGAGCAAAATTGTGCAATTAGTGCCAAAGACGTGTCTCTTCCCGAACAGCATGTCGCATAAATGCATTCAGGTGGAGTTTCTTAGGATGTTTGTAAGTTGCCTAAAATGAATGCTGTCGACGCTAACAAAAATCGCGTCTTCTTTGTTTCCGAAGGAGCTGGCAGAACTACGTATTCGCCGTGAGCGCCATCTTGACCATAGTCCTTGTACCTGGAGGTCTGGTCTTCATCCCCTATCTTAAAGGTCACTCTGCCAGGCATGCCATGGTGGCAGGACAATTCCCTGTAGCCCAACATCAGTCCCTTAGTGAGAACCTCGAGCTTCGCGCCTGCAACATTGAGCCAGAGGTTTTCAACGGGACAGGTGTCCACAACAAGCTCAGTAGGCCTCCAGGAGAGAACATCGTAAGGCATCGCCTTCTCGTCTGCTTCTACGAGGCTTCTGAGTACGACCCCTACGGCGTGGCAAGGATGCCGCTCCATCTATGCACCCACTTGGTGTATGGAAGCTATGGCCTCAATGGCACTGGTTTAGTTTCGAAGCAGGTGACAAACAGCTTTTTTCTTCCCTCTTACCCACTGTGAACTTATTGAGCAATAACAATATGATACAGTGTTGGGCAAAAGTTTGCAGAACACTGTCCAGCGCATTCCTTCCTCACAGTGACAGGCTAGCATCGAATGGTACCGTGCGGACTTGCAAGCAGGCGGCTGGGTTACAAAGGCACATGTCTGTAACTTCGTACTGTCCCATTCGCTGCTAGCGTGTCACTCTGAAGAAGGAATGCTCCGGAGCGTGTTCCGTAAAATTTTGCCCAGCATTATACCTACAGTATATCTTAGCGACTGGAGACCTAAAGGGGTACGCCAGCGTTCAAAACACCAGACCTAAAAATCCACAATACCAAAATCCAGAACTGCAAAACCAAAGCTTAAAAAAGTACGATATCACAACACCCTGCTAGCTTTTTGTGCTTCGGTTTTCATCCAAGCCGTTTTATCGAAAGAAACTGCACATTTTTTCGACGATTTGGCTTCGCAGGGCTGCACGTTGGAGCACCACAAAATGAAGTGACGTTGGTAAGGTTATGGTTACGAAATGCCTGACTGTACCGAGACCGAGTTTAGTTAAAGTTTCTTGGCTACAAATCCCCGTGTGTGAGCGGTGTCGGCATTAGACCGTGCTCATTTGGGATTAGGATATCCCAAGTAAGGTATGAAGATCGTCTCAGTCGATGTACTTCTTGATAGCCCAACATGGACAGAGGCAACGGCCTTACAGCTTTGGTACGGCTGACAGGGTCCACACTACCAGTGCTTCCAGTGCTCGTAACGATAGGAGGACGTGAATCGGACGCCAAACACTTCTCCACTGTGTCCGGGAAGTCTGAAACTCGGAAACAATTTGCACAAAAAGTCTACGACTGGACATTTTCACAGAATCTCAAGGGGATCAACATAGACTGGCGTTATCCTGGTACGTCTCTCGATATATGCAATGTGATCATAATAAAGCATCATCAAAAACGCAGGTGGACCCTGTGGATCCCACGAAGACAAGAAGAACGTACTGCCTCTTGTCGTTACCTTACGAACAACAGCGAGGCCAAACAATCTCTTAGCGCTTTCAATCCCACCCGAAGAATCATTAATTGAAAGAGGTTTCGAACTGCAGCGGCTTTTGCCTCTCCTCGACTTTCTCTTCGTGATGACACACACCAGATCGTACACAACATTGCCGCACATTGACTGCCCTGGTCTACGCCGTCTTGAGGTATGCTTCGAATGTTTCGCTTTGCGACTGATACACAGGACTGCGCAAAAGCGCGGCAAACCATAGTGTCATCCGGTTTTTGGGTTACCCAGAAAGTCCTTCTGCGTGTGACATATACCGGTGGCTTCGTTCACCAAACAGTCTGCGCTCCCACACTCTAAAAACAAAACTTCACCGCAGAGCATGCAGTGCACCATCCATTGCCGCGAATGATAGGGTTATCGCTTTTGATTCGAGGAGAGAGGGAGGCGTATGCCTTTTTGTGGAAATTTGGATATATGAAAAAATGAATGCGAGTAGCTCATTATTTAAATAAAAATTCAAATGAATTTCGTGAAAAACATGACTTGTAGGCAGGGCGCCGTCGGCCTTAAAATGGGTGCTACCCCTTTTGGGACTTTCGGTGGACACTTTTTAAAGAAAAATCTGCCACCGAAGCGGGTCATTGAGTGGATTATGACCCGCACACTGTAACTAATCCAGTAACTAATTTGTTTTACAAATTTTTATAGCGGCTGGTCGCGGTGAAGCGCAAGGGACGCTCTTCCACTCCCTTATCCACCAACGAGCGTGTTCTTTAGCTTACTTCGCAATGGGAAGAAAAAATGGAAAGCATGTGATATGAAGGTACTATGTGATTGACTGTGTTTCGTCCGTGCGACCATAACAGAGAAAGGGCACATATCAGTCAGATAAACCGTGAGGGGACTGGCGTACCCTGTCTGACGCTGTTACTTTTTCTTCAGCACTCCCTGTTGCGAAGTAAGCTCAAGAACACGTAATTCATTGGTGGATAAGGGAGTGGACGAGCGTCCTTTTGCGCTTCACCGCTACCAGCCACGAGAAAAATATGTAAACCGAAACCAATTAATTATTGAAACAAATGACCCGAAGCAGGTATAGTACCCATTTTAATGCCGACAGTGCCCTGCTTCAAAAGTGATGTTTTTCAAGAAATTCATTTGAATTTTTATTTAAGCACCTCCCACTCATTCAAACGGTGCGCAGCCTGTAGGTGGTATTGGAAAGATACTTGAAAAACAGAAAGTTCTTCGATTGGTGCACCCGTTCGCGAATTATTTAGCCCGGTGATTTAACTGAGACACCCTGTATATCTTGAATGTTTCGTTTGTGGTTTCCGCGACGACATTAATAGGTACATTCTTTTTGAAAGAAAAGTGCTGCACTCGTGCAGCACCAGTTCTTAAGTGCACGCGGGGTGTAGAAAACAGTTCTGAAGCAGTCAGTGCTGGAACCAGTTGCACTGACGCGACACCACCGGCTCCTAAAAAGAGTGAGGAAGTGCAGACATTGTCGTCTGCTAGAGAGCGTTTCCTTGTGTGCGGTTGCATAGCGGTGTTGTACTCTGTTTGTACTAACTCGCTTTGTTTGTACTAACAATTCGTAAGGGGTATTGGGAGATTCTCGTTCCTTATAGCGTCCTCTTTTGACAGCACACATTTTGCGACACAGATGGAGATGGGGGCATGTGTATTTATAGTTTACTTCTGCGTTAACTGTAAAAACAAGAAGCGTGACGGGTAGTTAAAACCAAGAACACATAAATATTGCTTGATGTCTCAAATAAATACCCCCACCATGAATTATACGCTCGCCGTTATCCGACAACAGCGGGCCACGAACGATGTGCTCTCAGCCATCTTGTCGTGTGCTTCTCTGCACCCTTCCGTTGCACGACCGTGATCCGTCGTGCAAGAAAATCGAGAAGTAGTGCAGAACCGGTCAGCACTTCCCCAAAAAGAATGGGCACGCGCAGGTGCAGTGCGAGTGCATGACAAAACGAATGCGAGAGTGTTACACTCCCTGCACTGGTACAGGAGGTGCAGGTAAAAAGAACGCAGCTAATTATTTCTTATGCATGATCGATAAGAACAATGCGTGTTTTGAAGGTGGCCACCCTACTGATGAGGACAGGCTTGACGTCGTCGGACAAAGTGTGTTACAGCGTGTCATTGGCAGGCGCTGCATTCCGGTCCAAAGGTCATCGAGTGGGAGCCAGCTATGAACAGCTAGGTTGGCCCTCTGCAGCCGATGGGTATGAACTAGTTCAGTACTTTATCCAGAATAGCAAGCACGGAGGGACTGGGGACTGTGAAAAATTGGGGGAAGGAGAAGTTCAATTATATCAGTTACGTTGCAACAGCTAACGTATCCTTACCGACATGTGTCTTAAGCTGAAAATGTTAGAGAGCGTGCCGTCAGACATTTGACGGGATATAGGAGGGTCTAGATAAATCACTGAAGTCGTGGGTTCGTTCTGTGCAAGTTGAGGTGTGCCTTCAAAGCAGTCTACGGAACCTGCGCTTCACTCAACGTCATGCATGAAATTGGCTTGCGGGTACGTCGCCGCTGTCATGGAAATTGGAACCAGCAGGAGGACCTTGGTTGAGTCATCCCCTGTACCCTCGCAATGGGGACATTCAGGCATATACAGGGTGTCCCAGCTAAATGCAAGCATACATTTTTAAGAATGTATACATCACTTTTTCCGAGAAGAAATCAGTTGCTATATAGCACATGCTGATGGGCACTCCCTATAGGAGGGCAGTTTCTTCACTAACTTTCAATAATTAACTTTTTAATTATAAAAGCTACGAAGCTGTCTCAATGAGAACATCTGGTCCCGTCGGTCACCTGGTGCCGGAGCCGTTTTCAGAACAAAAATCCGTTCGGTAGATCGTCCGCAAAAAAATTAGTGAAGGAACAGCATTTTTCTTTCTTTTTTTTTTCATTGCGCATGTTCGGAGACGCGTCTTTCCTTCAACCCCAATGTGAGAGGGTGAAGGAGCACAGTGCCCCCTCATGCGTCGAAGATGAGATGGACTTGCGGATGCAAAACAAAAACAAATATATCGGGTGGCTCTATCGGAACTGTCCTTAGCTTGGGTTACATTTTCTGTTTTGTTTTAATCTTTTTCCAGGACGCAAGAGGCGATAGTGTGCTGTTTCACCCTCTCACATTGGGGGTGAAGGAAAGACGCCTCTCAGAAGATTAGCAAAGAACAAAATGAAGAAAAAATCGTGTTCCCACGAATTTTTTGCGGACGATCTAACGAACGGATTTTTGTTCTGATTTTGTTCTGCCCTATTCTGACGCGCAAAAGCGCAGGTAGGACATTGCGACGAGGGTACAACAGTCAGCTATTTTCTACTAGACGTTGCGGTTCCCGGAATGCCAGTATACAGTAACATTGAGCCTTTCGAGCGTGGCGCTACTTTATGGACGGGATACCAGGAAAGACTTCAGCAGTAGTCCTACGCTAACGACACCGCTGAAGATAAGCAACGCGCTGCGTTCTTGTCATGTTGTGGAAGGCAGACATATTCTCCACTGCGTAGCCTGCAGGCGCCTGGTACGCGATCAACGAGTGAGCTGGATACTTTGCATACCCATTATTCTCCAAAAGCTTCCCAAGTAGACACCCGTTTCAAGTTCAACACAAGGGTTCGTCAACAAAGTGAGGCAGTTATGAAACCATGACTGCGTTAAACAAATGGCCGGAATGCTGTGAGTACGGTACGTATATAGAGACAGCGTGCTTTGTGACATAATTATTTGTGGCACCAACGACGCTCAAATAGAGACACGTATGTTGGAAGTGTCAGTGCTTGCCTCTGACCTTGCTAGGAAGACTATCTTAAGGGAGACAAGAAACTTTTGTGGTTTAGCATGGCGCGTGAACTCGAGTCACGATCCGTGGTGACATACCCTGACATCCATAAGACGGTAAAACCTCTTCTCTTACTGACGTCGTGTCCTCTCTTGTTCCGACGTTGGTGCCGAAACCCGGGAATCTCAGTCCGTTCACGACGATCAAGGCCG
The DNA here is from genome assembly GCF_037126465.1 of Ornithodoros turicata. Taxonomy (NCBI): domain Eukaryota; kingdom Metazoa; phylum Arthropoda; class Arachnida; order Ixodida; family Argasidae; genus Ornithodoros; species Ornithodoros turicata. The sequence continues at coordinate 83,744,329 of NC_088204.1, forward strand.
GCAAGGTTTTGCAGGAAGCGTCGCAGATCGGCTAGAAGATGACCAACGTTGACCGTTTAAAGAGGTTGTGAGCGTCCGTGAGGACAGCAGTTACTCGCACCGTTAATGAAATCAGAACTCTTCTCGTGACGGAAATTTTACCTTGCGAGGATCTGAACGGCAGGTTATCTCAACAGCACGCGGCAATCAGCGATAGATTCTCATTGCCAAAGCTAAAGCTGAGAGTTTCAACTGTGATCTGGCCAAATGGCAAGGCTTTTGAGATCAGTTCTGAGCAAGTATTCACGACAACACTCGGCTTACCAACGTTACTAAGATGAAGTACTTAGCTTCTTTGTCACCGGGCCAACCACTCGGGCCATCGTCGGACTTACCAACATGGACGACAATATTACGGGACTGCAGTTCACACGAATTCCTTGTCAATGAACATCTGGGATCACTGTTCGAGCTCAAGCCTAGAAGCTCAAGCTGAAGCTCATGGCTACACGAGGGGCATATTGGAACTGCACGAAGCAGTCACAGTTAGGATCAGAAACCTACAGGGTCTTGGAGTTGAGACAAGTGGGTACGGCATCGCTCTTCACAAAGCCGTACTATGCAGGCTTCGTCAAGCATAGGAATTGGAATACTACCGGCTTTGAGGCAGGGAGTCAAGAAGTAGTCATACCGGAGGGGTGGTAGCCGGCAAGTTGTCAATATTACTCGAGTTTTTGGAGACAGAAATTGAATGTCGGGAACAAATCCGAAGAGGGTCTGACGGGCCGCGCACCCCTGCATCCACACCGCTGCTGTCGGCCTCAGCATTGCCACTTTAAACAAGTATCTCGGAAACAGCCTCAGTGTTGCGTAAATCACGTGACCATCTGGCGAGAACTGTAACGCTCCCTTGACTCCTGAAGAAGCGAGAAATTTCCTACGGCGTATAGGGCCGCTGTTTCCTGTGTGGTAGGCGTTCCCATCTTGTTAAGGATTGTCGTGTCTGCTGGAGGCTACGCTATCATCGGTGCCAACGGCGACATCCTAGTCAGTTGTGCCCAGGGTCTTCCGAAGAAACACAGTGCGCGTCTGTTGCAGGCCATTTCGTTTCTACAGGTCCTCTTTCAGCGCGTCACCTTCCATGGAAGGCGCCAGAAGCATCAAACAGAAGCAAGCAACGGAAGTCCGAGGATAGAGCTCAGCGAGGTGCAGTGCAGGTAGTTGTGACGCGAGTTGACCCTGAAACCAGCAGCCTTGCAAAGTCACGTCCTGCCGCGAAGCCCGGGCGACCCGAATATGAAGATACAGTCCGCAGAGAATGTCACAGTTGAAGAGCATGAGCGATTCTTCCACACCTTTTGCCCCTAAAAAAAAAAAAGTTTGTCCACAGAAATAGGGTGACTGAATACTAGCTCCCTCTGTGCACACGGGAAGGGCTAATTCATACACTCTACACAGAAATGTCCCAAGCCTCTCTCTCTGCATATTTTCAGTGACAAAACAAAATTGCTTATTAAGTGTGATCGTCCATCAATTCACAGATCGTTCAACAGCTAATGTTCGGCGTCCGTCAAAATTTCTTTAATTTCATGTCTCAAAATAGTCTCGAGAATCCTCCAAATTTTTCCAGAGGGGAAATTTTCCCTAGAAACTTTATGAGGGCACGTTCCGAAGCACGCGATTTGCGAGGGTGATAATTTTCGCAACGAGAATCGCGTGCTTTTTGGGAGCACAGGATCGTAGCACGAGGGAAAGTGTTGCTGAACCTGGATACCCAGTGGTCCCAAAGGAAGGGGAACATACAGGTGTGATTCCCGAACGCTACAATTTTGGGGGTGTCCCGATATCCCACAGTTAAGAATCCAAAATTTCAAAATCCCAGACGTTCAATATCCCCAATTGGCACATAATGCTGGAACGACATACATCACGCTGGGGAGCTGTAGCCAAGAAACTAACCTTGGTCTTACTATAGCACAATATATAGGTCCCACGGGACCACAAAACTAACCAACTTTTCCTCGATTTGTGTCGCTTCAGCGCGTACGCCCTACCAGGCCTAACCGTCGCTAAAATGTGCATTTCATTCGCTAAAACAACTTCGATGAGCATTGAGAACACAGGAAGCTGGCACCTGACATTGCTCAGTGATATATACTGCGTGTTTTTGATGCCTTATAGAATTTTTATTTAAAACTAGCAGAGCAAAATGATGCCGTTTTTGCAGTTGAGTTAGCTACGTGGCCAGGCGAACATTCTCTGGAAGAAAGTATGTAGCTACAAGCTTATAATTACCTAAAATTCATTAATCAACTCTCTAATTAGGTGATTTCACGCAAAACCGATGTACAAAACGGGAGATATTCCCCGTTGAAAGGCATTCCAGTGTTGAAATATCCATAGCTGAATTTCGCTTATGTAAATGAGCCTAAGCATTAACTGCGCACTTTTTGAGCGCGGACATGAAGCGACGCTTGCTTTATGTGGGTCAGAGAGTGGCCTATCTAGCCAACAGATTATAGCTCCTACACCAATCAGTTCCATCATTCCATAACGTGCGCATCTGTGAAGTGGATTGCCTTGCCTGTCGCTGTTTCTGCGCTCGAAAAGTGCGTAATTCTTGTTTCGGCCCATATGCGTGGCCAACTTCCGCGATCGATATTTCAACACACGTGCTCGTCTAAGGGTTTTAAAACATGAAATGGCTTTCAACGAGGAATATCTTACGTTCTGTTATCTCGCTGTTGCACAAAATCCCCTAATCAAAGAGATAATTAATGATTTTGATGTAATTAGTGATCTTATAGTTATAGTTCCTTCGGGAGTGTGTTCGGCAGGACATGTAACCCAACGACAAAAGCGGCACCGTTCTTGCTATGCTAGTTTTTTAAATAAAAATTCTGTAAATAATAAAAACACCCTGCATATTTGGAAACGTGGCATTCTCTGACCTCGAAGATATAAGCATTGATTTTGCAATTTGTGATTTCGGTATTGTGAGTTTTGAGATCTGGGGCTTTGAACACTTGGATATGGTGGCTGAACACATTTATGTGCATAGAAATCTTAAGAAGTGTGCTAGAAGGAAACCTGCGCAATTAGGACGTACAGGCGTGGGGAGCGCCTTATTGAATGGGCTACCGTTGCCGCGGCGCATGCAAAATAAAAAGCAAACAAATAAAAAGAAAGAAAGAGGAAGAAGATTCAAAAGAAGGAAAAAGAAAGGACCTGGTAAGTATACGCCAAACATAACATAACACAACGAAACACAATGTTTTTGGAACAGTAACACCCAGCCCTAATCCATAACTCCCTAAGATAAAAAAAAAAAAAGTCAGAAAAAGAAAACAGACAGGAATAGACACGACAAGGACGCCGCGTGTGGACCCCGCGTTCTGCTGCCCCGCAGCCCTGCTGCCTCGACCAGCCCGACCAGCCTTGGATACAAGCCTGGATAGGGGCGGACAGTGCCAAAATCCGTACCCAATAGAAGCAGCGAAGCAAGTGTCGCCAACAGTTTTCGGAATTGCGCCTGCTTTCACGGGCGGAAAATATGGGACGTTCCCCCGGCTGATTCGATATGGCCGTATCCGAGCGCATGCATTGAGAATGGCAAGAGTCCCGTTCAAGTTCTTTGCTTTCCTCCGGTCTTTCTCCCCGCCTTTCCTTCTATGGCCTCTGTCCGTAAGATTTCTATGGTCAAGTGGCACATAACAACGGACAAAACCGAACAACACACAATATCGAGCATGCGGATATCGTGTCATATACTCCTACAATTTTTGCACGTAACTGCACTCTTATTGTAATACCTTTGACATGCAGCAGAAACATGAGTCATGGCGTCGGCTACGTTACGCTCACGCAACACTGTCGGACGAATGGGTGGACGTCTCAGAAGCCGGCTGATCCCGAATGCAGCGTCCTCTACCGCAATGTGACGGGCGGGTCGTATGACGTCATAGCTCATGCAGCACCCGACGACTTTGCGCGACGTCTAGAGAAGACATATGCAGAGCACGATTTGGGTCACACCTGTCTGGCCGTTTTCCATGTCTTCCACGACGATCCTGCTGGACACTGTGGCAATGGACCGTGGCCTCTGCTCAGGACGTTAGCCTAAACCCATGTGCGGTCAATCACGCCAGATGTAGTTAGAAGCCAGCCATGTCAAAATAGTGTTACAATTCTCTATTAGAAGCGTTGTCCGGACTCAGTGTCCGGGTACTGCGAGAAACATTCCGCTGAGGCCTTTTGTTCGATCAAAGAAGTGACTGCTCAGAAAATAACTTCTTATAACGGCACCATGCAGATATGGGGATTATCGCATTCGTTCCGGCCGATTCCAAAACTATAGTGCCGTTTTACTCCTTATACCGTCAATAATGCCGAAAATCAGACGCGAACTAGTGGTGTACCTTTTGTGCAATTTGACGTAATGCACGACAACAGCAGAAGATAGATGTTGAGAATAGGCCGGAATTCCCTCTCTGGAAATCGGAGGAAACGTCGGAAAAGTCGAATCAGGGAGCGACCTTTCGTGGCCAGCGGACGGATGGACGGGCGTCTGTAGGTCGGGGAGGGTCTGTGATCGGCTTGTGGAATGCCACGTCTATGTTGGATGTGTTCTCATAGCAGGAGCGTAACACCGCGTTCCACGCTACATGGCCGCCCTAAATTGACAGCCGGATATGTGATCCAAAGAGCGCATTGGTGCTCTGCTTCGCGCAAGAAATATGTAAACCGAAACCGATTAATTACTCGAAAAAATCACTACATGTCGACGGAGTTTTTTGCTTGCAATATTTTTCGCTGAAGGTCCCGATGCGTAAAACATGTTCCGTAAGCGTGCGAAGTAAAAAATTCGCACCGCACGTTTTTCCAACGGAATTGGCAGGCGCATGTTCGATTTACCCCGAAACATCACTGATGGTAGATAAACTGAATAGCTTCAGAGTACTGCATGTGATGTACAACTGCAAGTTCTACGCTAGAAGGCGTCGTGTGAGGACAACTGATCCCGATTGTATAAGGCTGGATCGCGGATATGGAGCGGAGGCGCGGCCACCGGTCGCCATCTTACTGTAGTCCAAACAGAGACCACAGCGATCATGGCAGCTTGTTGCAGTTACGGCTGTACCAATATCCAGAGAGTGTACAGGGCCTAAATTTCCACAGGTGAGTCATTCGTTATCAGGGAAGAAATTGGCGTTCATTCTGTAGACTCATTTGACAATTATGAAGTGTTTCTTTTCCCGAAGCCAGCACTTGATGAAAGTTGTTTGATGGCTCTTCTGAGCCTCGATACCTAGATACACCTAGATACCTAGATACCGAATGATATCATTCTGTGTCATGATTCGTTCAAAACAGGGGGAGGAGCCTATCTGGGGTAAGCATGATGTGTCCCAGATAGGCGCGTCCTCTCATATTCAGCAAATAGGGACACAGAATGATATCATTCTGAATGACAATTGGCTAGGAGCGTGCTATGTGGTGAAGTTCTATGAGCCCCAGAAATGTGTTTATCTGTGCCAAACGGCGATACTTCCCCGCTTATCTGCGGGCTTAATAATGATATCTCTGTCAGCTAGCATTTTGATGATGTCATACAGTGTTTTAGAGAGGAGGTGATCACGAGAGCTTTGGGAAATACTACAAAGGATGTCAATGCTTGCTTGTTTAATGTATAGATCTAGTGCGGGATCTCGACTGTGATTTGGTATCCAAGTTGACGGTAGTCGAAGGTTGTTATTTTCTTGTGTTGTGTCAGCGAATAATTCTCTAAGGCGTAGTCGTCTCACCAGTCTGTTGTTCTTGTGGATTTCATATTGGTTAACAAAATTGAGTGTGGAGCAGAATGTTAGGCCCGTAAAGGGTAGTCGTAGTTCGGTGCTGGATAGTGAGCGTCATATACCTATCGCGGTGCTAATGTCAGCACTTTCACGGGCTGGCTCAGTGATGGTGCGGAAAGGAGTAATTGTGGTACTGGATGGTTGATCGACTTCCGCATATGCGGTGTTAGTGAGTCCGGAATTTGCGTTGTTGTTAGAATTAGGTTTTCCGAGCTTTGATTGTTCCTTGTTGGCTAGCTCCCGGCAGTCATTTCCCCAGAAATTCACTACTGGGGGGGGGGGGGGGTGCCGAGCTTTCAATGGGGGGAACGGCATTTCAACATTAAGATGCATAATCACACGACCGACAAAGAAAAGAGACTAGCATCTTCTCAATGGACACCTAGCAACCAACGATGAAAACCTTACAATACCTCACTTGATTGAGTTGGGCGCAAATGGCTCTTGATGATCCACATCTCGTTTGCGTGCCCGCACGCATTTTTGCTCGTAAATGCGCGCAATTTATGCATTGCACACTCACTTTCAAATGATTTTGGACAAATGGAAGGTACGATCATCTGCATGACTGTGTTCCTACAACCCAAGTTTGACAGCACAGGATGTAATTCGCCGGACTCACTACCAGAACATGTTGGTGGCCAAACAGGGTGGGGTCACCTGAGAAATTTCAGGGGGGGTGTTGCAAAAATGCAGTGAGGGTGTACACCACCCTGAGGGGGTGTAGGGAAATCCCTGGCTCCCGGTTGGAGTTCGAGAGTGTTAATTGCCTCCGCTTGGTACGATTGATTGCTTATGTGGCCCTAGATTATGTACGAGATGTGAGAGATTAACGTACGAGATGTGTTGCTAAGGGTTGATGCCCACTCTAGCTCTAGTTCAGGTGCCAGTTTTCCTAATGGAGGAACTGTTTTGGGGGATAGGCCTCTTGTTGCTGTGTTGTGTGCTAGGTGGTGGGCGTAGATCTGTAGATATCTGCTGTGTTTCTCCATGGGTTTTCGCATTTGTAGAAAGTTAGGTGACTGCAGTAGTAAGCACTGACCACGACTAGGAAACACACAGGGGATCTGGACACCATTAAATTAGCAATTACAGCCAATTAGGACCCCCACAGTAATTGGGACCATCTATCTCGTGACCAGACCACCCTGCATGTTTCCAGATACTCGTGGTCATAAGAAAGAAAAGAACAGATAGAAATGGAGTAGAGAGAAAATTTATTCGAAAATCAATTTTGCTGTGTCGAAGAAACCACTCCAGAACAGCCAAATGACCAGTGACTGCCATGTTGCTTGTTGACCGAGGGTAGTTGCAGAGATCAATGACAAGTGGCCACCTAGTTGCAAGGCATCACACCAGATGGTGCCACCATCATAGCTCTATGCAGGAAAGAGAACAACAAAATACTAGCAGTGTGTAAAAATTGCAACAAAGACGCTGCTAAACAAGTCTGAACACGCGAGAGTGCACACAAAACATCGGGGAAAGGGCCTAACCGCTACAGCAAATGCTAAACATGCAGCAGCACAGAGAAAAGGCTTAAGACGAGCGCTCAGCCCTGTGTGATCGCACATTGCTACAAAACTCGAGGGCTAACACAAGATGAAAACAGCGACTAGGAAGGCACTGCTAAACAAGTCTATAGACAGCACGGAGAACACACATATCAGGGGGTGGGGGAAGAGGCTTAAAGAGATCTATTAGGCCTAGCAACATCATCACCGCACAGCAGCTAACACAAGATGACAACCACAAAATACTAGGTGCAGGGTAAACACCAATAAACGTGCGACAGCACGGAGAAAAGGCTTAAGACGCACAACGCTGCGAAACTCAATGGTGTGGAGGTCATTGCCAAACATGTCTGGTCATGTGGGGAAAAGACTTAACTGCTATGGCAAATGCTAAACATGCGAAAGCACGGAGAAATGGCTTAACACAAGCACGATAAAAATGCGCAAACATGGGGAAAACAGTTACAGCAATTCACTTACCGTCCCCCTGTGGCAACGGAGCGTCTGCTCCTGTCAACAGGCAAGCCTCAACAGACGCGGCGGAGGAGCGACCGGCTGCACGTCCTCACTCCATGACAGCCAGTGCCCGACTCGTGCAAATGCATGTGTGCTCCTAGTGCCCTGTGCGCCGGCGTGAGCAGTGGGCAACAAGGGGTCATCCCCTTGCGTGCTCCCTGCCGCGCCGAGTTTGCGTTTCGCACGCTCCTTTCTCTTAGCGTGCTCCTAGCGGCAACGGATTGCTTCTTCGTTTCGGCTTCGCTGCTCTCGATTCTTTGTGTGTGTTTATTTGAAAACGTTCTATAAAGGGAGTGCGCACTGTGCTCGCGTCATCATTCTGACCAGTACGTGCAAAACATCATGTGTGGTTTATTTTCCTGCTTTTCTCGATGTCACCAGGAAAAGACAATAGATGAAGAACTTCGCAAATTTATTTGAGGTATCATGGCAGAACAGCACCTGGAATGGCTGCAGCCACGTCAAGAAATGTGTCAGGACAAGATGAAGACGCTTAACTACATCTTAGCAGCAAACAGACTGATGAAAAAGAAGTCCAACATAGCCTGGATAATCTGTATTGGGAATGCGGTCCGAGTCTAGAGGACGATGTGTAAATTGATGCATTTCTCAATGAGACTCAGTCTCTCCCTTTTCTTCGTGCAACATGTACACATAGCCATCATCCTTTTCGTTGTATTTTAGTGGTCCCTCCATGTGCGGTAGATACAGGTTTCTAGCGCCGACTTTTCAAAGTACAAGAGGTTCAACTGTGGCTACCGCTACATTCTCGTAGCGATTGACTCCCTCTCCAGTTTTCTGTGCACCCTCCCGCTAGAGACAAAACGTCCTGCCAAATGAAAATGGCATGATGCGAATCTTTTTTGGAGGTAACATGGCTATGCGTGTCTTTTGCATCAGAAGAGAGGAATTCTACAACAAGCCGTCAAGGAGTACCTTGCACGAAAGAAGGTCCACATGTATTTCACCTTCTCTGCTGTAATCAAAGCTTTATAAGCCGAACGCGACATAACGATGTTGCCTTGACAGAATGTTCCGTTATTTTAGTGTAACCGGAAAATAGCACTTTGTTTCTGCACTTCCCAAGATCGTGGGCAACTACAACACCACCAAACACAGAACGTTGGGCATCAGCCCATCCGAAGTCACGGCACCCCGTTTACGTGGGCTTTGCCATTTTAGAGATATGCAAGGTTCGAATGTACACCTTCATCTATGAGTCACTTTTTTCTCGCTTGACGTGTCCAGTGCAATTGATCTATAGCGGTATGAACAGCATAATTTTTTCTCTCACGTCTGAAACCCTGGAAGAGCAGCTGACGAAAGTCGAGGACGAGTTAGATACGTCCAGACAACCCGTTTTTCAACGACGAGCACACGAACCACATGAGGTACTCCAAAGACGAGACAGGTGGAGGTGTTATTCAGGAAGTCGTAGCCATCTGAGCCAAATATACAGCATTCTCTTGGCTGGGACACACAAACAGATCGCGAGAGCAAAATGAGTTAAAAAAACGTGGTGAGGATCACTTATGCCACGAAGTGTACAGAGATTCTCTGTTCAATGAAAAGACAGTCTCTCAGAAGCAGTGCACCATTCAGGATATAAAGGGAGCAATGTACACCATTTCGAGACTCAAGAAGAGCTTGGTCCCCTACGACGACAAGCGCTATCTCGTGGATGCCGTACACTCCTTCCCCTACGGCAAGTTCACACCGCCGCAGCCACGAACACAGACAAAAAGGCACACACAAAACAGGACGAACTGCAACTCATGACTACTTTACTGTTGAATACACATACACTCTTAAATACCAGAGTAGGTACCCGTTCCCCTATGTATCCGACCTATTTTTTGAGATAATACAATTCCTCCTGTATGAGGGCGATAGAGGGAGCGCTGACACATTTTCCCCTTTTTCCTCAATCAAAAATGCTTCATATATCTCTCGATTCTACTGTGATCGGAGATTAATTTCTATTGAAGTTTTATCAAAGGCAGGCGAGCATCCACATCTATCACAATGGAATGCCAAGTGCCCCGACGGTGGCTTCCCTTTCAACAACGACGCGTGCTCACGTAACCTAGTATTGATACACCTGCCCGTCTGGCCGATGTACACTCTTCCACAGGATAACGGAATACTATAAACCACACACTGGCGGCAATCAACCCACATGTTTTTGTGTTTGGTGTTACACACTTGTCTTTTTTGTCGCTTGTTCACCTTAGGGCAAAGACTATACAACTTGCAAGGGGCTGAGATCACAACAGGAACATTATGTCTGACACCTACTTTCTTTATGTTATGTGCAAGTCCGTGAAAGTAGGGAATTGAGACCGGTCTTCCTTCCACCCGCTTCCTACCAAGCTTCGGTAAGCCCTTACACTTGCGAACAAGGCACTCTGCCACAGAGATGAGTAGATCCTCGGGATAACCCCCAACCCGCATTTTTTCTAGCTGAGACTCGAAACTCCCCTGAATTGTATGTTGACAGGACTTTTCCAAGGCAGCCCCCAGGCCTGAAGTGGCAATAGCCCTCTTAACAATCTTGGAATGCGCCGAATCGTACGGTAGTACCATCTTTTTTGATCTAGAGTGGAAAGCCCAACAAATATGGTCGTGTCCCACACTTAGCTTCAAATCCAAAAATTCGCAGCTTCGCAAAAATTCGCAGCTTCCCCTACGGAAGCTGCGAATACGGTGAGCTATGCTGGCGTTTGGCGTGTATCGCATTATGGTAGTATATCCTTTGTGCAGCATCGGAAAACCCGGAAGAGAGCCAAGAGAGAATGTCATCATGGATCTAGTGACCGTGGAACAAAGAGCAAGTCCTTCGTGCACGTGCATATAATCGAGAATACAAATAAAAAGTTCTAGTCCAGATGTGCTCTCTCTCTCACGCAGACAGGAGAAGCACGGGTCATCGTGGCAGTGTGGTTGCGGAATAGGTGGGTGTATGAAAAGAATTATCATTTTGTCAACGTGCTGGTGCTGTGACCGCCGCAATGACGACACTGCGTAACGTTCTGTTCAAGAGATCAAGCAAGTCATGGTGGGTGCAGGCATCTATCGACCAACTCAACAGACGTCTTTGTAGGTATTCAATAAAGATGAAAAAACAGAGCCATGTCAAAGTTATTTGGACTGTTTAGTGCGTTGCATTTCGATAACCAAACAGTGTTTCCATAAATCAGTGACATAGTTAGTGATGCAGACTGCTTGTAAGTGATGCTGCTTCCACAGGACGTACTTAATATGAGCAACGGCACGAGCGTGAATATCCACGATGTCTGCACAGACGCAGTTGAATTCGGTGTTGGATGAGCTCACATATTCGCTCGTTTGTACCAGGGGTCCACATGGAACCGTGATGGAAACGTTCTTGTAATGGGCGTAGGTCTGACGCACCATCTCCTGCAGTGGCCCCGGAGATACCTCTCCTATACTGCCAGAGCCCACCATGTCTATGACGTAGCGAAAAGCACCGATGACTAGCATTGTTATAGGGACTCTCCTTGCTGAAACATTCACTCTCCACTTCTCCCCAAGAAGCCTGGATACGGGGCACGTTTGTAAAGCATGGTAACTAAACATTTCCACATATTGGTCAGAATGATCAATCAATTTATTGAACTCCCAAAAGTCCCATACGGGCGTTACATGGGAGGAGTAGGTTAAGGAAGTACATAGGAAAAAAAAGGCAGTAAGACAGCAACAACAAATGGAAACAACAACAACAACGTTATACAAGTAGGTTACACAAGGTATCATAAAAATTACGCAAGATTTATTAACTTGAGATAGAATTACGAAATTGAGACGGATCAGTTATGGTAACGATGTGGGGCGGGAGGTTATTTCAATCAATGCAGTCTTGGGGAAAAGCAGCTTGTGTCTTGGATGACACAAGCACAGTGCGTGCTCCCTTTATACAGGGTGTCCACGCTAAGTGTGAACAGATTTTTTAAAAATATATATAACACTTTTTCCAAGATGAAATCAATTGCAATATAGCATATGCTGAAGGGCACTCCCTAGCAGGGCATTAGCAAAGTCCAAAGGCAATGTCTTAATTAACTTTCATTAATTAACTTTTTAATTATAAAAGCTACAAAGTTGTCCCAATGAGAACATCTGTTCGTTTCGGTCACCTGATATCGTAGCCGTTTTCAGAACAAAAATCCGTTCGATAGATCGCCCGCAAAAAATTCGTGAAGGAACGCCATTTTTTCTTTATTTTGTTCATTGCGCTTCTTAGAAGACGGGTATTTCCTTTATCCCCAACGGGAGAGGGGGAAGGAGCAGAGTACGCGCCTCATGCGTCGAAGATGAGCTTTAACTTGCGGAAACAAAACAAAAACAAATGTATCGGGTGACTCTATCGGAACTGGCCTTATCTTGGGTTGCATTTTCTGTTTCCTTTTAATCTTTTTCCACGACGCGAGAGGCGATAGTGTGCTCTTTCTCCCTCTCACATTGGGGGTGAAAGAAAGACGCGTCTTCTAAGAAGCGCAATGAACAAAATAAAGAAAAAAATGGCGTTCCTTCACGAATTTTTTACGGGCGATCTATCGAACGGATTTTTGTTCTGAAAACGGCTACGATATCAGGTGACCGAAACGAACAGATGTTCTCATTGGGACAACTTTGTAGCTTTTATAATTAAAAAGTTAATTAATGAAAGCTAATTAAGACATTGCCTTTGGACTTTGCTAATGCCCTGCTAGGGAGTGCCCTTTAGCATATGCTATATTGCAATTGATTTCATCTTAGAAAAAGTGTTATATATATTTTAAAAAATCTGTTCACACTTAGCGTGGACACCCTGTATATAATGATAACGCATTAAAACGGCACCCGTACCAACGTACCGCTCATTGTGTGTGGCGACTTTAACATCAACGTAAGAGATGGCAACTATTAGTTGGTTATCGACTATATGAAGGAAACGTCCAATTTGGACATCATGAGTGACGTGAATGTGCCGACCACACGCAACGACAATAGATAGATAGATAGACCACACGCAACGATAGACTATGTGCTCGCGAGAAGTGCATGTTTGTGTGTTCTACATGCGTGTGCCTATGTACACAAACCCAGTATCTGTACCGCTAGAACTGAAGATCGCCGAGACGAAAAGGAATCGTCCGAGTGATCGTGTATGGTGGCACGTTCAGGTTGATGATCTAATAGGTGAATACCGACTTTTGGCAGCTCGGAGTTCTTAACCATAATGCTTGGCAAAATATGATAAGTCAATCGGCTTACATCACATTGCTTATGTTTGATTTTACAGCTTCCTTTATTGTGTCGTATCCATATAGAATGTTGCCGATCTGCTAAAACTCTCGAAAGTGTTCTTCTTTCGCATCCGAAGTGGAGTCGTCGTCCCTCATCTACTATAATATGCTAGTAATTCTGTTGCATCTCATATGCGCTTGGCAGTGCGCCAAAGAGTACAGCAAATTTTTTCCTGGGTTTTCCTCAGACGCTTTCAGACATATGTCTCACACACACATGTCACGCATTTCCCTTAGAAGTCCGCCCATGACGCACATTCCCCCAGGGCGTCAGTCGTGACGTTGCCCGTCTTTGTGAGTCCGACAACGGCGAGCCCTTTCACCAGCACGACCACCACCAGGTACTACCTCGAAAATGACCTTTCGTGGCATACGATATTACCCGCGCGTCTGTGTTGTATACGTGAAGTTTATCCGTATAGCCTTGTATCTAAAAAAGTATAGAAAATGCGCTTCTTTCCCCGTTGAAGAATTCGAAATAAACAAACAGATATGTCTTGTTTCATTTGGTGTTCCAAAAGACACATAACTTGTCATTCTATTAATTACCAACTAAGGACACGCCCGTAGAGACTGCAGTTGACGGGACAGTTAGAACAACTTGGTTGTGCCCTCGCACAATTCAGTAGCGGCCGTAAACCACGACGTCTCGCGTTCTCGGTGCTTTGTCATTACATACCCGTGTATAAAAGAGAAGCTTTCGCACGCGACATTGTGCTGCTAACGGGTTTTGGATGGATCGCAGTAGGCCCTGTTTTAATTAATGAACCGTCTTTTCTGACGCGAAGAAATATGCTAATCGATTGCAGAGACTCTCGCTAACCAACAACGAGGGTTGTCGTCTGCAGCTTATGTTAGTAAATTGGTGACAACGAAACCCCCGCATTTTCTTTTTCAACTTCAACTTTTTCTTCCTCTGTTAATAAATCCCCCCCCCCGCATTTTTCCTGATACGAGACCACGAGATGATGGCATGACACATAGGACGATAACCTTTACTTTTTCTTTTCGGTACAAGTACTATGCCTTGTATGTTATAGCTAAAACAACCATTCACTCTCAAAACATAACTTGTCGAATAGCACCCTGTGCACCAAGCACTGCCACAAGTGACTGGATGTGCACAACTGAAGTGGATTATTGCTTCTGATTCGAATAGAGAAGGGGCGTACGCTTTTTTTGCCAATTATCATTAATCGAGCTTGACACAAAAATGCCTCCACTCTCTTGGAATCAGAAGCGGTAACCCTATCATTCGTGACAATGGTTTGCGCAGAGATTGCTATGCGGTGAAAATCTGTTTTTAGAGCGCGCACGCATTGTTCTTCATGGTGGAATATAGAATAATTTCTCTGTCTGTTGTAGTTGCTGATGTACAAAGTCGAGTTAGAGTTTCAGTTTGACACAAAAAGGCCTCCCCTATTCTAATGAGAATCAGAGGCGGTGACCATTCATGGCAATAGATAGCGCGTAGCGTACTATGCGCTGAAGTTCTGTTTTTTTTTTTTTTGCATTCTTGGAGAGTAACTTAGAAGTAACCAGTTAGAGTTACTAGTTAATGGAACAGTAACTAGTAATTGTAACTAATTACTCTTCCTGATAAAGTAGCTGCGAGCTGTAACTACTTTTTCAGTACCTATGGTAACTAGTTACTTTCAGAATCGTAATTTTCTCGCAACAACTTTGGAAGGTGTTCGCATTTTCTTTGCCCACTCCTTGCTGCCTGTTGTTCATGGCTCACAAAACTGTGCGTATAGCTCTAAATGAAAGGGTCTATAAAAACGTTGCAGCTGTCACCGCATTCGGAGGAGGCCCTCAATTGGACTCTGTCCGTGGTGACAGCTCACTATGCCAGGATATGTTCCAAGCACTCTCGCCAAGCATACAACGCTAACACTGTTTCATTTCGGTAATGTACAACGTAAAATGAAACCATGACTCAGATGATAAGAAGGCAGTTCTTTGGTCAGCGATCCTGAGTGCAATACCGAAGAAGCGTTGATCCCGCGTGTGGTGCCCTAGTTGAGCGACTACTTGGCATTTCTAAGGATGCTTTGGAATAAATCGCGGCAGGCCGGGTGACAGAGTCAAACTTCGGGTAGCAGATCTGTCGTTCAAGTGTAACCCACAGAAGTGGCTGATATTGCACGTGGCAAGAATTTCTAGCAAAAGGTTTTTTAGAGTGGTCATTTTTCGACTTTGGAGAGTATAACAGTGAAGTAACTAAGTTACTTGTCATTCTATTTAGCTAATTACTATTCGTGGGGAGTAATTGTACTTGTAACCTACTTTATTCGCGTAATAACTAACTCAGTTATTTTTTCAAGTTACTTTTCCCATAACTGGTTTTAGAGTGTTGGTGCAAAAACCGAAGTTTGTCCTGCATTCTAAAAACAGAACTTGACCGCATAGCACGCTCTGTACCAACCACTTCCACGAATCGGGTTATCACTTCCATTCGAAGCGAGAGGGGAGCGTACGTCTTCTCGCGGCAATTATCATATATCCAAATAGCGTCTTCCCAATATATACGGAATCCCAATTCGCCGAATGCACTGAAGGCTGGGAGACAGCTTTAATCCTATTGAGCTCCAAACAGGCTGTACCAACCGGCCGACTGACCGCTACTCCCAATTTGCCGAATTTACCGTGCTGTCGTAGTTTAGTGGCAGAGGTCCTCGCCTTCCACATCGAAACTGAGAGGTGACCCGTCTGCCTTGGGTGTTTTCTCTGGGTTCTCCTCAGCTGTCGGTCAGGTTCCCTATGATGTCGGCAAAGGAGACACATGCCTTTTGCAGATCGCTCGGTAATAGCGCGCCACCAGCCAAGCAATTCGCCTATTCGATTGTTCGTGGGACGTTGTGTTCTTCCTATGATGATGGCATTTAACTCCGAGACTGGGAGGTGCAATCCCCCCGCCGATAGTCGTGACGTTGCCCGCCTAAGCGTGGGAGACTCGGTTTCTAAGTGCATACACCAATAGGAGTCGTAATAACATATCTGATTAGAAAAATACTTCAAAATTAATGGACTGAAGTGTCTCGCAATAAAATTGACACCGAAATATATTTTTTCGTACTCTAGATAATGAAACTGCAAAGCAGCACATATATTGCTAATGCATGCAGGAATAGTATGCATGCAGGAATAGTTCGTGTGGTCTCAACGTAGAAACCCCAAAATTACCGTTTTTCGGCTGTCTGTTGACGGCACGATAGAAGACCTACTTCTAAGAGTGTAATTACTCGTGTACCAAAAACCTTACCGTGCAGTGCCTTCAGATAGGTCCGCCCTGCAGAAATAAGCTGGCGAGCACATGGGTTGAACTTATCCAGAATATTCTGCAAGTTACAAAATGCAATCGTTAATCCAAACGCTCGGAACGTGCCGTCCAACGTCGTACGGCGGTTGCAATCATACTTCAGATTGCAGGGTACGATTGTAATTTTTGATTGCTTAAATTGCATTTCAGCGACTATATTGATTGTGATAAGCTGTTCGCCTCACTTTCAGATGCGTCAGCATCAACAATAAACGTCACGTCGTAACCGATAACGAATAACCAGGAACAATCTTGTTATTTTATTTCTCTCCTCCAAAGTGGCATTATGAACTGTTGTTTACTGCCCACGGATTACAAACGGACTGACATAAGGCACCGGCATATCCGCTGTTTCATGAGGGGCACAGGGGAAACACTCAACTAAAATGTTTCCCCCACCCCTGCCGGTCAAGTCCCACCACTAACTTCTAATTTTTCTCCAAAAAGCATTACCAACACAAAGCTCTGCACACACTGGCCTTTCTTGTTTCGGCGTAGATAAGTGTTTTCAGTGCCTTTATGTAACGTGCATCAAATTTCTGCCGGCTGCCGTCAAGCGAAATATCACCAGGGAACGAACATCATTGTCTCTCGCCTGATATGAGGTATTTTTAATACAATTATCGAGCCATGCAGCAAAGGTTCTGTTATCCCAGAAACATACACGAGGTTCTCATGTGATTGGGAAAAGGTCGTCGATTTATTTGGCCGCATTGACATTCTGCGGTTCATCTAAACCGCTTGTTGAAACGCCCAACAGTCTTGGGCGCTGTTTTCATTTATTCACCTGTTCAACGGCCGCGTGAATTATTCTTGTTGAGTCCTGATCACACTGCAACTTAGGTGACAAATCGACCTCTACATCCCACTTATATATACAACAATATAATTTCCAACATTTTAATTTTTACATTACCGACCCCATTCCCTCGAGTGGATTCCGGCAGGGCAGGTCATCAATCGACAGCGTGATCGATATCGTCTCTAGTGTCCAGCAAGCGCGGTCTGAAGGGCACAGCAGCTCTCACAGCAGCAGTTTTCTTAGACGTCATGAAAGCATACGATAGCGTTTTCCACAGCGCCGTCGTCGCAACTCTGCAAGAGTCTGGTGCAGGCGCCCGAGCCGTCTCCTGGGCCCGGGACTTCCTATCTGATCGCACCCTTTTTGTGCGTACTGCTCACGGCGACACAGCTCCCTTCCCGGTAAGCCGCGGGGTGCCGCAGGGCAGTGTGTTGAGTCCATTGCCGTTCAACCTTGTTATCGCCTCACTCCCCGCACACCTACCTGCCAACGTCAAGATCACAATTTACGCCGAGGATGTCTGCATTTGGACATCAGGCAACCGGAGAGACGCGATTCAGCGGCGCCTGCAGCAAGCCCTCGACGTCATTGAGATATATCTCGCCGACAGAGTCCTACGTGTCTCCACAAGCAAAACAGTCTCCATGACGTTCACCAACCGCTCATTTAAAAACGTCGCGGGAAAGCCACTTGATTTCGTCCCCCGCTACAAATATCTCGGGGTCATCGTAGACAAATGGCTGTCATGGTTCCAGCACATCAAGGCCCTCTCTACCAAGACGAAGAAATTCGTGAACGTGCTACGGCGTATCTCTGGAGCGTCGTGTGTCCCTCGTGCAACGACCTCCGACACGTCCATAACGCACTTGTGCTGGGGCTGCTACGCTACCACCTCCCAGCGCTCCACGGGATCATTAGGACGGGTGAGCGGTACCTCGTCAACGCCTTGGACAGCCACGCACGGCTGAAACCTACACCGTACTTGCGGAGGCGTAAGAGACGCCCGTGCATATTCTACGGGACAGAGAGACGCTCCGCATCTTTGCGCGCTTCCTCACGCAGCACCCTTGCCACTACCTGCTGTCCATTGAGGATGCCCGCGCCGCGTCGGCCTTTGGCGGCGCCGTCCGCCGGCTTAAGGCTATCCTCCCGGATCGCTCCTCAGGTGTATCCTACGCCCCTCCTTTATGGGCCCTCGCCAAGCCCCAGGTATTGACGAGCGTCCCTGGCCTAGGACGAAAGAGGGAGACGCCGTTAGCCATTGCGCGCCAGCTCGCCTCGAATGCCTACCGCCGCAGCATCAACAGCGTCAAGGGATCTATACAGACGGATCCGTAACACTTGATGGGGCCACTGCAGCCATCTACGTCCCGCAAGGTAACATCGAGCAAGTTTTCAGGCTCTCCCATACCACCTCCTCCACCCGAGCCGAGCTCTTCGCAATCCACGCGGCCCTCAAGCACATCACAACATCGCCCTCAGGAACCTGGACGATCCTGTCAGACAGCAAGGCGGCACTGGAGACACTCGACTCACACTGCACCAAAACAACTGACGACCTACACACAATGGCAATGTCCCTAGCCAACACCGCCCTTGCTTCCGGGCACAATATATGTCTCCAGTGGATACCCAGCCACATTGGCCTTGGCGGGAACGATCGAGCAGATGCTGCGGCCAGCCGTGCACATGAACAACCCGACGCCGCGGCGCGCATACCGCTCACCCCTTCGGCTTGCCGCATCCAAATCCACCGCTTGGCCGCCCAAGAGGCGCGGTGCTTCATTCGAGAATCTGCCCGTTTCAACGACTTCCTTCGCTTCATCGACCCGGCGGTGGAGTTCTCCCCACCACGACGTCTCCAACGGCCACAAGAGACACTCCTCCACCGACTGCGCCTCAACTTGGCATACACGCCAACGGTCCAGCGCATGATGGCGAGGCCGATCTCGGCCCTCTGCGACGTTTGCGAAGTGGTTGCGGACACATCGCACCTCCTGCTGACCTGCCCCAAGTACACCAACCATCGCGCTACCCTTTTCCTCTGCCTCGAACGTTTCGGGCACAACCAACTGACGCTGGCCGCACTTCTTGGCCCTGTGCCTCAGCACCAACAGTGGGCCGTCACAACCGCTTTACTGCACTTTCTGAAGTGCACTGGCCTTGCCTCTAAGCTCTGAGCTGCGCCCTCCAGGAGTCTCACCTTCCTTCTCTCTTTTTTTTTTCTTTTTTCTTCGTTGCTTTATTATTCTTTTTCCCTTCTTTCTTTCCTTTTAGTTTTTGTTTTTCTTCCTTTTTTATGGAGTCTCACCTTTCCTCTTCTTCCCTTTCTTTCTATTTCTTCTTCTTTTTTTAATGGAATAGCATGCCGACCTTGGTCCTGCAGACCTTTCCATTCAATAAATATATATCCCCCCCCCCCCCCCCAAGTTTCTTCTCGGTTGCTACGCATGCTTTAGTGAGCATGAATGAAAGCAACCGAAATGAGATAGGAACATGCTGAATATGACGCCCATCCTATATCGCCTCAATAAACTTTCGGTGCAAGCCAGAGTCCCCGCTTACTCATGAAATTACCTTCATACAAGTAATATCATTACTCCCCAGTGTAGTATATGCTTATGTGTAAAGTATGCTTCGGCTAGCAGTAAACATTTGACCTTACAGAACTCAATTTCGTTACTGGAAAGCTGTTTTCTTCTTCTAAATGAATGCAAATGAATAAAATCTGATTGGGATAGTTATGTTAGCGATCTGCTTCTAAGATATAGCTCAGTGAAGCTTGACCTACCTTCGTTCCATTCACGCAATTCGTTGTTGGATGTTGTTATTCGTGACAAACTCTTGAATTCTTACGTTACAGTTGTGAACGTCATGCTGTTAATATTGTTCTCCTTCCGAAATCAAGGGAAATATCCGAGATATCACAATCAAACCTGTCTATATGCTGCTGCTTCGTTGATAGAGCGTCATGAAGAAATCTCAAAACAAGGAAGTGCTATTCGTTCTGGGTACATACAAGCAAGACAAATCAGTTATATAGACTCCAAATATACACATTACGCGGCTTGGGTAGCCGCCATTAATTCCACCCTCCCCTCTTAGTCTTAATTCCAAATGAGGGGGAGGAAAGCCCATCCGTATATAGTTGCCAGTCTTTCGGTGCATATGAGCATTCCGTGGTACTGGGCATTTGGTGCTTATGAGGCCAACAAGGACATCATCAACAACAACAACAAAAAGTGTAAGTATTTTTATCTTTTCTTTTTTTTTCACTTGTCTACGTTGCATGAGAACCAAAGTGCGAATGACATGGCGTCGGTAGCGTTTAGCCAATAAATACGGGCAGTTGAAACAAATCATATTTTTCCACGTGGCCTCCTCAACTCGAGTTTGATGCGGACCATGAACGTCGCGCCAATCTTGGTCATGATTAGTAGTAGCAGTAAGAATACCGCGGGAAACAAATATGGAACACACCTTCCAACATCTTGGCCGGCAATAATGTATTCGTATCTAGAAACTTCGGGCGTTTTTACTTTGTCTCATATTAAGAACAACAGTGAGAGCACAAGGTCGAAAAAAACATGATACAGTGATCGCCATTTTTTCACAGTGATGACTCGTGTTCTCCGATGGTCTAACACTCAGGTTAGTGCGCAGGAAGCAAGTTCCAGCAGATAATAGAACACCGAAAATATTGATGTTTTCCAGAAGGACAATCGGTGCTAAAGCGTGTGCATGTAATAGAACGTTTTTATTTACATATAGGAACATCGATTGGTCGATGACCTTTATTGTCATCTTTTCTACATCCTCAACTGTCAAGCTCTACAGTAAAGGCCAATTGTCAAAGACAATGGTGAATAGGGTGAATGACCGAGGGGGTAAATCCGTTAAATGGGTAAATAGGTAGATATTCGAATAAGTCCCGTTTAATTAAAAGCAATATTGAAACGACACTAGAAGAGAAGACATTCATTCTCGTAAGACGTTCTCATGATTTTGCACTCTTCGCTTCCTTTGTGCCAACAAATAGTATGTATATAAACGATGGCAGGAAACAGAGGAGAGTGCATTTTATTTCCTGCCGGTACTTTATGTGCCGGTACATATAAGGCCTCTTGCACCTTTATGTAGCACCACAAAACGTAACAAAAAGAACCACCAGAACCACCATTCATCAAAAAGTTTCCCCAAAAGAAATGATTGCTGTGTGATGATTCTGCAGACACCCACATTCATTCTGCATTTTCCCCGTTTCTCTTTCTGCGTATATGGAGTGACAGAAGCACCTGCATAACATCTGTGTATATCCTCGTAATGTTAAGCTCGTTTATTGGTGAATGCACTACAAGAAGGCTACAGAGTAGCGCAGCGATATAGTCCCGTTTTGCGTGGGTTTCAAGGCATCAGGAACACCCATTACATAATGTTACTCCTTTTCTTGTTCCACTTAAATGGAAACCTTCATGTCAAAGAGGCTTATAGTGATTTCACGATGATCTCCTTCTGGCAATGGTTTCACCAAGCGGGGCTATTTCCCCATCTACTAATCCCGTATGAACACGCAATAATAAATTGAAACGCAAAAGAAATGCGCCCAAGTATTCTAGAAAGACAAAACACGCGTCATATACACTGGCCATGCACGCAGCTATTTCTTCTGCGACTGATATAATGAATAGAAATTTTGTCACCCTGAAATAGTTCATTTCGCTGTGCAGGCAATAACAGAAAATGTTCCTCAAATAAGCCATTCGGAATATGCAGTTCTCACCTTGTAAGCACTCTCTATCAACCTCACAGTTTCCTCAAATTCAGCCATAACGTTCCTCTGAGCAACAGATTCAAGAACAGCATAAACAACCACACAGCTGCTATACGGCTATACCAAGCACAGACTGCGCTCCCTTCGAGAAGACGACAGGCGCCGCCCCATCAATCGAAGAATGACGCCATATCCGGGGGCTAAGCTTCCGCTTGGGGTGCTGCTTAGTTCATGTCGCGGAATAAAATTCTCGCATTAGAGTTCTGGCTGTGAGGACGCGTACTGGCCTCCTTTTGTGACGGCTCCTGATGAGGTCCTCGAGAATGAGAATTTCACGCGAGTTTCGTATCAAGATAATTTCAGATGTGTTGGAGATGTTGAGTTATTTGGTATATGCGTATAACGTTCTGTACCCAATGACGCCATACGCATAGTTTATTGCACACATCTCACGCTGCAGAAGTAACTTTCTCATATGGTGGCCGCAACAATTTTCATTGCATTCGTTCATTAGTGTACGAAAAATAAAGCTTGGGGAAGTAATGGTACATAACAAAGGGTTCTGAGCAATGAAGTTTCGGGAAATCTGTACGCAAAGACATTTTGTTGGCTCTAAAACAAGAAAGCAAAAGAAACACAGTGCAAATCGTCCATGTTAACCATAACATGTAAGTTATTGCAGCAGCAATAAACTACATAACGTCTTAAACAATGACAGAATGGCGTAAATGCAGGCTAGCTGGTGGATAAATTCCATGATAGGCAAGCCTGAGCGATGGGCAGGACACGTAAACAGACACAAACATTGAACACGAACATTTGAGCCTTCGTGTTTGTGTCTGTTTACGTGTCCTGCCCATCGCTGAGGCTTGCCTATCGTGGTCTTAAACATTCAAGGATTTGTTTTCGGTTTCGTTTGCAAAATTTTTGCATCGGGTTGCGTTTGGTGCGAGCATGGGATGGATGCAGCACATCGCGTTACTGGTTATACAATCTATCGATCTCATTAATCCCCTGAGAGCAGAACAGCTTTATACATTCGTAATGACCTCGTTGCTGGTCCCATAGGGTCAGTTTGTCATTGATCTTATGATTATGTCTCCTGTAAGATCCGCCTTGGGCACATGCTGTTAACCGTTGTCAGTATCTATCTACGTCCCGCGGTACAGGTTCCGTGGACTGGCCTCCGCCGCTGATTCAGTTCACTGGAATCCCCAGCCCTTGTACTGGGTGACTTCAATGCTCATATTATGTCATGGGAGGTAGTTTTATACAGAACACATTTCACGTGTACAAGCACAGGTTGATTGCTCGAAAAGCATGATGCGTACGTGTCAGGAAATGACAGTTTGCACTGGCTATGGCCGTTGCTTACGGGACACACAAGACAAGTGTAATGAGTTTTCGCACACACGTATTTTGATATCCCTAATTAAAAAAAACACAGCATGGACCAACTGTGGAACCAGCCCGGAAAAGCGATCCCAGGCTAAATCTGGGCTGGCCAAGGCTATTTCCATGCTGGGTCTACTGCACTTTAAATTTCCATTCTGGAACCATTCAACTTGCATTCGAAAACCAGGATGGTACCCTGCTGGAGCAGAGCTGGAAATGGGATGTTCCAGTGAGTACGCTGGATTGGGCGATATGGTTCAATATAAAATAAATACAGGGTGTTACCCTATAAAAGTCTACCCGTGCCGCCATGCCGTACTCGCCAATTACTCAATGCAGGTGGCACATTGTGCGATCTTCATATAGAGCTCATAAGGACATTTAATCTTGGTAAATTTTGAAGTGATTGGGCGCCGCAGCACGAAGTTATAACTCAAAACGTGCAATTCCCGTAGGGAAAACAATCAAGATGGCGGCGTTGAGAAGCGCATTTGACATGCTGCTCCCCAGACGACGACGTGTTGCATATCCTGCCAGCCCGATGGAACTGTAGTTTTCATTTTGCTTTGATGTAACTGTCGTATTTTGCTCAGAAGCAAGCAACGTGAGCAACGAAAAATGCCGACGTACTCGGCAGACGACACCCAAAAGGGATGTCGTCTGCTTACTGAGCGGCGCCATCTTGGCTGTTTTCACTACGGGAATTGCACGTTTTGAGCTATAACTTCGTGCTGCGGCGCTCAATCACTTCAAAATTTACCAAGATTAAATGTCCTCATGAGCTCTATATGAAGATCGCACAATGTGCCACCTGCATTGAGTAATTGGCGAGTACGGCATGGCGGCACGGGTAGACTTTTATAGGGTAACACCCTGTATATCAAAATAAATTAAAATAAATAGATATATAAAATATATCTAAAATAAATATTCAAAAGTGTGCAAAGTTATGCGCACAACTCCACCTACAACAGTAGGTTGCAAAAAAATGATTATGCGATATGATAATTTCTGGCTTTACCCTGCGAGACGTGAGCTTTCCCTGTCTTCCAAACCGAAACTAGAGCTATAATGCTCTTATCGTCATATGCGACCAAGCGCCATCGCCATCAACTTAGGATCTGTTTTGAACTTAGCAATTTCTGTTGGGGTGTCGGCGTCTGAGACGCACCTTGGTAAATTAGTTGTTTCCTCCTGTCTTTCATCTCCTCCGACAGTATAAAGATGTGAATGTCTTTGCATTTGTCTAGTGAAGTGCTCCGTTATGCATTTTGTTCCTGAATACGTGCAAGAGCTCTATTACGACAAAGGGTAAGCGGCGTGGGTAGGACGGGTTTGAATATCCTCAAGTCTGAAATCTGAACCAAGAAGCGTAGTAGTGACCCGATATTTATTTATAGTTATCTTAACTGCTTTTATGACGTATCATCTTCAAGCTTGTACTGCATGGACTTACTTTGTCGGACGAATGAGAAAGAGCGACTGATAAGTGACTTTTCTCATGTCGCTCATGCATGTATCACCAGACATTGCATCAAATTGTGTGATATCACATTATTTTCTCACAGTGTTGTCACTGTTACCGCATGTAAACTAAATATATGTAGCATACATCTGTTATGGGTATTAGTGTGCATGAGAAATTAATGAAGCAGAGGGGTACTTTCATTGTTTTAGCTATACCTTCTTTCTACATCTTCCTTCGTTGCTGTAAGACGAGTTTGCATAGACAGTGTCTTCGTTTGCAGTCATACTGTCTCACGCTCATACAATAAATATTTCAATTTATTGCTCATTGTCACTTGTTAATTTGCTGGCATATTTCAATTTTCTGTGCTGCTTCGTTGAATCAGTTGCTTCAACGTGATCTGATGTAGCCTACGGTCTTGGAACGTAGGTTCCGTCAGAAGGGAACATTGGCTCCTGTGAAAGCCACCCCGAAACATCAGGACACGAAATTCCTGCTGGAAACAGGCCGCATCGCCGGCCTTCTTCCAACCTGCGTCCATTGTGGAACTGGTTCCGGAGCATGCTTTTTCGGGCTGGACCCACCATGTTTCCACCCAGGGTCGAACGTGTTTCCAGGCTGGATCAATTATGGATCCAGTCCAATAATCCAGCCTGGAAATTCCAGCTCGATCCAGGCTGTTTTTTTTTTTTTACTATAGGGATGAGTTCACTTCATAATGTTAAGCTTCAGTTGTGTCATGATGTATGTATAATGAAAACATGGTACACTGCCCTGAAGAATTCACTAGGATATAGCCTTCTCTTAGCAATATTAAATATTTTTGTCTTGTTTTTTCTTAGTAATGTCGATTATTTTTTAGCAAAAAAAAAAGGTGATGCACATTTAACGGGACCAACTAACATATATGATCGTGCGGAACATTTCTGTACATCATGGTTCTTATATCATGGTCTATGTTTTCGTTTCTATTACGTAGTCACTACATATAGTGGCACATGCTCTTGAACTGCGTTAACGAGAGGCACTCCACTGTGTGGTTGGTAGTGACGTCATGTACGACAACAAATAAATAAATGAGGCGTGATAATAAGATGCAACATTTTGCCGCTTGAGCCAGACCCTACCTCAGTCCTGCAGGCACCAGCAATCTATGACGCAGATACAGTCGAAACTCGTGCCGTTCCTGCGGATTGTGCTTATTAAGCGAATTGTCATATTAACGAACCCCAGGTGTTGAGAGTTGTTTAGGTAAGGGTATGGCTGAGCTGGTATACAGAACACAAATAGCCTTTTTAAAAGAACGCCTTGCACTTTCTTTTCGGGAAACGTCTGTGAAATCTGTTTGCCTAGGGAAATTTTCAAAGTACGTTTTTGCTAACGACACGATCAATGACGAGCACATTTCACGTATTCTTCCGCTGCTCAAAGAATCGCAGAGCTGCCCTGACAGCTGCACTTCTTCCTTTGGACTGACCGGGGTGAAGCTGTATGTCTGCTCATCAATGTCCGTGGTCAGTGGTCCACGAGAGTTGTTCGTGGGTACATGACCGCTCCTTATATCTAACGCATATCCACCTCTTTGTTCCTGCAATCACCTCTGTTCGTTTGAGCTAGGGACAATCAACTGCCCAGGAACTACCTGTACCATGATATATATATATATATATATATATAGATACTCATGGAACGATGCGGCAGCACCAGAGGACACGTGTTTCGCCGTGTTTGCGGCTCGTCGGCCCTGGGTAGTTGCGCATCGTTCCGAATTGGCAAACCAGGGGTCACTCAGCGAGCGATATACACCTGGGAGGGTGACTGAGCACTCCTCAATGCCACAGTGCAAGCCAGTGAATTGTAATGCAGGGAAATCGCTGAGTGACCCCTGGTTTGCCAATTCGGAACGACTGGTGCTGCCGCATCGTTCCATGAGTATCTGTTCCTCTGCGTGCAGCCATAGAAGCCATATTAATTTGTAAGTTTGAATTTCAAACACGTCTGGTATCATTTATTTGTTTCTTTAATGGCTTTTTTCCCTGCATTATATATATATATATATATATATATATATATATATATATATATATATATATATTCACATATATATGCATATATATATCACATATATTCATATATATGCACATTCAACAAGACGACCTTCAAAATTCAGTAATTTATTTCGATTCGCTAAGCTCTGTGCGTGCGCTGCTTTCATGCTATGACAGCAAGAATCACCTCGTCAAGCGAGTACGAGCGCTTGCGACTCAACTTTTTTCCCGAGGCTTTTCAATCTGTCTCTGCTGGGTCCCCAGCCACACTGGGATCCCGGCGAATGAACGAGCCCACCGTGAGGCTCGGCGAGCGTTGGCACAAGAGGAGTCAGCTCTAGGACTACCCTACCAAGACATATCCTGCCAATGTTAAAGAGAGCTGTCTGCACACAGTGGCAGCAGGAGTGGGACACGGAAGAAAATAACAAGCTACACCTCACACAGCCACCCCCCCCCCCCCCCCGCATCGGACTGAACACATCAACAGATCATCCGAAGTTCTTTACGCGAGATTGAGGATTGGACACACATGGCTCACGCATCACCACCTACTCAGAGGTCAGGATCCGGCAGCTTGTGCGCACTGCGGTGACAGCTTGACTGTCTTGCACGTACTGGCATCCTGCCCTCACTTCGAACACCAACGCCAACAGTATTTCACCGCATTCTACAGATACCATGTCCCACTCCACCCAGCCCTTCTACTGGGTGACACCCCTCTTGTGCTGTTTGATAACGTCATTAAATTTTTGACCACGTGTGGGTTTCTTAGTCAGATGTAGATGATAAGCATTGCTCCGCTTTTATCCAATATCACCGAACTCCTCATGTAAATATCTCATTGTCACACTTCTAGATAGCTTTTAACTGCCATGCTCGCTTGCTATCGTCATCCTCCTCTCTCTCTTATCCTGGCCAGTTTAACTAGGTTTTAACTACCACACACTCTCTCTCACATCATCTTTCCCATAATCCTCTTTGACACACTCACCATAGTTTTGGCGCTCTATGGCCTTTGTTGCCTTTGTGCCATTAAACACATAATCAATAAATCAATCAATCATAATGCGCCTGCCATTCCACCGCTACCTGGGACCCGGGAACCCGCATTGGAACGGAGAGCCTGTGGACGAGGACGACCGCATCGCACGGCACCACGACCTTCTCTATGAACGAGCGCAGGAAGCAGAATATATCTACTCTGCCGACAGACACGCCATCGGCGACTTTGCCTCGGACTTTGCGGTACGCCGATCTCTCCACTCTGTGGTCGGAGGTCTTGTCCTGGGAGGAAAGCACCTGTTCGAACGATACGTCGTCGGGCACCCTGTGTACGGCATGCAGACGCGCAGTAGGAAGCGAGCGGCGCCAGAAGACCAGCAAGAAGAAGAAGAGAGAGCAGAGCGAAGACTGCGAACCGATGCTCCCGGTCAAGACACCATCTACGCCGCCGGACAAGGAGAATCTCTGTCCCGTGCTACGCCGGCCATTGGCGGATATCCGGGAGGAGCAGGAGTAGGATCTGGCAGCAGCACGAATGAAGGTACGGTCACGCAGATACTACGAGTTCCGAAAGACCAAGGTTCCCTGCTCGTGTTTAACGATTCCAAGATATTAACTTCGTGGGCGTTCAAGACGCAGCCGCCCAGCAAACCATTAATATCCCTGGGACATCCCTACAAGGTCGCGAACGTCACGAATATCTCGACATCCATAGGATATCTATGGGATATCGCACAATTTCATTGCGTTTTGGGCTTACTCCAGTAAACAACAGATGTCCCATATATGTTGGAAGGATATCGCGCTCTGGATGTTTGAATGTCCCATGACAAGCAGCCTGCAGATCCTAGGGATGTCTATGGGAGATCCAGGAAATATTTGTTTGTCCTTATAGAGATGGTAACCTGAATTAAAAACAGAGTAGTTGATAGGAAGGGATGTCAGAAATGTTGTAGGGTGTACTGTGGGTTGATGCAGAAACACAGGAATTGCGAAGATACATCCTCGTCACCGTTACAAATGGTTTATGCCACGCTACTCCTAACGAACGTGTGTGAAACGATTTGTATTTCAGTATATGTTCCATCCAGCTCGCAAATAGAGGTTACTGCGGATTTTCCCAAGTGGTCCAAGTGAGGCGGGCAGAGTTCGGCACTTATGCTGGCGTGTCCCACGGTGTTGCTGTACTGTGATGAATCCTGTTAGGCTAAGGTAATGTTTTGTTCCCAATAGTATGAAATGGGTTAAAACACACAATAAATACTATTCGCTGGTACACAGTTGCAGTGGTCTCTACGCACTCTACAAACACTAAATATGTGATGCACAAAATTGTTAAAAGCAAAATATGTACGATATTCGTAATCTCCCGTATATATCCAAATATCCGTGACAGATGTCGCAAGGACTTTCAGTGTATCTACAAACATGGCAGAAATGGTAGTCGCTGGGATATCACATGGATGTAAAACGGATCTGTGCCAAACTCCAGTGGATATCCAAACGTCCCGGGCGAGATATCTTACGGATATTTGGTGGGTGTATCTTGTTTGCTGGGCGGGCCCCATCACTTTTGGCAACCACACCAACATCGAAGGCTTCCTGACGTCCATGATCCACTTGCCCGTCGAATATCCTTTCTTCTACATGACCCCGTACCAATTCCAGAGCGTAAACGTGGGAGCATCTCGAGCCGTCTTGTGCACCGTGAAAGTCACGCCCCACGGCATACGCACGCCTCGGAAGACGGGCACCAGCATCGTCCAGCCCGTCAACACGGACATGCTATTGTATGGCATGACGGCAATAGGTCTGAACCACTCGTTTGACACCGTACCGGTAGTGCCCGCGAGTTTCGAATCGGGCAACCCGATGACCATAATGGACCAGGACTTTCTCTTCAAACCTGCGCGCGAGAAGATGGCACAGAGCTACTCGGGGACCGATAAACGAAAACATGACAACTCTACGAGACGTGGAAGCACCTACGTGCATGCGCGTGCCCAGACACGCAAAGGCGTACGAAGCGATCCTGATGCACTGCGACAATCACTGCCCGCACCTGATGAAACACGCGAACGTGTTTCCTTTCAAGGGCCACGTCGGAGTGCCCACCATCAACTACGAGTACCGCTTCAACCCGTCCACCTCACACCTGGGTATACCTGGCGAACAGACCGTACACGACCACGTGGTATCCATCACCAATGTAGACGACTTGCGAGCGTCTTTTAAAAATCCCACCAAGCGAGGCAACTTGGGAAAGATGGACGTCATAATGACTATGGACAAAGACTCGACACACAAGGATCGTTACCACACTTTGGTCGAATGCTTCCACTGCAAGACCGGACTGGGCGCGGCACCCGTTCGCCCCACTCAACCTACATGCAACTTTGGCATAATGGCCAAGCACCACAAGGACGACGTCTCCTCCTGAAACCAGTTCCAAGACATAACGACGTTCTGGCAACTGGACAGCGAATTCGTCGTCTATCAGCCCCGCAACAGCACCAGTACCAACTCGTACAGATGTGCGGCGATAAACAGATTCTACAACACTTGCACCAATTTCGCGATGGCCATGGAGAGCGAAGGAGAACTCATCGCACCCGACATCACGTGTAGCTACGGAGGCTACCCGAGTCTCGTGTGGGCTCCAGCGTGCCAATACGAAACGCAAATGAAGCTGGTGCCCAGCGCCGTGGGCGACAAGACTCGCAACCAGATACCGCCACCTCCCACAGCCAAGGACAGCGGGATGCAAGCACATGCGGACGACCCATCCGCAGTCATGGCGTCGTTCAACGAAGCGGAGCAGGCAAGAGAGGAAGCGGAGCGCAAGAGGGTCGCTGCGGAAGAGGCGAGAGCAGCAGCCGAGCGAATAAGAGCGGCCCATGTACAAACGCTGCGGGAAGAAGCAGACGTGGCCCGACGCGACCACGACTACATACTGCAACAGTTGAGACAGTTAGAACAAGCAAGTAGCGGCGGCGACGGCAGCAGCAGAGTAGGAGGAGGATGAGGAGGCAGACGTCCGAGAAAATTATCAATACTCTTCGACCCTTTGAGCGAACAGTAAAAAAGGTTTATTGAATCCATTCTCTCAATCGATCGTACAACATCTGTCACCTTGACACTCTATCGATGATGACCACCCCTTACATCAATAAAAAATAATATATATTCTTTTTCAAAGCTATGGTATGGTTGACAGCAGCAAGTCAGCATAGCAACAGTCACCTTGACGCCAAGATGTAGACTACCACCCCTTACATATAAAAAAAGAATACATATTCTTTTTCAAAGCTATGGTACTCAACACCAGCAAGTTAGCATAGCAACAAGTTACCCGGTCTCCAGCTTCCGCTCCTTCCCAGTCATCGTCAAGCATACTGAAGGAACTGAGTCGATGTGGTCTACATATATACTCCAAAGGGGAAGTAATGCTCTCAAAAACATGATGTCAAAGCTTCCTTTCAGAGTCTCGCAAACATCCTTTCACATGATTTGCACTTTGTCTAACAGGAAGCTTCAGTCTGGCATAACAGGATGTGCACAGGATCTGCACTTCCTCTAACAGGAAGCTTCAGTCTGGCATAACAGGATATGCACAGGATGTGCACTTCCTTTTACAGGAAGTCTCTGTCGAGCAAAACAGGATGTGCACAGGATGTACACTTCCCTTCACAGGATGCGCAGTTCCTTTCAGAGTGGCGCAAACAGGACATGTGCGCATCCTCCTAAGAAGATCCTTTTACAACAACAGGATGTCTGGGCACTATATAAAGAGAAGCCCGCCACACCTTTTAAAGCACTAGCAACAGCAGCAGCCCTACGAGCAGCAGCAGCAGCAGGTTGCCACAGGAGGAAGATCATCAACACGAGAGGCCCCTGCATCAACTGCTGGAACTTCTACTGGTCAAGCCTCAATACCAAAGGGACACCTTGGAAGAGTTCTTGGAAGTAGCTGCCAACAAGATACCCATCGACCTAGCAGACATATGGATAGCGTTCAAGACTCTTCTGAACATTTGGATGAAGGGTCAGCACGAGTGGAATGGGAATCAGGAAGCGGATGCGTAGAGGTGGAACAAAGTACTGAGCCCGCCGCACCAGACTGGTGTCGGAAATTATGCAGAGTTCTTAAAAGACGTCGAATTGTCCACGACGTCCTACCCGTCGGATCAGATGCAGAAGCTACTAACCTTGCTCACAGAATGCTTGATTACTATACTGGACAAAGGAGAAGAAAAATGTCCAGCTCGGCAATCTTCGCCATCTCGACGCACGTAACAGGAGGAGGACTCCCGCACCTACACGTCGTCCACGATTGCAGCTGGAACAACGGACGATGCAGATGCAGAGTTTTTGGCGGAATCCCTAGACTACCAGATCGAGCGTCGATATGGACTTCCTCTGCAGGAGACTGGGACTACTACCACCTCGTCCTGTATCTTGATACCGAGCCGCGACGGCTCCACACAATTCAAGTGGACGGAACAGAATGGCTCTCATACCTTAGAGCTGAGACTGTGGGAGAACGAGGACACCCAAGGCGTACCTCCTCAGGAAATATGGAAGCATTACTGGCATCATCTCAAGATCCAAATTCCCCCCAGCAAGAATTCTTTACTCGACTGTTTAGTGAACCAGGGAGAACACGCACTGTTGACTCATGTACGAAAGATCATCGGTCTAGGAAAAGAAAGGCTGATTGCGGTGCCAAAGGATTCCGTCAACACATGGAAGATTCACTCTACCAAGTCATACGCAAATACCCGATTTCGCCCCTTTTAAGCATCGTGTCGACTCCCATGTGGCTCACGGACCCGGGCCTGAGGTTCATAAGGAGGGACGACAAGAGACTTCTGAGAGCGATCCAAGTATTGAACGACGAACTCTGTCACTGGTCGGTACTGGACACTGTGCAAATGTACGAAGGCACGATACAACCCTTCTGCGAATCTCCTGCCGGAGACGTAAGCAGTTACTAAATGACGCGCCAGGAGTCGCTAGAAGCTGTCATGAAACTCCTAAACTTTCAATTCGAAGAGAACCTCCAAGAAATCGCCCAATTCGTGAAAAACTTGTACAACCTGCTGGAAAAGAAGATACCTAAAAAGAACTGCATGGAAGTCGTCTCTCCACCGAGCGCTGGCAAAAACTGCTCCTTCAACAGGTACGTCAACTTCCCGCTCCAAGACTGCGTAGCACGCAGGGTGCTCGTGTGGAATGAACCAAACTGCGAGAGCGCGGCACTGGACACCATCAAGAAGATATTCAGAGGAGATCCGGACATGGTGGCCGTAAAGTATTCCCAGGACTTGCCTGTCTTGAGAACTCCGGTCATCATACTGACAACGACGTCTGCCCGCACGACGACGGCTTCAACCACAGGACGTTCCGCTACAGGTGGAAGACGTGCCCGTTGCTCAAAGAGTACAACAAGAGAGTCTACCCGCAGGTCCTTATCTACCTCTTTGACGCTTTCCTCGACTACGAAGAATACCTCGTACAACGTCGTTCCTCCGAATAAAATCTTTGCCAGCTGAGTACTTGCCCATTTTTCGCTTCAAAAAATCTCCACCATCATCAAGACTCCACAGCCACCAGAGGGTTTGAGTTTGGTTAGGTTAGGTTAGGTTATGTTGGGTTGGGTTGGGTTGGGTTGGGTTGGGTTAGGTTAGGTTAGGTTAGGTTAGGTTAGGTTGGGTTGGGTTGGGTTGGGTTGGGTTAGGTTAGGTTAGGTTAGGTTAGGTTAGGTTAGGTTAGGTTAGGTTGGGTTGGGTTGGGTTGGGTTGGGTTGGGTTGGGTTAGGTTAGGTTAGGTTAGGTTAGGTTGGGTTGGGTTAGGTTGGGTTGGGTTGGGTTGGGTTGGGTTGGGTTGGGTTGGGTTGGGTTGGGTTGGGTTGGGTTGGGTTAGGTTAGGTTAGGTTAGGTTAGGTTAGGTTAGGTTAGGTTAGGTTAGGTTAGGTTAGGTTAGGTTAGGTTAGGTTAGGTTAGGTTAGGTTAGGTTAGGTTAGGTTAGGTTAGGTTAGGTTAGGTTAGGTTAGGTTAGGTTAGGTTAGGTTAGGTTAGGTTAGGTTAGGTTAGGTTAGGTTAGGTTAGGTTAGGTTAGGTTAGGTTAGGTTAGGTTAGGTTAGGTTAGGTTAGGTTAGGTTAGGTTAGGTTAGGTTAGGTTAGGTTAGGTTAGGTTAGGTTAGGTTAGGTTAGGTTAGGTTAGGTTAGGTTAGGTTAGGTTAGGTTAGGTTAGGTTAGGTTAGGTTAGGTTAGGTTAGGTTAGGTTAGGTTAGGTTAGGTTAGGTTAGGTTAGGTTAGGTTAGGTTAGGTTAGGTTAGGTTAGGTTAGGTTAGGTTAGGTTAGGTTAGGTTAGGTTAGGTTAGGTTGGGTTGGGTTAGGTTAGGTTAGGTTAGGTTAGGTTAGGTTGGGTTAGGTTAGGTTAGGTTAGGTTAGGTTAGGTTAGGTTAGGTTAGGTTAGGTTAGGTTAGGTTAGGTTAGGTTAGGTTAGGTTAGGTTAGGTTAGGTTAGGTTAGGTTAGGTTAGGTTAGGTTAGGTTAGGTTAGGTTAGGTTAGGTTAGGTTAGGTTAGGTTAGGTTAGGTTAGGTTAGGTTAGGTTAGGTTAGGTTAGGTTAGGTTAGGTTAGGTTAGGTTAGGTTAGGTTAGGTTAGGTTAGGTTAGGTTAGGTTAGGTTAGGTTAGGTTAGGTTAGGTTAGGTTAGGTTAGGTTAGGTTAGGTTAGGTTAGGTTAGGTTAGGTTAGGTTAGGTTAGGTTAGGTTAGGTTAGGTTAGGTTAGGTTAGGTTAGGTTAGGTTAGGTTAGGTTAGGTTAGGTTAGGTTAGGTTAGGTTAGGTTAGGTTAGGTTAGGTTAGGTTAGGTTAGGTTAGGTTAGGTTAGGTTAGGTTAGGTTAGGTTAGGTTAGGTTAGGTTAGGTTAGGTTAGGTTAGGTTAGGTTAGGTTAGGTTAGGTTAGGTTAGGTTAGGTTAGGTTAGGTTAGGTTAGGTTAGGTTAGGTTAGGTTAGGTTAGGTTAGGTTAGGTTAGGTTAGGTTAGGTTAGGTTAGGTTAGGTTAGGTTAGGTTAGGTTAGGTTAGGTTAGGTTAGGTTAGGTTAGGTTAGGTTAGGTTAG